>NC_048226.1:73801871-73952406 GCF_002007445.2 Ailuropoda melanoleuca
TCAGGTTTTGGCCTAACACTTTAAAAAATGGGTAAGTAAAGATATAATTGTATACTTAAAGTTAAAATGAAATGCATAAGTGTATGTAAGCACACTTTTAAAGTTATTCTCCAATTTAACTTAGTTTTTAACTAACTCAAACCCTTCATTCAGATTGCACTGGGTATATGCTCCCCTGAAGACCGTCTCCCTATAGCTCAAAGATATGGGACCCAGAGAAGTCAGTGTTCCAGTGTTCCCTGTTTCTCTGTTCCTAAGATGCACAAGTCATACTTTGCCAAGGTTCCACAGTGGCAGGGAATATTAGAGCAATTTAGGATGTGCTAAGAATTTTACACATTTTCGTGGCAGCGGGGCTACATACCAGAAAGAAGAGTGAAGCTTACCTTCTCCAATGAATAAGCAAAACAGAAAGTTACAGGGCACTGAAAGTCAAAGAATTAGCACATTCTCAGTCGCAGCAGCCACTGGGAAGAAAAAGAAGACTGCTGGGACTTCCCTTGCATTTTCTTCTCAGCTCAAACGTGTCAAAACTCTCCCTCTAGCCACTGGAGGATTCCCTCTCGTGCGTAGTTAGAAGGGATTCAGCAATTACACTAAATGTGAATTTCAGGAAGCTGGGAATGATGAAGTGCTAAGTTTTAGGCCACATTATTTCCGTGCTGCTGAGAGCTCTGCATGGAAAAAACTGTCCAGCTTCCCTAGGGAAGAGGGCAGTGATCTCTAGTGAGCCTCAGAGACGGAAGAGCGTTAGTGACATTCCAGTGAGAGCCTCCATCCCCAGCTTGGCGTGCAGGCTTCTTTCTACCTCCTCTATGTGGAGATTAACATCCTTTCCTAAACAGTTTGCTTTTTCTAAGCGAAACGAGAAGAAAAAGCAACTGAAAAGAGAGCATTAGATTTTAGAAATAAAAATTCCATTTCATGCACCTTCCCAGAAAAACTGTCTAAACATGCTCTATTGTGGGAACAAAATGTTTTGGCTACAGTGAGTCGAAATGGCTGTTGGAGAGATAGGGTAGAGGAAGCTTTTGAAAAGCTGAACGCAGCCATGCAGAAACAACTGTTTCATCATAGAGATGAAAAATAAGTCAAAGAAGGGAAAATGGGTTCTCACAGTAGTAAACTGTCTATTGGATCTATCAGGAGCACTAGCAATCCAATGCCTAGGAACAAAGGCTTAGCTTTGATTAAATAACTTCTACTCCCTATTTCTGCCCTAATTTGAAGCCTTGCTCTGCCCCATATTTGCTGTGGAATCTCCCTACCTCTTAGCCTCAGTTTCCTTATCTGCAAAACAGGGATTAAAAATGTCATTTCCATATACAGTGTTGTGAAAAAGAAATCAGATACCTATAGCATTTAGCTCAATGATGATACAGAACAACAAAAATCCCGTTATTGTTATTACAGTTAAAGGGTAGATCATAAATACAAAGTAACTTTCTGTTTACTTGCCTCTCTCCCACCAGACTGTGAGCTATTTGAGGAGAAGCAGGTTTCTTTCTACTCTGCATGAGAAAGGGAACAAAAGTAGTCTAGGATCATGTCTTAGCCTGCAAATTAATAAGGGGATACTGAAACAATTATTTAAAAGGCTTTCAGATGCTAGGAACTAGTGTATTCTTATGACAAGTTGAGTGTTGGTTTACATAAATGAGCACTGTCATTTCAATCCAAGAAGTTAATTATTAAATAAGAAATTAAAACCAACTGGTTGACACTGGGGCTAAACCGTGCCATAAACCAACACGCAGACTACTTTTTATTCTCGATTCTGCTTCCTAAGGCCAGGGAGAAGCTGTGTCCTCCAACTCTCCCTGGGTCCTATTTCTTTTAATCTCTTTCTCTCTATATTTCGTAAGTTTTAGATCTACAAAAGAGGTAATTTTTGAGATCTTACACTCATGCCAATAAATTGATAGTTTTGACATTTGTTTTCAACCAGAACTGCATATCAGAAACAGCTGTGGAGCTTTTTAAAAATATAGATGACTTGGTTCCCACACGGACGTTCTGACTCCATATCTGGGGTGCGCTTAGAGATACGTACATTTGAAAGGTTCCATGGGTGAGCGTGTTGTGTACCACAGGTGGAGAATCATATAATTATGGTACAGAATAGCTATCCTGAGCGCAAATAAGGAAGGATAAATTAACCAGATCAAATTATATGAGTGGTACACAGGAAAGAGAGAGGCATAAAACCTCATCTTCATATGGAGCTTCATATTAGTAGACATGTTTTGATTATGTATTACGGGACTGTCCTTGAAAAAAATGTATATTGATGCCTAAAATGCAGAGATGGCCACATCCCCTAAAAAAACAGGTTCATACATTACTACACTTATCATAGTTCTATATTTTATTCCAAAAGGAATGTCTTTGGCCTTTTGTACAAATACCTACATAAATAAAAATAAAAGCTTATACAAAATTCAGGGCTGACGTTAAAAAAGCAGCAAGTCTCTATCAGAACAATAAAAAAATAGTGGGGCGCCTGGGAGGCACAGAGGTTAAGCGTCTGCCTTCGGCTCAGGGCATGATCCCGGTGTTATGGGATCGAGCCCCACGTCAGGCTCCTCTGCTATGAGCCTGCTTCTTCCTTTCCCTCTCCCCCTGCTTGTGTTCCCTCTCTCTCTGGCTGTCTCTATCTCTGTCGAATAAATAAATAAAATCTTTAAAAAAAAACAATAAAAAATAGTAATAAAAACAGAATTTCTTCTTTTCTACAAAAAAATCCAACAATGCTAGGTCATATCCTTCCATGAAAACTATTACATTTAGTTACTTCAATCACAATCATATGCAAGATTTTGATACCATAATTCAGATAGATTGTTAATCTTTTCCTTTAACTCTTTAATAAAAGGCAAAAAAAAAAAGACACTGGAACTTAACCTAGACTAATGCTGACTTAAAGTTGTCTGTAAAAACCACATATTGTTAATAAAAAATGCACACACACAGAAGAAACATCGATAGTCATTAGTTTTTGCCAAGACATGCAGAAATATTCAGTTTTGGTTGTATGTTTCCAAGTTAATAAAGTAATTGTCTGTGATACTTTGTTGCTTTTTTTTGGGTCTGATAATGTTCATAGAAAGTGTTGACTTTCTATAGCTGAAACACAATTGAAACCAGACACAGTTAATGTATTCTATGGGTCTCATTTTTTTCCATATAAACGATTAAACAGCTATGAAGCAGGGTTACTCATCTGTGGCTTTCAGAGGTGCTTGAATACACAACTTAACCATGTACCTCCTCTAACTGCTGAGACACCCAGCACAAGAAAGAGCAAAAGAATGATTTATTTCAACATTTTAAATTTCTTATATATTTTTCTCTTTCTAATGTGAACATGTTAAAAAGCAGTTGAAAATATGCTCTTAATTTCTTTCCAGAAACAAAGAACTCCCAGAAAGTATGGTGCTCAGACTGAAAAATCTGTGTCAATAGGAAGCTCTGTTTATGGGGGTACAAAGCCAGGTTGTCTCCAGGGCTTTAGTCACTACCTTCTATAAAGTTGGGCCACTAGGGTACTATTTGGAACTCCTAGCTGGATTTGGCTTCATATATGCAAAAGTACTGCTGATAAGTGTTATTGCTGGAGGCCACTAAATGGTATCCTCATGGCTTGAAAGAGTTAATATAGTTCCCTAAGTGCCTCATTAAAAAGGTCCACTGCAGACTTTCCTCTCTGCAAACATCTTTACAAATCCATAAACTAGATTTTGCTGAATCCCCTCACAAGGAAGGTTAAGTGAAAACAAAGCTCAGGTAAAAGACTTTTGTAGGCTTAAAGCCAATGTTAAGAACCAAATACATTGCAAATCTTTCATGCTGAGAGATGTTTAAAAATAATAAATCACAATACGTATTTGTAATTCATGTGTTGATAATTTTAATTTTAACATACTGTTCTGGAAACCTTATGAGGAAAGAGGCAGTCCATAGATAACAACCAGAATGAAGGGAAGGGGAGAGGAAAGGCAGAAAAGAAGGAGGGGTGAAATTTTATTTCTGTACTCAGTGCTCAAGAAAGAGGTGAAGCATCTTAGTGTATACCAGTAGATGAGCGAAGACTGAGGAGGAAGGGGTGCCTGCCAAGAAGCTCACGTTTTCCCAAAGGATGCACACCCTAGCAGCCAGTTCTGATGCAGGGAACAGAAGTGGGAGTGACTGATAAGAATGAGCATGAAGGAGCCTATATTCATTCTTTTGGGACTCATGTTATTTGGTCTTTAGGTAAAAAAACTCTGGAGCAAAACAACGGAAACACTTTCTACCATGTGTTTTGGTGAAAGTTAACCAAGTTGTGACATGCGATGAATTCTCTTAATTAAAAAAGCAGTCAGACTCATTTTTGTCAAAATGTATCAGACTTCTGGAGCTTATCTCAATATTCTGACCATGTAGAATGGACATTCAGCTAATAAACTGTTCTAGTTTAAATGAAATAGGATAGTCTATTTTTTTAAAAAGGGAGCAGGGTAAACTCCCCCAAAACTATAAGTAAAGAATAATTCAGCCTCTTTCAAATGGTGAAAAAAATTGCTTAAAATACATATATCTGGTAAATACTTACAAGACATGAATCAATGCCGTACTTTATATGTTAGTCTGTCTTACTTAACATGCCTAGTTTGCCAAGGCAGCAGATGCTAAGAGATAATAATTCAGCATTTTGGAAAGTCACCACGATGATAACTTTATATTCATTTTTCTATTATTATTGATATTAATAATAATGTATTTCAGATTTGCCTGAACCTATATTATAGTCTGATTCTCAGATGAGTTCTTCACATTCCATTTTAATGATGAAAATAATTGTGAGTTAAGGTAGTTTGCAAGATAATATTCTTGGCAGAGTTAAGTAAAAATTTTGGAGTCTTTGATGTCTTAATCTTGGGTAATAACTACTGTTTATTGAAAATTTAGTGTGCCAAGTGCTTTATTTATATCTAATCCTCACAACGTCCCTGCAAGGCAGGTGAGGTATTATCATTAATGCCCCCTTTTAACTAGTGAGGAAGTTAAGGTATAGGTTAAATGATTTGCCTAAAACCACTCTATTTGTAAATGGTAGAGAGAAAACTCAAACTGTTGATATAGACATAACGCAAGGTCCTTTTTAGAACTTAGATTAAATTTTTCCCATATGTTCTTAGAATCACATAATCGGAAAGAGACCTTAGAGTAGAACCAATATTCTCTGTACAGTCCTGGTGATTTACTTTCTACTGGGTTTTTTCCACTGAAGAGAGGTCCTCACCACTTACAGTCCATTCATGTTGGAAAGAATCATTAGAGAGTTTTGTCCATAAGCAGTCAATTTTGCCTCTCTAAAATGTTCTTCCTTTCAATATGGAGCTTCCCTCTTTAAAAAAGTGTTAAAATAAAGTCTCTAATTCGGAAAGTCTAGGATGGAGCTTGAGATGCTGCATTTCTCATAAGCTCCCAGACAAGGCTAGTGTTGCTGGTTTCTGGACTGCACTGTGAGAAGCAAACTCTAGTACATCTACTTGCCTCCAGTCAATTTAAATAGCCATCAGACAGGTTTATATCTAATTCCTTTTTTTTCCTACAAGTAGAGCCCCATTGATTCATCTTGTTTGTACCTCATAGGATAAGTTCCTTTGTTGGAAATCCACCAGGATTTAACGCATATTCTTGATGTAACCAGACTACAGCAGACAGCAATGAGTGCTCTATTTCTTGAGACCACAAACTATTAAAGTAGCCTGCGTACATTGGTCTTTGTTGCTAGTAGTCAACAACACAAAATGAGCTTATAGTCCAGTGAATCTCTCCAGATTTTCAAATACCAGGTTCTTTTTTTTTTTTAAAGATTTTATTTATTTATTTGACAGAGAGAGAGACAGCCAGCGAGAGAAGAAACACAAGCAGGGGAAGTGAGAGGAAGAAGCAGGCTCTCAGCAGAGGAGCCTGACATGAGGCTCAATCCCAGGACTCTTGGATCAAGCCCTGAGCCGAAGTCAGACGCTTAATGACTGAGCCACCCAGGTGCCCCCAAATACCAGGTTCTTAAGCTGATTTGTCACTTTTATCCTATATTCTCACTTAATTTTGTGTATTTTTGGTCTAGGTGAAAGACTACATTTATCTCTTTAGAATTCTATTTTGTTGGCTGTAGCCTTCTTTTCTACGTGGAATTTTATGGGTTATGGGTTCCAACTTTGTATAACTCCAAACTTTATTAACCTACATTCATAGTGTTCAACTGGGTATCTGATAAAAAATATTGTAGATACAGAGACACCACAAGAGACCACCCCTTTCATTTAATAAAATCCTTTTAACTGTCATTGGCCAAATATGAACTTACTAATGTATAAACTGTGATGCTGATTAACTACAGTTTTTACACGTTTTTTAGAAGAATATCAAGACAGAACTTAGACTAGTACAACATGCCTCTTCACCTTTTTCTTTAAATTCTGAGGGGAATTTGTCAAAAATTAGTCAAGACAAGAATTATCCAGAACATTTAGATGTAAAATATGAGAATAAGTTCATAAATGGAAGCCTTTTCCATTATTTTATCTTGACAGATTTTAATAGCTAATATTGTAGGCATTGACTATATGATTATTATATTATGCATTATTTAAATCATCTACTATATTATCTTGGAAAAGCTGATCTCCCAACTCGCTCACTTTAGTTTTAAAATGGAGACAGCTAGCAGGCTTGATATAAAAAATGTGTAAGAATCTATGTACAGGGCTAGCTCGTATTAACCATTGGAAACTTTAGCTATGATGATAGTGATGGTGACCATGATGTCTGCTATTATTTTGGAGACCCCCAAGGAACCATACCTCACAGTTCATACCCTTGTGTACTCCTCTCATCTTGAATGTGGACTGGCCCTGTCAGTAACTTTACCAAAGAAAGCAGTGGAAGTGATACAGTGCAATTTCTGGGTATAATAGACCTTAAAAGGATGTGGAAGCTTCCATTTTTGTGTGTGAGGGATGCCAACTGACACATAAGAAGTCTGATGACCCTGAATCACCGTATTTAGAGAAGCCCAACCCTGCCACACGGAGGAGCTCTTAGTCAACACCTAGCAACAACTTACCAGCTATGTGAGTGAGGCCACTGTTAGTACCTCTCCATAATCCACAGCCCCGCACACCTCCCTTGTCCTGGGTCATGTACCTAGCCTGGGTCTGAATTCTAGCTTCCCCCACCCTCATTCAACCAGGAACAAATCCAGATAATACATAACAGTTCACCAAATAATTTCAGTAATATATTTTTTTTCCTGATGCACATATGGAAATCATTTACTGAAAATGATTTATGAGTGTTTTGTGTTTAATAAAAATAATGTGACTAATGTATCATTTTATTTTTAAAATAGCTGAAAAACACCTAAAAATACAAGCACTTATCACATAGTGTGGTGAAGATAACTTCATGATAAAACATCACAAACTATTTAATTATTCGATCTTACCATTTTATATTCTTTCCAACCTCTTTGGAAATCTAGACTTCCATCTTCACGATGTTGTATTACAGTCCAACCTCCTCCATTAAGATCCATATTGCAAAATACCTGAGAGACAAAGGGAGAATAAAGTCAAGTGAAAATTATGTCTGTTTTAAAGAAACAAGTATCAGATATGTTTCAAAACAGAAATAGGATGGGTAGGCCTCTAGATAAATTGAATAAAAATTACTATGTTGAAAAATGTTAATTTAGATATCAGTTATTTTGTTTTACGTTAGAATTGTTTCTGATTAAATTCCATCATATAACTTAAATTACTTGTAAAAATTTAAATCACTCAGCTGAAGATTGTCTTAGTCTCAGATTATAAAAAATTAAAAAAAAATCTCTGTCATAAATGCTAACAGGCACTAAGGTATGTTCAATTTTTAAAAATGCTATCGAGGTTTTTAAAATTACAGACCATTTTATTGTTAAAACATAAGACTTAGAATTCTTAAGTATTGACATTAATTGAAATGGTGACATAATTATAATAAAGGTTTTGGAAAAATAATTTTAAAAAATCATATATATTTAGCTATTACATATTTCATTGCACATTAACTCCTATACAGTTACATACTACAATAATTATTCTTGATGGCTCAGTATTACATTAGAGGCAAAATTTAGTCCACAGCATATGGAGAATATATTATTTGCTTGAATTTTCGTCATGAACAATAATAGGAGAATATGACATTCTGTATTTCTTTTGACTGTGACAAGCATTTCTTCCCCATGTGGAAAGTTATCCAACACTTTCAAAGACTCATGCTCATTTCAATTATTCTAAAACAATAGATTTTGGAAATTGATTCATTTCCCCGGAGTCCACCCAAGGAGGGAAACATCTGTAATGCGATTGTCTTTAGAGAGTAATCACTGTAATTGACATAGCACAGATGTGGCAGTTTGATTATTCAGGGTCCCAGCAGCTATGGAGAACACCATTCCCCAGGCAATTGATGACTAAGGCATTTTGAAGGCTGCCTAAAGGTGTAGATATGATGCAATAGTGGCAGACAGGCTCAAGCGTTTTCCCTGAAGCCCTTAATTTGGAGCGCAAATGGCTAACGGGTATGAAACAGTGGCAACAACTGTCATTTAGAGGACAAATTGTCCGTGTACTTCCTCAGAGTGAAAGGAACTAAGAGATCCACGCCTCAAGTTGTGAGCATATAAATTAGGTAAACTGCTCTCTCAAGGGCTCTTCCTCTACTTTGACAACAGTCAGTGATCAGTATGTCTTTATTGTCCCTAGGAATTTACTCACCTCCAAGATTATAAATTGAAATTCCGCTCTCTGTCCCAAGGTTCCCCCTCGACTAATCCCTTAACCATTTTGTACTCCCTCTTTGTCCTCAACACAACTTCTAGCTAGTCTTTCCTCTTCCTCAATTCGAATTGATTCGTTCACTTATTTTTTACCTAATTGGTATTTTTGGGCACTGATTCTGTTATAATTAGGGATCCTATGATGAACAAAATACAGATCCTGCCCTCAAAATGCCTGAAAGTTTCAATAGTGACTGTTCCTGTTGGCTTAAGGAGATATAGGAGTTCACAATTTTCCACTCCAGGGACCTGAAGAATTATATAGACAGTGATCTAAATGAAAGACTTAATGGCAAATCTAACATACAAAAAAGAAAATGATCATGGTCTTGGACATAAAGAATTTGAGGTAGCATAGTCATCCAAAAGGGGAGGGTTCATCAATCAACTGGAGATGATCCAATGGAGGTAGACCAAGGATAAGAATATGAATAATAGGGGCGCCTGGGTGGCGCAGTCGTTAAGTGTCTGCCTTTGGCTCAGGGCTTGATCCCAGCGTTATGGGATCGAGCCCTGCATCAGGCTCCTCCGCTGGGAGCCTGCTTCTTCCTCTCCTACTCCCCCTACTGTGTTCCCTCTCTCACTCGTTGTCTCTCTCTCTGTCAAATAAATAAATAAAATCTTTAAAAAAAAAGAATATGAATAATAAAGGAATAAGAAAGGAATCATCATTAACAATAGCATGCTTGCTGTTAAGNGTGTTCCCTCTCTCACTCGTTGTCTCTCTCTCTGTCAAATAAATAAATAAAATCTTTAAAAAAAAAAGAATATGAATAATAAAGGAATAAGAAAGGAATCATCATTAACAATAGCATGCTTGCTGTTAAGTGCCAGATAATTTAAACACTTCATCTGTATTTTCTAACTTATCTCATGACAGTGATGTACGTATGATTATTATACTCATTTTTCAGATGAGAAAAAAATTCTTAGAGTGTTTCAGTAACTTACCAATGGTTATTATTAATAACAAATCCCAGATCCAGGATTTAAACCCCATGTCTATCTAATTCAAAACTGTACTGGGAGTAATCTGCTTGAGAGCAGTAGTTGATAACAAGAATATGGATTATTTAAAGAAGTAAAGAAAAACTGGGAAGAGATGTATATGTGCAGGAAGGAGGAGGATCCAAAAATGGGCTTTGGTGAACTGATGGAGGTAAAATACATATAGGTAGGCTGGGACTAATACTCTATCACTGTCCCCAGTGCCTAGAACAGTGCCTAGCTTATAGAGGGTACTAAATGAATATTTGTTGAATAAATAAAGATGCAAGAAGGAATGATAAAATAGGAAAACCTGATTAATGCAATGAAAGCTGAGGATGGATTTTGATTTGGGGAAGTGATCCACTTAATCGAATATTCCAGAGAAGTCAAGACAAATCAAGATTAAGAAAATACACATTTAAATTTAAAATGAAGTGGTCATTAGTGACCTTGAGAAACAGACTGCATAGGTCTGTAATGGCCAGGGTGGAACTTTACTGGCGATACTTAAATAAGAGTCAGTGAAAATGTCAAGGAAACATTTTGCTAGAGGTAACTAGTGTCACCTGATTCTTAATAAAAATTTTACCCTGCCTTGACTGGTTAATCCAGAATTTTTTTTCCAGATTTTTTTTCTTAATGGACACTAATTGCCTGGAACTTGGCTAACTTGTGTTTGCAAAGCTATAAAGTCCACTTACATACTCAGGGAAAGGAATAACTACATTAATAAATATATAATGTATACAGAAAACTATTCTTCACAGTTTTGTTATTACTATTATCTGTTATTAGAATTCTATACACTTACAGTTTTAAAATCATTCACAAATTTTAGAAAAAGACCAATTTCCTTTTAAACAAACACATTCAGGGATTTGAGCATGTTAAGATGTGCTAAAAACACTTCCTAGATAAAGGCCCAGAGAGAGTCGGAGCTACCTGGTGAGGCAGAAGTTTCCCAGGCAGATTATTGTGTTGGAAGCTGAGGTGCAGAGAGGGTAAGAGGTTGGACATACGTTCCACAGTTCTTATAATGACTCAATAATAGCAGTAATAATAATAGCTGCCATTGTAGAATACGGTCACAATAGAGCTGAAGGGCATATTGGTTAGGGGCATGGACTTGGATGCCAAATTACCTGTGTTCAAATCCCAACCCTGTTCTATCACTTAGGTCTTTGCAAGGACTAAATGAGTCAATGCATGTAGAATATTTAGAATAGTGCTTGGTACATAATAGGCTTTGCCATGACTCTCATTTCTCAGATGTATTTTTCATATGAGATGGTATTTATATTATGCATTATATACTCTGTATATAATATCTTACATATTGCAGCATAGTTTACTATTATATATACCATTGCATATAATTTATTGTTTATAATAAGAATAATATGGAATGTACAAAATCAAAAAATGTAGTAGTTCAATAAATTGTCCTTAAGATCACCAGCTTAATAATATATATTGATATATTTTATATAATATATATTTTCTACAATATATATTTTCTATATTTATGACTAACAGTAATATAATATATAATATAAATATAATAATATTGACATTGCTAATCTCTGAATATGCCTCTTTTTATTACATATCTATTTAAAAAGTTGGATTCACTCTAGCCAAAAAAAACAAAAAACAAAAAACAAAACCCAAAAAACATGTTATTTCTAGTCAGAAGAAAAATAAAAAAGCCTTTGCTTAACAGATGAAGGAAGTTTAAGAAAGTAGGTGGTTGGTTTCAAAAGATTTGAGACATGAAAGGACTTGAAAAGCTCACTCGCCAATATTGTGTGGTCTGTGCTATCTGGCGGTGTCCTTCCTGGAGACAAGGGCCCCTGCTACATTNACAAAACCCAAAAAACATGTTATTTCTAGTCAGAAGAAAAATAAAAAAGCCTATGCTTAACAGATGAAGGAAGTTTAAGAAAGTAAGTGGTTGGTTTCAAAAGATTTGAGACATGAAAGGACTTGAAAAGTTCACTCGCCAATATTGTGTGGTCTGTGCTATCTGGCGGTGTCCTTCCTGGAGACAAGGGCCCCTGCTACATTTACTATGCCTGTTGCATTTATTGATCATATGACTTGGGCTTAACTCTATCCAGGAAAAGATTGAACTGGCTCCTATCCCAGGCAAGGTCAAAGCTTTCAAGCATTAAGTACCTTTTAACATAATAAAGAGATTTAAACCCAAACAAAAAGGGAAATTTGATTCACATAGTTCTTAAGGTTTTATGCTCCATACAAGTTGGAATGATTAGGCTTCAGGATGTTAATTATTTTTCCATAACCTTAAGTAAAAAAAAAAAAAAAAAAAGCCTCAACACATTTGCTATGGTCCTTTCCCAAGAATTAGGGGACTCACAATTCAGAAATAAATTTTTAATATTTTATAAAAGCAGAGTTATGATTTAATGGTTTAAATTTTTGGATGCAACTAAGCTGGCTATAAAGCATTTGGTTTTAGAAACTTATGAAATAAAAGGAAAAAATCCCATTTCCTACTACTATGCATTGAAGGGAATTCAGAGAGGAAAATAACCACAGCCATTAGTAATAAAAAGATAAAAAATACATAAATGACTTAATTTTCATTTTTGATCTGCTTGAAAAATTAAATAGTCTTAGAAAACTGCCTTCATCTCATTTGAAAGGATAACACTTATTTTCAGACAGCATTTCTTGGAAGGGAATGATGTCAGTTACAAAAATAAATGTATACCGGGGCGCCTGGGTGGCACAGCGGTTAAGCATCTGCCTTCGGCTCAGGGCGTGATCCCGGCGTTATGGGATCAAGCCCCACATCAGGCTCCTCTGCTGGGAGCCTGCTTCTTCCTCTCCCACTCCCCCTGCTTCTGTTCCCTCTCTCGCTGGCTGTCTCTATCTCTGTCAAATAAATAAATAATATCTTTAAAAAAAAAAGAAATGTATACCAATTCTTTATCCATGCAACTCTTACTCTGCCTACAAGATGAATACTTCTTAACAGCTTTTGTTACCTGCCTGAATAGCCCAATTTTATTGATTGGTCCATATCCCATATCTTACCTATTTGAACTTGTTTTATTTTTCATAGGCTTGCCTTGAGTTTCATACCCTTGCTAAAACTTCTGCAAGCATAACAATAAGCAAAGCTTTTGCAAAGCATATCCAAAGGTAGCACCAAATTTTATATCTACAAAGCACAGTCTACTTGGAAGAGTGACGGTCATAAAGATGCATTTTCCAAGCACTTTTTACAGGATTCAAAAAATTCCAATGATTTATATCAATGCAGGAGAAGAAAATGAGATTACAAGGTAGAAAGGAGCAGGGTGGTTTATAATTAGAACACGAATCAATTTTACATAATTTTCTGATAATAAACTCTTTCCTGTATCACTCCTATAGGTTCAGATTTTAAAAAGTGTAAGTGGTGCAACTTCAGTCACCACTAACATAATTATCTCACTTAGCCCCCTGCTCAGAGATACAGTCTGGAGTTGATGCCTGTATTACAAAGCCTATGTTCACTATCTACTGATTACGTGATTTGGGCAAGTTATTTTTCTAAAATAGGGATAATGGGAGCACCTATCTCATAGAGTTACTGAAAAGAGTAAACAAGTGAGTTTTTACATCTAAGGTGGTTAGAATATACCTGGCAAACTGTAAATGCATTTGAACTACTGTATTAACCAGCTTCTAAATTATACCGGGGAAAATTCACACAGTAATTTTTCTTACTAGTGCCATGCAAATTGAGATGTTTTTAAAAATTGCTATCTGTGAAAAGTTCAGGTTTATCAGTCTAAAGTTTTTATAATAGAACAACATTCCTACTTGTGAAAGGATCTGTGATCATAAAGAGAAAAGAATAAAACAAGGGAAGGAACACCTAAGAAGAAGGCCTAAGCCTTTCTCCCTTCTACTTAGCGATCTCTCCCTCTCACCACGCTCTGCTATTCCCAATAAAACTAAAATCTAATGATAGTCCTGACCAGGTGCCACGTGAGCTTCTTTCCTCTGAAAAGCCATGGAGCTCTTTCCATAGTGATAAAAATTTTCCTCTTACAGGCTTACTTGCTCAGGCTACTATTTTTTCTTAGTCCCAAACCTTAAAGTTTAACTGAGCAGATATTGGACATTTGTGAATTTAATATAAATAGATTTCATTTATTCAAGAACAACTCTGAAGCTCCATCATATGCAAAATCCATCACTTTGCAGAGGTATAAGTTGAAATCATGCCATCCTGATGAAACCAACACAGGAGTCAGCTACTGAACTAGGGAATTGGATCCTCCAATTCACACTTTTATGTAAATATTAAAAGCAAGTTTATTCAAGATTATGACTTAAGATAGTATATCCTTCTTCCACCCTAACAGGAGCAGCAGTTCTGCAAATAGCCTGTGCATCATTTGCATTTCAAAATGCTCTGAACTAGCATAGTTCAAAACACTGGTTATGGTTATATATGAATTAATATTCATGGAATGATCAAAACTTATTTGTAATGTCCCCTTTGCCAAAACCTGGGGCCCTGTGGCAGGATTGGGTGATGGAGTGAAAAAGATTCTGAAAGTGTGAATGTTAATTTAAAATCTTTTAAAAATTGTTTTATTATATCATAGAATCACTAAGTCTCTAAAAGGAGGATCACTTAAATTGTTACAGCCAAGTTATATTTTAGTGGAACTGACAATAATTTGGGTGTTCTTTCAGGTCTTGGGGAATACTGTAGGTAAATTATAGAGTATGCTAGCTCTGCTCTTCTCCCCCAGGACAGTTTTTTATATTCTTTATACACTAGATGTATGGTGTATGAGTATGTGGATGCGTATACACGCCTATGTGTATGCCAACTGAATTTAAGCCTATGTATGATTCTAAGATATCAGCAAGTAGAGTAGGAAGGCTTCATGTGATAAGATCCAAAGGATCCAAAAGGTTCCCCTTTACAATGAGTTACCCTCTTCTTTTTACCCCTAGACTCACCATTGTACCCTCATAGTTATTTTTTTTCTCTTAAGTCATGAACACTTAATATAGTGAGATTTTGCACAGAAGCCCAAACTGAAAAACAGGTGAAACGAAACTTCTGTGGTAGGTGGCCCAGGTAGCAATGTATGGAACTATGATTGCTTTTTTTACCCCCTGCACGTTCTCCCTCTTTCCCCATTATAGAACAACATGAAGGCCTCCTTTTAGAAAAAAAAAAAAATTGTCCCAGCAAATGGAAACAAAAAAACCCTGAGCTAACTTAAATCACTAGTCCTTACTGAAATCAGGAGAGGGAGGACCCTGGTAGAGTCCAGATTCTCTTCTTAACGATGATGTAACATCTGGCAAACTACTCTCCAAGATTCATTTTTCTCATTCATCAAAGGGGACTAATAATCAAGAAGACTAAGTTAGGCTTAATTACTATACACTACATAGAAATGTTCATATTATTGCCAGAAGTTCATTCATTCGTTTAAACACATATTTATTGAAGACCTGCTATGTGCCAGAAACTATGCTGGGTCCAGGAAACCAAGGACAAAAAGGCACAACCTTGCCTTGTAGAACTTTGCTAGTGAAAAAGTCATGCAAAGCTATTGGAGGGAATTAGGGAAGGCCTTCCAAGAGCACTTGCACAGCGTCCCCAGGAAATGAGGACGCAGGACTGGTAATTTAGGTGTGGCAAAGAGGAGAAGAAAGTTGTTTCATCCTTTGAGGATGGAGCATTGCAAAGGAAGGTGGTCTTCCTGGAGTCTTGGGTCCCTCTTGGCACCTTGGGGATAAACTTTAACATGTCGAAGATCGGGGCTCTCCTCATGTCTCTCCATAAATCCTGCTTCGAACAGACTGTCTCAATCGCTACACTTCTACAGTCTGCTATAATTACCTGTGTAATTGTCTGTCTTCACCACCACAGTGGGATCTGTTTGGTCTATATTGTGTCCCTAGGCAGTGACTGATAAATGACATCTACTTAATATGTACTGGGTGAAGAAATGGATGGATGATTTAATGAATAAATAGGGGAAAAGAGATATAACAGCAAGAACATAGTGTTTCCTTACTTCAAAGTTTACTTTGGATCCCGTTCAACATACTGATGAATCCTAGCCTCCAACCAACTCTTTTAGGTAAAGATGAAAAGCAAATCCTATCAAGACGATGAGTCAAGATAGAATACGCTTCTCCCACCCTAATAGGAACAGTGATTCTGCAAATAGCAATATGTCCCTGGCACCCCGTCCACAGTATTGAGACTACAGATGATGTGTGCCATCTGGGTCCTTGGGACTTTGAAATATTGCTCCTACCTCTTCTCTGTGTACTTGAAGTACATGTCACCTCAACATGTAATCTACACAAGGCAAGCATTTATGAGCAATGGGACATCTAGGAATGAGCAGAGAATAAATAGAAAATTTTGTGAAAGAGGGATGGGAGGTATGGATTTGGGGGAGGTCTGTGCAATACGGTTTTCATCTTTTATGGACCTGGCAAACAGTATCTTTGGAAGAAAAGAGCTCAGGCACATATATCTTCAGTTTAACAAGCTCACAAATCAATCTGATTATTCAGCAATTCAACTAGGATCTGCTTTACATCTCGTAAACAAACACTTCTGGTTTTACCTTTTTGGGTTCTGGCATATTATTAATATAAATAGTGTAGATTCCACTTTTATTAAAACCAGCTTGATATACATCTGCACAGTCTCTAAATGGTTTCTCTTCCTCTTTTTTTCCTCCCTTTAGTAAAACTGCAAAAAAAAAAAATTGCAATATGTGAATAAGAATATCAGTACCATTAGTACCCAAATGGATTCCAAGCATAGCTAAGCAAGTCTTTATTTCCTCCAAACAGATGTCAATATTGCATTTACTGACAAATCAATCATAAACACAATACTACATTTGAGCTGATTCACAAAATTACGAAACTAATGGAAAAATCTGTAGAGCAATTTCTAACTGAATACTTTTTATATTTTGCTTACTTAAATTTTGCTTTTATCTACAATTTCCAGAACATCAACTCAAGGGACAAACGACCTGACAGTGTGACACCTACAACTAGTAATAATTATGTCAATTTTCCTGCAAGATTTCTAAAATGTTCTTACCTACATTTCATAGGAAACTTTTAAAGAATGCTAAAGCATTTTTGGAGGAGAAAGAGATAACGATAAGAAATTCAAACATAAAAATATCATATGGAGGTTTAAAATGCTAAAAGTAGGTAGAACTGTTTTTCTGTGGCTTTGGACTGATAAGCTAGAAATTTTTATTAAAAAAAATACTCAAAATAATTAGATTTAAATAGTAGAAAAGAGCCTCTGACCTAATTTACTTAAAGAAAAGGGAACTGAACTTCGTTTTTTATTTAATGCCTGATGTTAAACTATCAGGCTGACAATATACAAATAAAAGTACACAAATTAATAAGATTTGAAATTAACCTATATAAGGGAAGAGTTTGATAAAGGGTGGAAGTCAAATGAAAAAGGAAATTTAATTAGATCGGCTCTACTGAGAACTTAATTTTATTCACTGACCTTCATCTATTATGAAGTTCTTATTACTAAGATCAAAATACAAAAATGACTCATATTTAGTAGTCCTTTGCTAAAGATATACATGGAACATTTACAAAATATTTATGATTAGTATTTTCTAATAAACATATAGTTTAGTAATTGGTTTCATTAAGCCTTTCAAGATTTTTTAAGATTTTATCACTTTGCCCTTAAAGCCTCATGTTATTTAATAAATACCTGCTTTCAATAACTTTGAGTCGTGATGGCCTTTTATATTAAGAATATTAAAGGTAAACTATTAAATGATGCTTTTAAATTGATTTTATATGATCTAACAATCTAAAGCACTACCCTGATTTAAACTTAAGAAGCATGAGTTTACTAATTTATAGGTAATTAAAAATAAATAGTCTAAACTGATGGAAAGAATGACTATCTCAATATAAATACTTCAAATTTTCAAAAATAACTAGTTTCAAGAAAATGAAATATCCACTCAGATATACTGCCATAACAAAAATATAGAATTATAACTTTTAATAGTATCATGGTTTTCTATATAGCTTATGTGTGCACTGATGGTTTTGCCTACTTATATTAATAATTACATCTAAACACTACCATTGCAGCTGCAATATCAACACAGAATAAGTAATCAGAGGGCTATGCATTCATGAGAGTGAAGAAGCATGGCACAGAAGGTATGCAAATTGCAATTTAAAAATGAATATATAAATGCTTACTCAAAAGCTATCTTTAACTGCAATGGGTGTATTGATGGGTTATGTAAAGTTATTCCTCTGAAAAACATCAATGCAGTTCATCCGCACTTCTTATTTTAAGTTAATGGACTGCTATTTTTCTAAAACAAAACCTTCCTAAATTCTAAATGTTTAGTCTTCTATTGAAACAAGTTGAAAGTAACCAAATTAGATGCAAAAAAAAAAAAAGGGATGTAAAGAAATGCCAAATAAAATTTATGATCCCTTGAGAGAATGAACACAGGAAGATGTGGTCAAGAGGAATTCAACAGTAAACCCATTTTTCTTTTTTGGGTAAGAGATGGAGAAAGTCACTTATCTAAGGAGAAAATGCTTCTTACTGAATATACCACTTCCTGCCCTCTCTTATTTAGTTATGCAGTGAGAATACACTCCATTCCCATTTCTCTGTCACCTCCCCTCCTCTTTTCCTTTCCTCCTCAGGAAGATGTGGGTGAAAAGGTTGTTTCATGGGAAGAGGGTAACCCACACACATTTTCAATAACAGAGAAAAAGAAAGGAAGTTGAGTATTAGCTTATTTTTATGGAAACTAATTGTATAAAAATGATTTTAAACCATGACTGGTAAGTCTTCTAACTGGAAAAATGGTTTAAAGATTCCATCATAAAAGGTACAAATAGTACTACAGTTTTACCACGGATTTGTTGTCATTGTAATGGCAACATACCTTATGAGGATATTTCATTTTCTTGAAAATAGTTTGGTATTTTTGAAAAATAGAAACACATTCTTTCCAGAAGAAACAGTCATTTTTTTCCAGAAAGACTGGATGGCTTGTATTTAATTACTTATTAATTAGTAAACATTATGTTTGAAAGTTTGATCCGGGCTATATTTTAGAGTATTAAGGCTCTTAAAATCAGTATAAAAGCTCCATTCACAGCTTACCTTTGACATTTGTATTCTATACTATGGTTTGAAAAAGGCCCTTCTACAAAGGTAGACTGATCTTCAGTTTTTCTTTTTTCAATCTATAAAGTGGGGCAGTTAAACATCTCCAAGGCAAGTGTATGGATTATGTAACACAGAGCAGACTGAATTACAGTAAGAACTCAAGAAATGGTAGTTATTATTATTGTTATAGTAATAATAATATTATTAATGGCAACATTATATTATTATTCTTTCTTACAGAAGTGATGCTAGTAGGCTGGAGAAGTCCAGCAAGTCGTCAATGGAATAGTGGATCTTCCACCCTCAAATCCAATATTATAGCTGACCAAATGTTAGGGCAGTTACAGTTGACTGGTTATATTTAGGATTATTATTGAACTGGCCTCTCCTTATCAGAGTTGGCTAATTGGTTTAATTTATTCATTGACTATATCACATCATACCATTGTTTTAAGTCTAAAAAAAAAAAACCAGTGTAAGCTAATCTTGTTGCACATATAAACTTAATTTGAATAGTTAAAATTTAAAGATTATTTCAGATGCTATGACATATGATGTATATAATGACACATTGACTGTAGAAGTTTTATCCCTTAACTTTAATTTGCATGACTATTTTCTTTGTTATGTACCAGAGATATTATGGTTGCATATTGTAAAACTGGACACATAATAAACATTTTAAAACAAAGAAAGACAATAAAAGATGAATTTACTGACCATTACAAGTGTCAGAACTAAGGATACATTTTTGTAGGAGGTCTTGAGATTCAATAAAAAGGAAAGTAACGCCTAGAGGAATGTATGATGAATGACAAGATACAGATATGGAAAATGTGATGGAAGAGGATAAAAGCAGCATCAACTGGACAGAGCCAGGGGAAATGGAGAGCTGACTGAGGTGTTTATCTATCTGTCAAAGTAGCTCAGACTTTTTATAATAATAGACTGGTTTAAAAGCATGCATTTAAAAATTGATCTTCATATCTAAAAGTTTCTTCTTTGAGCATATACTCTTTTCCCTCTCCCTTTAATTCTTAATGAGTTTGTCTTTCCTCTAATTGAGAGTGTGGCCCACCATTACTATCAGTCCCTCACTAGCCTCCCTTTCCTTTCCTCCCTTTCCTTTCCTCCTCCCTTTTCCTTTCCTTTCCCTATCTCACCATCAGGCATTAAAAAACAGTTCAAATGGAATTCCTGGTGCTCTGCACTCACTGTCCTTTCATCTACTAATCCCTTGCATGGGTAGATCCCAACTCAAGGAAGGATATTTTTATTCATTTTCTCACCCGTTTCCTGATTACAAACTCTGAAGTGAGGCTTTTTAATGTCATTCAAATGCATGTTTTCTCAACTCAGCTATGTTCTCCATGCTGCTCAGTCAAACCTTTGGTCATTTCTAATAGATTTTTTAAGACTTTATTTATTTTAGAGATAGTGAGAGAGCATGAGCAGGGGGAGGGGCAGAGGGAGAGGGCGAGAGAATCTCAAGCAGACTCCATGCTGGGCATGGAGCCCCACATAGGGCTCAATCTCACCACCCTGAGATCATGACCTGAGATGAAATCAAGAGTCGAATGCTTAACCAACTGAGCCACCCAGGTGCCCCCTAGATTTTCCATTACATTTCCTGAAAAGTTTACTTCAGATCTTTTTTTTTCAAGGCTAAATATTACTCCTATCACCTCTCATTCTTTATATATGACCTTGTTTTATGGTTTACTATGAAGATAAAGCCATTTGACACTTCTTCCAGCTTATTCCCCTATACTACAGAAGTTGGCTTTGCCTATCTTTCCCCTTGCCTTTTGTGTTGACCTCTTGGTCTGTTTACTCCACTCTAATTGTCTTTTCTCTTTCACCTTCATTGGGTTCTCTTTCTCTCCTCACATACCATGTACATGCTGACCAAGATTCTATTCTCAGATCTCTATTCCTTATACATTTGCTCTTTTTGCAAACTATCTATCATGGCTTCAAACTTCTACACAGAAGATTTCTGATATAAGTATTTTTGACACTGTATATTTGCTTCTCTTTTGACCTCCAGATCCATATTTCTTTTTGTCTGTTGGGCTGTTCCTATTGCTACCTCAACTTTTATTTGCTTAATGTTCCCTAAATTTTCCTTCCAAATTCTGTGTTCTTTCTTTCTCTTACTGGTCCCACTATACTCCCTTAGTTGCCAAAATAATGAAAACCTAAATATAAGACAAATAGACTGTGGTTTTTTTATTAGTTTCTTGATTTAAAAGCCTGCCTCCTGTCCCCTCTGAATTTAATCCATGCTATATTGGGACGCCTGGGTGGCTCAGTAAGTTAAGTGCCTGCCTTCGGCTCAGGACATGATCCCAGGGTCCTGGGATCAAGTCCCATATTGGGNGGTATTTTTGAAAAATAGAAACACATTCTTTCCAGAAGAAACAGTCATTTTTTTCCAGAAAGACTGGATGGCTTGTATTTAATTACTTATTAATTAGTAAACATTATGTTTGAAAGTTTGATCCGGGCTATATTTTAGAGTATTAAGGCTCTTAAAATCAGTATAAAAGCTCCATTCACAGCTTACCTTTGACATTTGTATTCTATACTATGGTTTGAAAAAGGCCCTTCTACAAAGGTAGACTGATCTTCAGTTTTTCTTTTTTCAATCTATAAAGTGGGGCAGTTAAACATCTCCAAGGCAAGTGTATGGATTATGTAACACAGAGCAGACTGAATTACAGTAAGAACTCAAGAAATGGTAGTTATTATTATTGTTATAGTAATAATAATATTATTAATGGCAACATTATATTATTATTCTTTCTTACAGAAGTGATGCTAGTAGGCTGGAGAAGTCCAGCAAGTCGTCAATGGAATAGTGGATCTTCCACCCTCAAATCCAATATTATAGCTGACCAAATGTTAGGGCAGTTACAGTTGACTGGTTATATTTAGGATTATTATTGAACTGGCCTCTCCTTATCAGAGTTGGCTAATTGGTTTAATTTATTCATTGACTATATCACATCATACCATTGTTTTAAGTCTAAAAAAAAAAAACCAGTGTAAGCTAATCTTGTTGCACATATAAACTTAATTTGAATAGTTAAAATTTAAAGATTATTTCAGATGCTATGACATATGATGTATATAACGACACATTGACTGTAGAAGTTTTATCCCTTAACTTTAATTTGCATGACTATTTTCTTTGTTATGTACCAGAGATATTATGGTTGCATATTGTAAAACTGGACACATAATAAACATTTTAAAACAAAGAAAGACAATAAAAGATGAATTTACTGACCATTACAAGTGTCAGAACTAAGGATACATTTTTGTAGGAGGTCTTGAGATTCAATAAAAAGGAAAGTAACGTCTAGAGGAATGTATGATGAATGACAAGATACAGATATGGAAAATGTGATGGAAGAGGATAAAAGCAGCATCAACTGGACAGAGCCAGGGGAAATGGAGAGCTGACTGAGGTGTTTATCTATCTGTCAAAGTAGCTCAGACTTTTTATAATAATAGACTGGTTTAAAAGCATGCATTTAAAAATTGATCTTCATATCTAAAAGTTTCTTCTTTGAGCATATACTCTTTTCCCTCTCCCTTTAATTCTTAATGAGTTTGTCTTTCCTCTAATTGAGAGTGTGGCCCACCATTACTATCAGTCCCTCACTAGCCTCCCTTTCCTTTCCTCCCTTTCCTTTCCTCCTCCCTTTTCCTTTCCTTTCCCTATCTCACCATCAGGCATTAAAAAACAGTTCAAATGGAATTCCTGGTGCTCTGCACTCACTGTCCTTTCATCTACTAATCCCTTGCATGGGTAGATCCCAACTCAAGGAAGGATATTTTTATTCATTTTCTCACCCGTTTCCTGATTACAAACTCTGAAGTGAGGCTTTTTAATGTCATTCAAATGCATGTTTTCTCAACTCAGCTATGTTCTCCATGCTGCTCAGTCAAACCTTTGGTCATTTCTAATAGATTTTTTAAGACTTTATTTATTTTAGAGATAGTGAGAGAGCATGAGCAGGGGGAGGGGCAGAGGGAGAGGGCGAGAGAATCTCAAGCAGACTCCATGCTGGGCATGGAGCCCCACATAGGGCTCAATCTCACCACCCTGAGATCATGACCTGAGATGAAATCAAGAGTCGAATGCTTAACCAACTGAGCCACCCAGGTGCCCCCTAGATTTTCCATTACATTTCCTGAAAAGTTTACTTCAGATCTTTTTTTTTCAAGGCTAAATATTACTCCTATCACCTCTCATTCTTTATATATGACCTTGTTTTATGGTTTACTATGAAGATAAAGCCATTTGACACTTCTTCCAGCTTATTCCCCTATACTACAGAAGTTGGCTTTGCCTATCTTTCCCCTTGCCTTTTGTGTTGACCTCTTGGTCTGTTTACTCCACTCTAATTGTCTTTTCTCTTTCACCTTCATTGGGTTCTCTTTCTCTCCTCACATACCATGTACATGCTGACCAAGATTCTATTCTCAGATCTCTATTCCTTATACATTTGCTCTTTTTGCAAACTATCTATCATGGCTTCAAACTTCTACACAGAAGATTTCTGATATAAGTATTTTTGACACTGTATATTTGCTTCTCTTTTGACCTCCAGATCCATATTTCTTTTTGTCTGTTGGGCTGTTCCTATTGCTACCTCAACTTTTATTTGCTTAATGTTCCCTAAATTTTCCTTCCAAATTCTGTGTTCTTTCTTTCTCTTACTGGTCCCACTATACTCCCTTAGTTGCCAAAATAATGAAAACCTAAATATAAGACAAATAGACTGTGGTTTTTTTATTAGTTTCTTGATTTAAAAGCCTGCCTCCTGTCCCCTCTGAATTTAATCCATGCTATATTGGGACGCCTGGGTGGCTCAGTAAGTTAAGTGCCTGCCTTCGGCTCAGGACATGATCCCAGGGTCCTGGGATCAAGTCCCATATTGGGCTCCTTGCTCAGTGGGGAGCCTGCTTCTCCCTCTGTCTGCTGCTCCCCTTGCTTGTGTGAGCTCTATATCTCTCTGACAAATAAATAAAATCCTTTAAAAAATTCATTTTATATTTATTAGTTCAACAATTTTTTTAAAAGATTTTATTTATTTATTTGTCAGGGAGAGAGACACACAGAGAGAGCACAAGCAAGGGGAGAGGCAGGCAGAGGGAGAAGCAAGCTCCCCTCTGAGCAAGGAGCCTGATGTGGGACTCGATCCCAGAGTTCTGGGATCATGACCTGAGCTGAAGGCAGATGCTTAACAAACTGAGCCACCCAGGCATCCCTAATTCAACAAATATTGATTGAGCATCTTCTATGTGCATGACTTTTCCTAGACAGTGAAGATACAGACATAAGAAAACCACAATCTGCTCTTAACGTAATCGCAGTCTGATGGCAGAAAGTCCTACTATAGTAGTAGGTCTTCTATGATAACTCATGATAGCTACATCCATGATTAGTACCTTCCACGACAGAGAAGAATTCAAGCTAGCTTAAGCAAAAAGATAATTTACTCAATCATAAACTACATAGAATAGAATTTTAGGTAAACATAATCAGATTTTAAAGAATGTGAACAGGAATTTTTTTTTATCTTTTTTTTTTTTGACACAGTTGATGACTCTTTACCTGGTCACAATATAACTAGCAACAGCTTCTAGAGCTATAATGTCATCAGCTTGAATATAGCACCAAACACAGAAAATGCACACAATTGTTGTTTTGGAGGTATGTATCAAGTTCACTGGGAATATTCAGGGAGAATATATCCTATCTGCCAGGAAAACTTGGGGAAGGCTGTCCAGAAAAGAGAACAGTTGAATGAAAAAAAACAGAAACAGAAACAAAAAAATGTAAAGCAGTTTATCTGAACTAAATTTTAAAAGCCTGGTATGGCAATTCAAAGACTTTATGCATACCAATATCAGCAAATAAATCTAGAAAGTCTTAGGAAAGAATCATTATTCATTCTTTTCATTTAGCCTTATCTCTATAACCTAATCTTCATGAATCTAAAGGAAAAGAAGAGGGACACAAGCAGGTGCATGTCTGTCTTTCACCAGCCAACGTTCAGTCAATAAGCAACCTGAGACCCTGATTGTAGAAACTGTTGACTTTATCTGTCTCTCCCTCTTATTTGCCCGCCAATTTCAATCCAGATGGCATGTCTACCACTGGGCTGACTTGAGGGAAGAACCATAAAGCTGAGGCAGAGGGTCACTTCAATTCAGATGAACCCTCAAGAGAAAACTTCCTGGAATGTGGAATTGGTAATTCTGAGTTGTAGCAAATCTAGTACAGGACACAGAAGGCAATTAACTTCTGCTATAACAGAGACAATGTAAAAAGCCAAAGTCCTTGATCTTACTTACTTCCAAATAAGTTGCCATAAAGGGGTTAATTCTTCAAATAGTCTTTCTAAATCTTAGATGTGGCTAAATGGTGCCTACCTCTCCAGTTTTTAGCAAGTATCACAATATATGTGGATCAAGTTATTAGTTTAAGGATAATCCCTGTGTTATTTATTGGACCATCATCACTGTGGAGATCACAGTACAGGAATTGACCCTAAATCTGTAATTTTTCACCTCAACAGGACACTGAAGTTAACTGAGCATATGGATAAGTAAATCATCATATCTGATAAGGTGCAAACAAGCAAACAACTAACTGATTAGATTCTATATTTTTCAGCCAGGTGTGTGGGCATCTCATGGAAAAGCCATTTGAAGACACTCCCTAGATTCCTAATTTATTTGAAAGGACTTTAAAAAGTGGAAGAAGGTAATACCTTGCACTTCAAGAGTGTGGAAAATTAAAAGGTCTACAGGCAATATTCAATATTTCAGTATTATGTGCATGGGTATGAGGGTGAGGAAGACTTACCAATGACTTAATAAATATGTATCACATATGTATAACTACATAAATACATAAAAGTTTTATGTTTCTGAATTGAAAATTTCAAAAGTTGGTATCTTATTTTATATAAACATGCTTATGAACCTAAATATCTAGGGGTTGGTATCTCAGCATGATTGTTTTTAACCTACAAACATGGCAATTACATACAGTTTATTGTAACATATTTGTACATATATAAATTTATGCATATATATGTATTATATATATAACGCAAATCGCTATATCACAGTATAACAAACACATATTCTATCTGTAAACACTTTAAATCCAAAGTCTTTGGGTAAGTAGCTAAAAGCTTCTCTTTTTAAAGATCTTCTATTCTTTTCCCCATAGTCCCCCTAGCCACAGTATAAAAGAACACTTGAAGATCATTTACTTGCTACATTATTACTTTAATTAAAATTTTTGTAATAGGAACTGTTCTTTGTGTGTGAATATTTTGTAGATGACACTTAAAATCTTAACTACCTATCCTCTTCTTGGTGGAACTATAATAATCACGATCATAATAAAATCAATTGGCACACTCAGTATTAGAAATTAGCACACTTACTATGTTTCAAATCTGAATTTTGTGAGCCACGTATGTTTTATATGCCTTGTTTCATTTAGTCCTCATAAATACCTTATGAAATAAGGTAAATACCTTATAAATACCTTATATTGTATATGTGAGGAATCAGAGGCTCAGAGATGCTTTCTAACTTCACCAAAAATTCTAAGGAACTCTTTTGACTATAAAGCCAAGAATCTATTATCTATTATTTTTACTATAAAGCCAAGAAACTATTTCTTACTGGCTCTTGGAGTGAAGTCAAATCCAAACAGGACTCCAGTGACTCATCTGTCACAGAGTCCCCAGCAATACTTATCTCAGATGACAAGGTCATACCCAGGGTCTTGGGTGAATCAGGACAGGCCTTAATTCAGAATGGCTATGGCCTCTTCTCTTGGAAGCAGGAAGTATTGGAAGAGTGACAGGGGTTAGAAAAGATAAGAAAGAAAAATGTTGTGATGAGGACAGAAGAGAGCCATGGGCAGCAGCATTATCTGTGAGGTGGGAACTGTCAGCAGAAATGTGGAACACTGATGGCCTGTGACTTCAAAAGCTAACAGAGCATTAGGAAATAAAAGTGCCTGAGCAGCTGTATTGGATTCCATAATGTCTATATCCTAAAAATCATACTGACCAACATTTACCCTCATTAATCTTAGATTTATTCTTACAAGCCTAATGACTTGATGTCCCAGTCTCTGGACTATCTGATAAAGCTACAAGCTTAGAGGAAGTGCTGGTGGGGAAAGGGAAGGTAAGCATATGTGTGGGTATTTGTGTGGGAGTGTGATTGTGTTCACCTTCCAGAATCAGTCATGAAGACAACAACAAAAAAATGATAATCAAAAGGTTTTTTGTGGGATGCCTGGGTGGCTCAGTCGGTTAAGCCTCTGCATTTGGCTCAGGTCATGATCCCACATTGGGTTCTGGGGTTGAGTCCCACATTGGGTCCTTGCTTAGCAAGGAGCCTACTTCTCCCTCTGCCCCTCCCCCTGCTTGTGCTGTCTCTGTCTCTCTCTCTGACAAATAAAGAAAATCTTAAAAAAAAAGTTTTTTTGTATGTATGAGGAAAAAACAGTAATCTTAGAAGTGGGCAAAAATAAGAAATGAGAACAGTTTGGGCAGTATATAAGGGACAAATCATACATTTCTCCAAAGGCATTGTGCTATTCTGATGCAAATTTAGTCATGCTGATGATAGTGAATTAAATTATTACAAAAAACTTTAATTTTATCCAACCTTCTTTTCTGAAAAAGAAGACAAAACAATGCAGAATATGTACTGTCACAATATTTTTAAATTTTCTTAACATTTTACTACTTAAAGAGATACATTTTAATTATCTGGAGAATATATGACCCATATGTATAATTGTAGGCATACACATTTTTAGTAATATTGAGTTGTATGTATAATGTATATAAACTGTTAAATCTATGTGGACATGCAAACCACCCTATACCATAGGTAGATTACTAATTTTATGCTATTTTTAAGTGTAGAATAATGAAACATCAAGTAATTCTACATAATTCTACTTTAGTTTGATCAGTGTATTCAAATACAATTTCCAGTATTCCTCTAATGTGAAACTACTCATGTGTATAACTGAATGTATACTTAATGTGTATTACACTTAAAACAACAATGGATGCAAAAAAAAATGAAAGTTGAAAATGGATTTACACACTACCTCTGTTTAATCAAGTAATATTCATTTTTCACAAAATCTATTTCTGTGTTTTCCTTTTGGGCACCCTGATGGGCAGTTATGAGTGCTACATGACCCTTGCCATTTGTTCAGAAGATCATTTCATTAACAAAAATATTTCAGGTGTTTCATATGTGTTAATTTCCCATGTAATGTTTTTGGCCTGACTGGAATATATTGATTTTGAACAAAAGATTTCCCATACACGTGGGAAAGCTTAAAGGGTATCTCTTGTGCTTTGTTATAAGTAGACAAACAACTGATTTCAGCAAAAACCATTAAAAATGGAATGAAAGTCCCTGGGTGATGCTATAAATGGAAATAAGTTGCCAGATGCTTTTGAAAACTGACAAAAAAAAAATTCCAAACCAAAACACTTCATTTTGAGTTTTAAATAAATAAAGGCTGACTGTCACTATAGGTATGTCACTTCGATTCTTACTCTTGTGAAATATACTTGAAGAATAATACTTGATTACCATACTGAGGTTCATTCTGAACTTGGGGTTTTCCTAGTCGTTAGAAGTGATACAAAATGAAGAGAAGAAATGGAATGATTGATGAGTCATAAAATGTATGGACTTGTCTATGACACCAGACAAACTCTAAGGTGTGTAGTAGTCTTATGTTAAGCAGCCTAGCAGCAGAGGTGGGACTAGAATTCAGATGCCCTACATTCTTGTTTCTGCTAGACCACCATGCCTTGCCCTCTAAATGGCATATGTCAGAGGTGCTCCAAGATGCTGATTAGGTGACCACATCTCAGCCTAAGCTCTAGCTCTAGGGATATGAGCTGAAGAATTAATTATGGTTGAAATTCAGTCTATTTGTGCATTTGTAAGTACGTATACATGGGGCCAAAACAACTGGCAAAGCTTCCTTTAGAACCAAGTCTGCACTTAAAATTGAACCCAAAGTTCAAATTCACTACTTTAAAGGAATTCATGCTGGCTATGAAAACAATGTTCACACCTAAAAATAATTATGGATAAATGCAAAGACATAATAAAATACACAATTAACAGAGTAATTGGCATTTCATTTAATAATTTAACTTCATCATAAATTCATTAAAAAAAGGTAGACTGTTCTTAGTAGGTCACATAGTAATGTGATTCCTTATTGGAAATGGTCCCACTCAGAATGTGAACATCCAAGCCAGTGGTAAGATGAGATTCCAGTGTCCTTAGTTATGATGTTGATATTCTTTAGCTGAAAATAAATGTTGAGCTCTAATAGGAAACTAAAAATGTTTTTTAACAATAATTTTTAAGGTTCTTTACAATAAACTTTTAGAAAAATGCTAAAAATCATTATTATTTTGATTATATGTATTTAAGCCTAACTGTATGGTTATAATATTTCTCAGGTTTTATTTCATTTTTCTCCCTTCTTAAAGCAGAAGACATTTCATGAGGGTTTCACTGTATGGTTAATGTGATGCATACATACTGAACGATGTTAATAAAATGTGGTTTTTTTTCTTACTTTCCCTCCAAATAATTAGAGGTGTCATTTGGACTCAGTGTAAAGTACCAGAGCTTATCTGTAAGTAAACTGTTCCATTATGTCTCTGGACTTAGAAAATATCTGTTCAGTACAACTAGAATGCAGATGAGTCCAGGAAATGACTTAGTTGAAATTCTATTAAAAATATTTTGTGTTTCTTTGCTTTAAACAATCAGACCACGAAAGCACAAGAGAAGAAACGCAGTTTGCTCATAGAAATGTTGGAAAGGAAAGGCAACACTTTTTTTTTTTTTTTTTGGCCTTTCATCTTGGTAACTTGTAGGCCCAGCTAGAACCGGGAGATATCCCTTTTCAGATAGTTTAGTTTCTGAAATTGAAACCTGAATTCCAAAAGAGAATTAAACACAAAGTTTCAAATCTCCCCCGAAAGATGAGGTTTAGAAATAATTCATGGGAGAGGTCAAAGGCTGTACTACTTTCTATTTGTTATCATTAGTTTGTCTATCTGCTATTCACGCAATTTTTTTTTACAGAAATTATAACTTTTTGAAAGGCAGATAACATGCTCCATCAAAAAGGAGAAATATACCATTTCCAAAAATAAACAGTCACTTTCCCCTTAAAGCCATTGGGTTTTATGAAAGGAAGTGCTAGAGAGTGTGGTTCATTTTAAGGAAATTGTGAATGTTTGACATATAATTTTCTGTCAAGATAAAGCATTTCCCTCATTAAATGGGAACAAGTGCTCACTGTAGTGTGCAGCAGATGACTTCCTGTATTTTTCTTTCTCTTTCTACCTAATGTGAAATTGTGCATTACAAGTAGTCAACGAAAACCCAAATATTTTACTCAGTCAATGAAAATGATATATTCTATTTTTATCAATGTTTATATAAGTGACTTTCAAAAAGTTTTAATTTCCTCCCATTGCTTATGATGTTTTTAGAATCATTCTTAACTCAGGGGACTTGCAGGAGTTCAAACTATCTTATCCCTTGACTGAATGATTTACTTCACAAACTCAATAGACACTGCACGGGAGGTAAATTCCTTTCAGATGGTAGAATTATTCTGAGAACAGAACCAAATGTCTCCTCAGTACTGGGAAAGAAACAAATGCCTCATTTCCCCTTTTCAGAAGGCCAGAGGACCGAAAATAATGATCAGAAGTTCCATACCACGGCAATCAGCCTCTGGGAAAGACTTTTTAAACCAAATAATTTAGATCACTTAAAAATTTATAGCATCAGTCATTATGTCTTTCAGATGATGTGAAAGAATTTTTTTTATTTTTTTTAAATGAACTGCATGAGAAGCTCTTTATGGTTTGAAATTTGAACTTCATGTAAGGGACCTAAATATACAAACATGCTCATACCTCTCAGTATTTAAGTTTTTTTTACTCCTCTCTATTTTGTGTGCATCCCTACCCAAACTGTTATCTGTCCTTTCACAAGCAAGTTTGCTGGATATGGGTAGACAGTATTTTTTGCTTTTATTTCCTCTTGCTCATTTTTGTCATTGATCCATGCAATTGAGCCATACATGTCACCCAAGCTCTCCCTGTAGGAGGCCACATCCCAGTTCAAGATTCACTTTTCAGGCTGCTTTTTTTCTTTTCTTTTCTCTTTTCTTTCTTTTTTTTTTCTTTTTTTTTTCTTTTTTTTTTTTTTTTTTTTTTTTTTTTTTTTTTTTTTTTTTTTTTTTTTTTTTTTTTTTTTTTTTTTTGCCTTTCTGCTTATTTGCCATGAAGACATTTCATAGAAGTTTTTTTTTCTTTCTGCTATAACATTCCTCACTACTGGTTTTACTTCCTTATTTTGTTTTCTTTCTGGTCTCCTTTTAACTATCCCATGAAGAACTCTCAATTTTCTGTCTTGGATTTTACATTCTTATTATTTTAAAATGGGTTCATAATCTTAGTATGTAAATTCTCTGAAATCACACATAAACCTGTGTCTGAGTGTTTGCACTAAGCGAGAAGGAAAGGCAGGCTAGTTTTTTTTATCAGATTGTCAAATAGATCTACAACCCCCCCAAATGGTTGAGTCGTTGCTTTATATGCATTTTCAATGGATTTCATTTGCTGCACGAATTTACCACTTGTCTCCTCTGAGGACACAGCAATGTATGTGGTCATCCAGATTTCACTCCTGAATTACAAATTTGTATTTCTCTGACTTCCAGATTGGAAACCATAGTCACCTCAGTCAATATGCCCCAAACTAAACTCATTATCTTTCCCCCTTAAACCTGTTTCTTTTTAAACGTTGCTGATTTTAAGGAACGTAATCAATATCCCCTTAGTTACTGAACCCAGAAAATAAGAGTTATATTTGACCCTCTTTCTAATAGGTCATTATTTCTTGTTGATTCTAATTCTCTTTGTTCATGAATTCCCCCTCTATCTGCCTTTCCATTTGTCCCTCTTTGGTCCTGACCTCACTATTTTTCTCCTAGGAGATCCTTTTGAGAATCAGATGAAAACCACCATCGACTCTATCTTCCCTTCCCATCATAGTACAGTGGATAATGTACAGACTCCAGAATCAGACTCTGGGTTCAAATGTCAGCTTGCCCACTTGCTAGTAGTGTGATATTTGCAAACGACTTACTTCTCTATGCTTGGTTTCCTTACCTGTCATAGGAAGCTAATAAGAGCAACTTATTAGATAACAACTTATAGAGTTGTTATCAGAACTGAATGAGTTAATATATGCAAAGGGCTCGGAAGATTGATTTTTACTCTCCAAATATTTGCTAATATTTTAATAATAACGGCAAAACATCCACCTGTTCCCTCCACCTCCAAGCTTATCAACTTTCCAGTACGTTCTTCCTACATTGTGACTGGGATAATTTTTTTCTAAAATGCAAATGTCAACTTGTCCTCATACATTGACAGGACTCCTTACTGTTTTCAGAGAAAAAAATGCAGCTTCCTTGATCTCCTTCAGTTCACCTCTCTAACTCCATCTTTCACTGTTCTCCTGGCTTTGATTCTGAGATTTAGGCTATGGATTTAGGTATACCCCACTCCCTGCCACGACTCCTGGCAAATATGCATGTTCTTTGAGCTGTCTGGAGCATCCTCTGGTTTCTTTATTTTGAAGACTTAGCTGTTATCATCCCATTAAAGCCATTCTGCCTATGTTTTAATCATGGATCAACTTTAACCAGTTACGTGTAACTTTGGGCAAATTACTCAGGTTCTCTGTAGAATTTATAAAATGGGACTAACTATAGTATTTACCTCATATTGTTATTGTTGGGACTAAGTTAATACACATAAAGCTTAAACAATGCCTGAATCATAGTAAGCATTCAACAAAATCCTTAAGAAGACTGCAGATGCTGTATTTTGCCCTCATCCTGTCCCTGCCATGATTTTAATATTTCTCTTGTGTATTTCACTAGTGCCCTGGTACCTTAGCCTCACATGTAGCAAAATATGAAATATAATTGTGTTTATGATTTCAAAATATGAAATATAATTGTGTGTTTACCCATCAAACTCTAGATTCCTTGAAGCTACAGACTGAATTACATCTTTTCTCTCTTCCCAGTGGCCTGAACCCCACCTGCTATATTACCAGAACTCAACAAATATTTGTTAAATAAAAGTGGATAAATATTCTTATCCCCCAGAGGAGAATATGAAACAGAACAATTGTTGTATAACTATTTTTGAATGAGTGGATAAATTTATTAATCATACCTTGGTATAGCAGGAGTATGCTCCAAGGTGACTTAGTAAGAAAACCAGCCCATGGTAGAGAGTGGAGGCTAAATATTATTTTCTTTCTTCGTTTTTTTAATGCTTTGTTACTAATTAAATTCTTGATCGCATAATATGATGTTTGCCTCATGTGCTCTCAACAGATGTGATGATGGCTTAATCGCCTCTGAGCATAAAGATGACTGGTGAATGCTTCATGGTCACAGTACCTGATTATTCTTCTCAGAGGAATTCCAAGCCTTGTACCCAAGCCATTATCAATGTAAACTATCTAATTCCAGCAATAACTGTGAATTGCCAAGAACATGAAGCAATCAGCTAAGTTTTGACGCTATGATAACACTGAGGGCAATATTTTTTTTTTGTGGGTAATGTTTCTAAGAATAAATGTGGCCAAATGTTTGCAAAGGTTACACAAAAATAAATTTGTTACCCAGAAGCCTTACAAAATGGATGCAATTCAGTTTGAAATGATTATTTGCCTAAAACACCACTATTGCCTGTTTGGAACAAGAAGAGGACAGGTTGGTGAATTATTTTAGAAAGGGTGTTTATCAATGAATCATGGAACACTACATCAAAAACTAAGGATGTACTGTATGGTGACTAACATAATAAAAAAATTTTAAAAAAAGAAAGTGTGTTTATTAAAAATCATACTTAGCATAAGTGTATCTTATGACATTAGATATTTTAGTAGGAAAAGTTCTGTGAAACTAAACAAAAATAATCCCCACATGCAAAGATGGATTTACAATTCTTGGACCAAACACATGTTAGGGAAAGGATAAATTTCCAGCCAACATTTCCTGAGAATGCTTTTATCATGTAACTTAAGTGAGTTATAAACACTTAAGAAGGCATGAAAGTAAATTAACTACAATTTTTTCAGCATTTACTATGGATAGGAACAGATGCCATATGTTTTATAAAAACTTCTTTTAATTTACTACAAACTCATCAGGTATTCATTATGATCCCATTTTAGATAAGAAAACTGAGGCTAGAAGAAACTGCTTGGATGACTGTCAACAGTTAAACACTCTTAAGCATTGTATTTAGACAGTTTCCATGAAAGGAAAGGAAGTTTGCTTTTGGATAGCACTTAATAAATTTGTGTTTAATTGAACTTTGTCACTTGGAGGAGAAAGAAGGAACTAAAGTTTAATGAGTCAACTATGTTTTGTGTTGTCTGCTTTTATAGGCAGTACCTAATTTAATCCTTTCCCTATCACTGAGAAGTAGACACAATTATCCTGACTTTATAAAATGATGAAACAGCTTCATAAAGGTTAAATTAGTTGCTGGCGACAGAGAAAACCCACTAAAAAAATCTCTTCTCTTACTTTGTAGTGTTACATTCAGGCTGTCCCCATAAGTGATTGGGTCAAGTTGGAAATGGAGGAAACTTAAAGTCAATTAAATATTTTGGCTTTCATGTTATAACACAGCTCTTGGAAAATCTTTTAGAAGACTACTCTTTGAGTTCTTAAAATACACATTTTAAGAAATTCATGCACTTCTTGTGGTATATTAATTTTAGGCATATTTGCATATATTTAAATGTAAAAGTATAATACTTGCATAAAATCCTCTGATAAATAATAAATCCATTTGATAAATGAGTTGTTGGTCACAAAAGTAGGGAAAGATTTTACTCATATGTTTTAGAATTAAGATGAAATAAAAGTTCATTTTAGTGACTGATTTTAATCCAATATTATGGTATGAGTTATTTAAAATTTCAAATTCACCATAACTAAAGACCATGACACCAATGAAAATAAAGACATGCAGAGAATTAAAATCTTGATGGAAACCTTAGTAAGAGGCATCTTCCATTTTGTGTCTTTAATGAGTTCTTAAATGATCAAATATTTGACTAGAATATTAACTACAGAATTAAGGAAAACAGTTTAACAAGAAACAAATAAAACTTATGCTTATGAGAGCACAGAACTTATTGGAAAACAGGATGATAGACTTAAATGATGATCACAAGTCCTGCAATTAAGTCAGAATTTATTTTAGGACTGTATCATTAAAAAGAAAATAAATATCAAGAGGCCTGAAGTATTAGACAATTTGTCTCTCTTATTTTTGTGTTGGATATGTTCTATCACAAAAGAGAGAGTTACTTTTCACATACCCTGAGATGCTACTTATGGGTAGCATCTATCAGGATCATAATTGTTCAATAAGTGTTTCTTGAACAGTTGTTTTGTTGCCTGCTGTTGCACCCAAACTTCAAACCTAGCCAGGAATTTTACTTTTGCAGTCACTCCCACCCCTGCCACTAAAAGTTTAAAGACATATTTATTGGACAAATACTCAGAAAAGAAGTGAAATTATGATAAGTAGGCAGACATATGAGCTCTGTGAGAATCACCAGGGCTTGATATTTCTAACATCATGAAAAAAAGAAAAAAAGAAATACTCAACTCCATGTGCTTTAAGTCTCAGGATGATAAGAAAAATATGTTTTCAATGTTCCCCCTAATGTATTCAGTTCAATATGAGAATAGATATGTCTCATATTAATACTTAATTTCTAAATACTCATGAGCTCCATTAAAATTCTCTGGCAAAATCATACCAAGCTTTCCTTCCAGTGGACTCTAACTCAAGGTTTTGGCAGGCGCTGACTGATTAGCAGGTTTTTTCCTTCCCAATCACATTTCTGAGCACACCCAAATGGAGCTCTGGGAACTTACTGTTTAAAAAATATTCTTTACAAAGTATATTAAGGACTTGTTTAGACTATCTAAAGGAGATATAACTCAAGGTAATGGAGTGTAATAGAAAAATTTGAAATGTCTTTAAAACAAGATCACTTCATATGGAATTATCATCTATATTCATATCTATACATGAAAGTATGGAATTGAGATAATTTTTCATATAGCTCAAGTCCACTATTAAAGAAGCCTCTGTGGTATGTATATTGCATATGCACATGGAACCACCACATGAATGGTCACATAACCACAGCTTAGTGACAACCATAACTTTCAGACATAAATGGTGTTCTCTTTCACTCATCACTGTTTACGATTCATCGCATCTTCACTCAGAGAAAGGCTGATTAGCCAGCAGAATACAGAAGAGGACTTTAGGCTCCAAGCTTTGAAGAGCTCTCCTGAGGCTATGAAGAGGATCTGTGTGAAGTAGACAAGCGTTCACAGAGGCGCTCATTCAGTAATTGTGGGGTGGGGACGGGCACATGGATAAACAGCTTCTGAAGAGACAAAGGCCTACGATACTTTCAACGGTTAAGTGGCTCCAGATAATCTAGTCATATTACAAATTTGTATTTCCAACACCTGAAACTAATATTACACTGTATATTAACTGTACCAGAATTTTTTTAAAAATATGTATTTCACTGTCAACAGACAGCCCAGAATAAATATGTCTGGATGCCCTGGTTAGGTCTTCTCCACACAGGACTAAACACAAGTGATCTGAATAAAGACTTATAATAACAAAATTCTTTCTCCTTCATAATAGTTATAGGGAACATCTATATCTCCTTTTCTCTGTAAGCAACTCTTCCTTCTCCCCCTCTACAAAAGAAATAATTAATATTAGTTTTAATACGAGAATCTTCCTGAAACTTTCCCAGGACTCTGAATTAATCTTTAACATTGGCTAATTTCTGTCTTCTATATTTAAGTGTCTAACACCATAACATCAGATATTTATCCATGACAGTATTGCAGGTTTTATCTAAGGCTAAAAAGAGCAAGCAAGAGAGAAGAAACTAGAAAGTTCTTTTAGAAAGGAACTGTGAATTCACAAATTCAAACTTATGAATACACTCTCTGACGTTAAAAAACATGAGAAAATTGTGAGTACAAACTTCATTCAGTGCTTCTAAGAATAAAGTTATTTTGCTGCTTTTATACAGCAATCAATACAATATGGAAAGTTGTATTGAATATTTACTTGTTCCATGTTAAATAAAATATCTACTATACCAAATTAAAGAAATTCTTACCACCTTCTTTAGTGCAAAGGTTGACGAGGTTATGCACTGTGTCCATTAGCTCCAGCTGCTGTTTCTGAAGGACACTATTATTGTTGGTGGCTCTGTTCAACTGTTTCTCCAGTTCCTGGATTATATATGTTTGACGAGTAACCAAGACTTGAAGATTTTCTCTCTCTTCTTTTAAGGTGTCCAACTCTTCCTTGTGCTTTCCCTCCATTTCTAAGATTTTATGTTCTAATAAACTACAAGGAAATAAAGACAAGGCTATTTTTAAAATGCTATACAAAAATACATGATTCAACTAGATCCTTTATTTAAAGTTAGAAGTTTTAGTTAGGTATGTCACAATAGAAATATTGGATAAGTGGCAGTCTCAATGTATACACATAACATATTCTAATATACATAATATGTTATTTATATAAATATTTAATACATATATTAATACAGGAGTTACATATATATCATATCAAATAAAGAATTGTTAGACCATTTGCTGTCAGAGTAATATTTATTTCCTAAATATAATTTATTTCCTGGGGTACATCTCATATCCAAGGTAGCTGACTTGGACCCAAACAATTTCAGTCTGTAAAAGTTATAGTATAACTTTCATTAAGGAAATAGGTCCAATAAGAAACTGATAGAATAGTCCAGCAAAAATATAAACAAAATATAGAAACTATTTTTTTTATTTTTGTTGCACTCATTTGGGATTCTCAAAACATTAACAGTAATTAAATTTCACAATAGTTCTGTGGGGTCAGTTAATAGTATATTGATGCAGAACCTGCAGGACCAGAAAGTAAGCTATGCAAAATCACAGTGAATTAGAGTTCTTGGGATTTCTGATGGCTGGTCCTGTATCATAACCACAGCTTACTTTGTCTCTCAACCTAAGTTTCAGAATGAGGTCTAAAAGCACCACAAGTTCCCAAATCACTGCATAGATGGTTCTGCACAGGAAGACCACAGGCTGGTGGCATGGTCTTACAAAAAGACATGGGGTTTTGCTCAGGGTGATGTAATCTTCAACTGAGACCCTTCCTTCTCTCAGAACTCTTCAGAAGATACTCCCCTTGCATACTGCACATTAAAAAATGATAGGGAATCCAGGAGCACTCCTGGATCCTAGCAACTGACTGTAAATAAAAAGTATTTACATTTTATAGAGTGTATAATATACTAAGATTCCTCAGAGGAAAGCCTGATTCAGTTTCCTCAGTTCCTTTTTCAGAAGGTTCAACCAGTCCTTAGTTTACAAGGTGTTATTCAAATGTAACATACCAGACTGGGCACTTAATTTACCTTGGAGAAATATAGCACTGAATCATTCCTATAAGTTTGCAAAAAGGGGACTCCAGGTAATGTTTTAAATTTAATACTTAAATCATAAAATTGAGCATGTTAGAAGAGCCAAATTTTCCTACTTGATGTACTGGGGGACAAGCTGGAATATTTGATTGCCCTTTACGCAGATTAAGAAGTGTGGACAGAACTGCTTATGAGCATTCTGGATCTTTGCCAACCAACCTGTCCTCAAGCAAATGTGGCTCAGAATATGGCAGGAAAGTTGCCTGTTGAACCATGCCTGAAAAACACTGGGATCCTCCCATTCATGTTACCCTACATGTTACCCTACCTTTACAACTCCTTGGATAGCAAGTCCAGATTCACATATGAAAATTTCCACTAAGAACTGTCAGGGGCAGCTCTGTGACTTGTGCAAGATAAGAGAAGCCACACCTCTATTTTGGGTTGCTCTCATTCCTTGGGAAAGAAGCCCTGTCCTGATTGTTAAGCAAACTCAATTTGGACAGAACCTGGGTAAAGAGATTAGGGAAATCTGTGATGGCCATCTATATTTTTGAAGACATCTTTTGGAAATGAAAACCTTAGGCAAGAAAGTCAGGGTAAGATAAAAGACAATATCTGTGAAGAGTAGGTAAGATTCATTATCTTTCTGTGCTTTCTTCTGTGTCAATAATTTGCTGCTTAGTTAGAGGCTAAAAAATAAAGTAAAACAAACAAAAAACCCTTCTCCGTTGGTTAAGCAGTTTATCCAACCACTGGTTAAGTGATTAGTGAACTTGCCACGGAGTCAAAGCAGGTTTTCTCTGTGTCTTGTAATATTTTGCCTTCAGATCTGAGAATTAACCACAACTGATGCCTTAGCTCATTCTCAGTTTACTTTTTAATTTTTTGTTTTTCCTCCTAATGAACAGATGCAAGATGCCCATAATATAAAGTCAGTTAACTTATGAAAAAATTGTCTTTTAAACCCGTAAGAGTTATAGTATACTACCAAGAAACCTTAGAATTAGCTGTTAAAATGATAATGTATAAATCAAAATTTGGATGATATAGTCATATAATACTGGATAAAAATCTGAATTACCATTTTGTTCCTACAAAAAGATGAGCATCGGTCAGTTTTCCCAATCAGTAGGTAACATATGGTTTAGAAAACATCATGCTATAGCTATAACTTGTATTTATTACTTGCTAAGTGCCAATAGTACTCTCAGCACTATGTAAAATATAAAATGATACCATTCCTACTCTAAGGATTTATTTTTAGAAAGAATACCTCAAATAAAACAACAGCAGCTGCAAGAAACTTTTGTTTCAGATATAATGCTGTTTAAAAAAAAATTTACACCAATGTTTTTCCACTTCTTTTGATATACTCCCTATTCAAGAAAGTATATACTTCAAGATGGCTACTACCTGAGATGTCAATAAAGGAATTTTGCCTGTTTGTTTTGGTTTTCAGGATAATTTGGAAAGAGCTGAGAATTTTAAGTTGATCAAAGAATTCCCTGATGCCAAGGGAAACAGCTCGGCACTGGCTTATGGAAGAAAAGGCCTGCATTTCATGAGTGAAAGGAATATGCACTTAACATGATGAAAAGAACATCAATTTTCATAGTTCACTGAACAACCTTTACTGCACTGTGGCTACCAGGTATCAAAAGACATCCAAATAGCTTGTCATCTTAAAGTAGATATTTATGCAAAGTAAAGAAGGGACTGCCTACAGAAGTAAGAACTGTGCTCTGCATCACAGACACCTCACAGGGTTTGGAATGAAATATATGCACGAAAAAATAATATGCATGAAAACTATCGCCAAACGGAAACCTGTCACATTGTTTCCCAAATGGCAGGTCTTGCCTGTTAACTATCTCTTCCAGTCATTTCCTCATTGCATTTCTTCACTTGGGAGTTCCTTTAATAACTTTTATACTATAGTAATTATCTACTAAATTTATTAGGTATATATATCCTTTATATTAATCATAACTTTTTAGACTTCATCAGGCAAGACTGATCTCTTCTTGGCCTTTCCTCCAATACTGCTCATCCCCTACTTCCATCTTCTCTTCATATTTGGCTTAAAAAAATATATTCTCTTTCTTTAGATACTTCTCATCCATTGGTTATTGTCTACTTGAGAAGTCAGCCCTTCCTTCTCATTACTCGAAACTGGTTTGAATCCAAAACCTTCTTGCTAGAAAAAATTCACATGCTATCTCTATTAATCACATTGTTGTAATATACCATTATAATTGTGTAGCCCTTTAAAGCCCTTATCTCCTTTGATTCTTAAAGCAATATAGAGATACAAACTGAGTAGATACCACAAACCCCAGTTAATAAGAATCTAAATATCATGCCCAAAAAAATGTGCACTCATTGTGTCAGAACCAAGATAAAAAGCCATGTCTTCTAAATTATCAGACTAGAAACGTGCCCATGACATCCCAGTGCTATGAACACGAGCATGAGAGTCTCTCCTCTTTGATTTAGTATAATATATCTTCTATTTATTTCTTCCACCCATTTATATTTTGTCAGGAAGCAAGGAATCACTTTAACATCTTACTAATTATCATTCTCCATCTGGTTATTCCGGGAAATTGTCTTTCACAATATTTTAGCCTATTGATCTTTTACATGTATAAAAACAGTTTCTTTGTCAAGCTGGTTTTTTTTTTTTCTATCTGAATTGAGATTTTCTTAAGCACCACTCTGCCTTAACCCCTCTGTCATTATATGTGATTTTATCCCATTTTGTCCTGAAGTCTTCTATTGGTTTTCTTACATCTTCCCTATCCAGATCAGTTGGGAGACGCCACCTCAGCTAGATACAGAGACCTACAAATAAAGTTTGATCTGAAGGACAACATTACAACTCCAGCATCCTAAAATTAGATAGGCAAAATTGTTATATTCTCCCTGATGATGTCCTGCAGCAATAAGTTTAGTTTAGACTTAAATGCATAATCCAAAATGTGGATGCTGATTCCAAACACCAGTGCACTGTTTTGTAGAGTGCATTCCATGTATTTTTATCAGGTGTTCACTTATTAAGAGTCCCACTCTCAAGTTTTTGGGAAGCTTAGATTAAGTAGTTTTTATCATGATGCATCTTTTAGGATTAGTGTTCCACAGAACAACAATTTATGAAACTGTACCTAAATCTATACAAATGGAGTTAGTAATCTGAAGACAGAGTTTCTCACAGGATTCTGAGTACTTCCTGTTTCCCTTCTTTCTGGAAACACTTTGAGAAGAGACATGCATAAAATTTTGGCACTTAACTTCTAGTTTGAGGCAGAGGTGCACTTTAATGAAGAATAAAATAAACAAAATAATCTAGGCCTTGAACTTCAGTAAAAGGTTCTAATCAAGTATATACAAAACCTTATTTGAAGTTCTTGGTTGACTTCTTTCCATTTTCACAGTCTGCCTTCTCAAACATATCTTATTGGAAATATTTCAGATCATTGAACACATCTTGAAACTTTCACAGAAAAAGCTCTCCTTTTTAAATTGTTTCCCACAATAGAGTTCTTAACATAGCAGCCAATGAATTCACAGTGGTGACAGTTTCCTAAGCAATATGTGTGTAAAGATAGCCTTAAACAAGGAGGAAGATGTTGAAAATATAGAAACCTTCTCAATTTTATCTGTCTGAAACTGTTACAGATGTTTCCATTTTTTAATTATTTTTAATATGTAAGGTGTCAACATGTGTTGCAAGTAAGGTTTTTAAAGATTGATTTTCTTTTCCCCCTTCAAACAAGGGTATAGTAACTTCAGGTTAAATTTATACTTTAAATTTCTAACTTGAACACAGCAAATTTACAATTTATAGCTAAATACTTTTGTAATTCCAATGTGGAGCAGAAGCATAGATTACTACAAGTAAACACTGGCAAATACTTTTTTTTAACAGTTTGGGGTAAATGAGAATAAACTAAGTATGTAATGGAAGCCAGAAAGCAAGAAAAAAACAGATACACTTCAAAACGTAAAAATGTAATAATACTTCTATTAAAAAATTGCACAATAAATGACAAATTACAAAAACACATATCTGCAGCATATATGATAAAGTTTTAATTTCCATTGAAGAGCATATATGAGTTAATAAAACAAAGATAAGCAACGTAATAGAAAGATGAGAAACACACATGAATAGGCTAGTCACAGAAGAAGAAATGCAAATGGTCAAAAAACATGAAAAGATGTACAACCTAACTTTTCAAGTAGACAACATTAATAAAATGGTTAGCAAGGTTTGGGGAAATGAGAAAGCCCAGGTGCACTTGGAGAGAAATATAAAGTTTGGAGATAATGTGTCTATATGTAGGAAAACTTAAATAATCACATAAAAATTTTAAAACATTGTAAATTATAGTCTATACCTAGCAATGAGAGATATGTGTATATAATTATATGTATAAAATATCTATGATAAATTTTTATGAATTAGAAATAAACTCAACTTATAAAGATTAGTTATAATCTATATACATATGCATTCAGTATATATGTATTTATAGATGTGTGTAATTGGATATGAGTGTGTGTCTGTGTAAACACACAACAAATATTCACACTCTACACAGATGTATGTCTTACTATGTTCAAAGAAAAAGTCTGGAATAATAAGTACCAAACAATCTGTTAATGCTGATTCTCTGCAGGGGTGGTGGTGGTGGAGGAGTATGGCATTAGAAAGACTTTGCCCTTCAGTTTTATACACTTCTATATAATTTAATGTTTAGATCAAGTTTGTATTATTTTTTTTACTAATCAGATGTATTAGATGGTCATGAGTCTAGAATGGTCTGGGAAGATGCTATCTAGAAATTTAAAAATTGGGCTGAATTAGTGAAATTCAAAATGTGAACCGATAACCTCAGGAGCCAGGCAGTATGCTTTTGGGGATGCAGATTAGCAGTGTAAACACCATCTCTATTGTATTTATGTTAAGAACAATTAATATATTTACAATATTTCATGTAAACTATGTGGTTTGTGTTTTCCATTAAAAAATATTTTTTATTTGTGTGTGTATACAGAGATAAATGACATTCGTTGCGATAGAGCTCCTGGGACATTTGTCAGTTTATCATTCATTCAAAGTTCAAAAAGCACTTAATACTACATATACAATGTGTAGAGAACTGTGCCTGGGAGTATGAAGACAAAGATAAATAAAAAACAGTCTCTGTGTTCCAGAAGGTCACAAGCTATTGGAGAGAAACAGATAAACACATACACACACACACACACAAGTACACACACAAGCACACATATACACACATATTACAATGTGATGGGATAAGTAAAATAATGGGGGCAAACAATGTACAGTGATACCATATAAGTTGTAATGATCAAATCTATTGGGCAGAGTCAGAGAAAGGTTCTTAGAGAGGTTAACATCTGCACTGAGTTTTTGAGGGTGAAAGGAGTTTGTCAGTTGAAAAAAGAACTACAGGGCATTTCTGACAAGTCAAACATCAAATATGTCCAAAACAACATCAAGTCTTCAGTGTGATACTAACAATTAGCATGACTGAACACTTGTTATGTGTGGTGGGCACTGTTCTCAGTGCTTTACATGCATTAACCCAATTAATCGTCACATCAACTCCATGCACTATTATAATCATCATCCTAGTGTTAGAAATTAGGAAACCAGGGGTGCCTGGGTGGCACAGCGGTTAAGCGTCTGCCTTCGTCTCAGGGCGTGATCCCGGCGTTATGGGATCGAGCCCCACATCAGGCTCCTCTGCTATGAGCCTGCTTCTTCCTCTCCCACTCCCCCTGTCTGTGTTCCCTCTCTATCTGGCTGTCTCTATCTCTGTTGAATAAATAAAATCTTTAAAAAAAAAAAAAGAAATTAGGAAACCAAAGTACAGTGAGTTTAAGTAACTTGCCCAAAGTAACACAAATAATACATGGCAGAGCTGATGATAGCCGGATAAAGGAAAAGTAAACTCTAGGCAGTCTGGCTTCAGAACTCATGTTCTTAGCTATCAGACCAGACTTTCTAGAATATAAGAAGACTTGTATAAGTAGGGCTACAAAATTAGGATTATAATGATCACTGACTGTGTTCAATGCTAAAAAACTTGAACTTCCTTTAGTTGGTTACAGAGAATGAGTAGAGGATTAGGCAGATGCTGTCTAGAGATTGAAAAACTGGGCTGAATTAGTGGTGGGGACCTAAACAAAAGTGAAAAATAATCTGACTTGCATTTTAGAAAGAAGACTTTGGCAGAGCTCTGGATGATCAGTTTGAGAGACATGGGGCTTAAAGCACAGACGTCACTGCAATGGCTGAGACAAGAATTAATGGGAGTCTGACTTAAGACATAGTCAGAGGAAATAAAATGAACAGGACAGATTGAGAAAAATATTTAGGAGATGGAACTGACAGCCTCAACAGTCACTGTGAGTTGTGAGGAATCAGGGAATGGAAAAAATTAAGGTTACCCTTGGATTTTTAGTTTGATTCGGAATTCTATTCCACTCTAAAACCCTAAGATTAATGAAACTGAAATTAAAAAATGTTATATGCTATTAAATTCATTTTTAAAAAGCATGAGAAGAAGAAAAAATGTTCTATTCAGTCTGTAGGTATTCCATTTTCAAGGTATAGAATAGACTAATATACATTTTAAAAATTTATTGATCCCTCTATACACAACTAACATAATTCAGCCTAATCTAATGCTAGCTGTTAGCAGGATTTTACCTTAGTATTTTGTAAAGAACTTATCAAATGGAAAAGAGCTTTAATTTAAAGGCTGTGACTTAACTTTTCATTTCTTTAGGCATCTTAAGTATTAAAAATCAATATTTTATGATGCCATTACAGTAATTTGTTTGTAAAGTATAATTTAGTATTTTGAAATTATACACATTTCAATCAGTTAAAATCAATTAACTTAATAACTTCCCATAAACTCCAGCTAGAAGACAGATGAGGCTTGTCAAATAAGTTCAGTGAATTCCCAAGGTAAAATAAATAGTTTATATTTCCTACTCTAGTATTAGCAGGAATAAATAATGATCTATATAGGAATAGGCCAAAAACAACTGGCCGACCCCTTTCTTCAAACTTCTACTTGTTTGTGTTAAGAGGATAACTTGACAGTCACATCAATTAATCTTGAGACTGCATCATGCTGGAAAAATATTTTTATAATAATTAAGACAGAGAATCATTATGGACTTGAACCCTAATTTTGCCATAACCAGCTGTTTGGTCATGGACAAGTAAACTTGACCTTCGTGAACTTCATTTCTTTATACATAAAATAGAAATAATAATGGATAATTTGCAGAATTACTTGGAGGATTAGCAGTAATGTATGCAAAACACCTGACATGGATGCTCACCTGATATTAGGTAGGCGGGTAGCAAATAGTTTTGATAAAACTATGTTGAAGTGATCATCATATGTGTAGTTTCACTTCACTCTGAATGGCCTTACTGAAAATTTCCTTAATCTTCACTTTACATATTCAACACAAGCATCAGGAAAGCCCAAGTGCTCCAACTTTGTACGCACAAGATGCTCACTTCCCTTCCTGTCTACCCTGGTGAGGCAGAAGAATTTTTTCTGGAATACTTTTTCACCCGGCTGTGCTCCCACCTTGGGAAAAGTTGGGGTTAAGTCAGAGATGGGCAGGTGCCTTGATCAGTTCACCAAACTTTTAGATGAAAAGATTCAGCTCAAGGGATTTGCATTATGACATCTTTCCCTGTCCCTCTCCTTTTTTCTATTGTCTTGAGCTGACCTGGCAGGAAACATACTCAAAAAATCTAATAAAAGTTGACAATTACATGTTCCACTTTGTGATCCAACCCGCTATGTGCAAGGTAAATATTAATGCTTCCCATTTCTTGGGATCTTGGTTGATAATTTCAATTACATGGGCCAATTACTGATCTTGTACTTCCAAATGCTGTTTCCTTGAGGTAAGAAACAAAACCATTTTGACATTAGGATAGCATCCAACAAAAGAAAAAAAAAAAAGCATTTCCTAAAGAAAGCAAACTGGAAGCTTCTTGGAGTTACCCCCCACTAGACTGTTAGGAAAACAAACAGTAGAGCAAATGTTGCTAATCCTATTCTTGCTTTGTGCCTTTGGCCACTTAGTGGATAAAGAAGTGAATCTAATGAGGCCAAAAATCCTTTTTCAACCCTACAAGTGATGCATTTAATTTGTCAGGATGTAAATCAGCAGGACCTCTCAGCATGATTGTGTAGTATAATCCTGTCCATAAAATATTCCCCCTTGTTCTGCCAAAGTGGTGGACCCTCCTAAGGGCCAGCTCACTGACTTGGCAGCTGAGGCCCCATCATACTCAAAGCTGGTAAGTCACACACCCAGACACAACCCCTGACATTCCATGGGGAGGAAGCAAAGCTTAATTTAGATAATCCCCTTTGCGAAGTGTATTAGCTGATCCAAACCAGACCTGGCCAACTAAAGGCATGTTGTTCCTACATTTCAGAGATGCCTAAATGTAGAAATAGCTTCTTGCTACATTTGGAAGATTAAGATTCATTTAAGGAATTGGTAGGGATAATCAATAAACTTCTTTAAAAATATATATAAACAGTTTAATGTTTGACCTTGACTTTCTATCCACTTAACTGCTATGCGGGGCGGGGGGTGTTCTTTGTTGCTCTAGAAAGCATTTGGCAGAGTTCCTGACTTCCATTTCATATATGGAAATAAACAATAACAATAAAGAGAATAGGGAAAGTATGCTGTACATCACAAAAGGATATTCTTGGTTTTTTATAAAGTAAAACACTTTTTTCTAAGTTGTTCATAGAAGAATATGCCTGGTTTAAGAATAAATGTTCCAACATTCCATTAAATACATTGGACCCTTCCAAGACATAGATAACTACAGAGATAGAGCAATGTCAGGAGATACAGCATGTTGATAGAAAAATACCCCCAGGAACCACAGGTGAAGTAATGCTACACTTGAGCATCAGAAAAGAAAGGAGTGCAGAGGAGGAGTAAAAGATGCATGTAAGTTTTCGTCAGTGTGAGCACAGAGATAAATTTCGGGTTGAAACCTAAATCCCTGAAGTCATTGCGAAATACCTGTATTTCTGGCAAAGAGAATTGTTAGAACTCTGAAAAAATTATCACTAGCAAGAAGTACTGTGACTTGTGTGTGTGTGTGTGTGTGTGTATGTGTGTATATATATATATATAATATACAATATTGTATACTATATATATAGTATATATATATATATTATACACACACACACACACACATATATATAGACCTGAATTTTCCTTTGAAATTAGAACTTAATAAAGGAAAAAAAATCATCAGCAGAAGGCATGTATGTGCTGGGATTAGGAATGAGACGCCTGTGAGTGGTCGTGGCACACGGAAAAGCTTCCTCTTCTTGACCTGTAGCAGACAGAGCTCTTTTGAGGGTGCAAACCTTCAGTCAGCTTTACTGATGGAAGAGAGACAGCAACCTTTAAGCAGTTTTCCTTAACCAAGCAATTTCATGGTGAGAATTCCATAGTAGGAAATGATACTAGACGCCATGTCAAGAATTATGGTGGATAAACAAAACAACAAAAAAACCCAAAATGATCAGGAAATAAGGTAGCAGGGACATATTTTTTAAAAAAGAAAGAGAAGAAAGAAAGAAAACAAAGAACAGATATGAGAAGGAAGGAGGGAAAGAGGAGAGACAAAGACATGGTGCAGGGAGAGCGAGAGACGGAGCGAGCTGAATACAAGTGACGCTTAAGGACAGCATTTGTTTTTGTAGTTAAGAGTGAGACCTTTCAGTCCTCCCAGGTTTTTTATGGTATCCTGACAGCTCAAGTGTCAGATGCAGACCAAGAGATAATACACATATCAGCAGGGGAAGAATTGAAGAATGGAAGAATGTAGATTCATGCTGACAACTTTTTAAAAGATAAATCATATGTGGTAACGTATTTAGTGAGAGATTGAAACCACACTAGGTTACACCTTAAAATGAAATAGCATGCAGTTATTAAGAATTATATTAGATAGATATTTATTCATGAGAAATGATATATATATATTTCCAAAGGAGGCAGACTGCAAAACAGCTTGGAGAGCATGACGCAGCTTTCCATAAAAAATATATATAATACACAGTGACACATGCAGACTTCTCAATGTGACAGGATTGTTATTTTTAATTTTATTTTGTGTACTTTCTCCTTTTTCTCCAATAAGTGCATGTTATTTATGTAACTAACCTAAAAAATAAGGTAAAGTTGACGATATTTTATTTATTCCTAGACAAAGCTTTCACAATAGCATCTTAAAATATATGACTATAAACGGGTTCACTTTTAGCAACAACATTAAAGCATGGTGGGACCCTAAAACCAAGGGATGGTTGATGTAAAGTATACCTGCTCCATGTCTATGTCTGGTTACTGTGAACAGCAGTAGGATAAATAGTACTTTTCAGCAGGATTTTCAATTCCAAAACATTTCATTATGCAAACGGTTCGGGTCAAGTCCTGTCAAGTTTATTTATAGTTATACAGTTTACCCCATGACACAGTACAAAGATAAATAAATGTAAAACTTAGAAATACAAGTCATAGAGCATGCGTGACCCCTTTCAGACTCTAAATCAACAGCCAGGTTTATCTTCTTCATGGAATAGCTTCATTATAATTGCTGTCATTAAGGGCCACTTTCAGTGTAAAGTTGGGGAATCCTTTTAGGTTGCAGATAATAGTATTGAGAAACCATGTGCTGCAATGCAAAGAGCAGGACTAGGAAGAAAGAAGCCTGGATTACATTCCCAGTTGTACCACTAGCAAGCTGTGTGACCTTGGACAAATCACTCACTTCTACTGAGTCTGTCCCCTCCTCTATAAAGTAGGAGCACTAGCAGTCCTCTTGGTGCCTTCCTGGTTTGGAATATGGTGGAAAACTCTAGTTCCAATGACATAAGATATTTAACTAGTTTCTAGCAACACAATGGTCTTTAAATCAATATAATGCATAAGAACTGAAAACTCTTCAAGCCATCCCAATGGCCAGGAGTCAGTTAATAAGCAACACATTTGTCTTAGAGAGGTCAGTGCTTTGACTGAATTGGCCATCATGAATGTCAGTGACTTCAAAATGATATAGTCTATATGTCATCTCAAGATCTCTAAGTCCCATTTCACTTACCTGAGATGATTCATAGTTTATAAAATACATCTATAAAACTAAACAAAGAAATCTATTATATTCCGAGTAAATGGCTTTAAATGTGGGGAAGGGGATGGTGAGCAACTCTTGAATCAGCTTTATAGGTAAATAATTTTCTGGGAAAAATAAAATTTGCTTCTCTCCGGTGCAAAATCCCTGAATTCAACAATCTCATAGCTCTGTACCAGCTTAAGAGCAGGTAGAGTGACAATTCAAGCTACAGAGTTTCAGAGACGATTTTTTTCTCTATTGCTAGAGATGTCATCTGGCTGAAAACTGTCAACATTTTGTGTCACTGAATTTAGTCGCAGAATCAATTCTTGTGGATATGGCGAGATTTGAACAACTGAACATCAGATAAAAAAGGAGCACTAAAGATAAAAAAGTGCTAAATGTTATAAAAAGCAAATATTTCAAGGCTGTAAGCAACAGTATTATTTGCATTATATTAAATTGTCTCTATATTTCCTTTTTTTGCAAACCACCTCCATCTTTTAAGAGTTGACAGAGAGGTGAAGGATAAAAATAAGTACATATGTAGATATTTGGAATATGACAATCCTCACCTGTTTTTCTCATGAATCTTTAGGATTTCATTTGTCTGTTGAAGAAGCTGCTTCTCTAGCTTGTATGTTGATAACGAATTCTCTAGCAGTTGTATTTCAAGTCGAGAAGTTTGATTTAGTACCTCAAGATAAAAGATAAGAGATAAAAACATTTCAAACTTTAATCACAAAGAGTCAAAAGAATTTTTGTTTTTTATTTAGTTGTGTTTTCTTTTAAAATAGTATTTCTTCCAGAATAATTAATTAAATGGTCTAAAGTCTACTAATTAATGCTTTGCAATGTGTCTTAAACACGACATTCATTTGAGATTGTGGTTGTAATTGAATGGGAAAATTGAGTGGTTAAATCCATTTTCATATTTAAATTTTCATGTCCTGAATCCCTAAGACATTCTACTGTGCTAGATGCTTTATATATATATTATCCCCAACACTAAATCTCTAAGATAAGAATTAGTATAAGGTCTTAGATATTGTATATAACTAATAATTAATAGGCAAGTAAAGTATGCCCACTTTGCTCTCTCACCTTACAAAAACCAATTATAAATGTGCAAACAACACTTGACATAGTTTAGACAGATTCAGGACCACAGAGTTATTGCATATTTATCACATTAGGTCACGCCAGGCCTTCCAGATATCATATCATTTCACAGACATGGGCACATGCTAATGGAGGAGTTGCTACCATCACTTAATAAATGAAGAAACAGAGGTTCAGACACAGGCCAAAATCCACACAGGAACCAAGGGAAGAACTGGGTTTTGAACCCAGACAGTGTGACTCTAATTTTAATGCTCTATACTGAAAACTAAAGGGTCGGTTAAACCGTCCTGGGTCTTAATCTAAGGAAATGAAGTGACCAGGAACCCAGATTGCACTGAAGACAGATTGTAGTTGTCCTTTCAGCTGTGCTGCACTAGGTGCTCTAGAAGCTATAAATGTTCAACTAATCTTGAATCACAAGACTCATGTTGCTAGCCAGGCTTTAATATAACATGAATCTGTGAGCCACGAACCCAAACCCACCCACCCTCCAAGCAAACACTACACACTGAAATCCTAGAAGATGCCTTCAAACTGTGCCAATGTCTTTGTTCCTCCCTGTCTCTGTTCTGTCCGCCCCCCACCCCGCTATTCTTTAAGGGAGATAAAAAGGTCAAGGAAAAAAGTATAATTAGCTTTAAAAGCTTCCTACATCATTTGGAAACTTTTACAATCACCAAACTTTTCTTAGAACTACTTATTGAAAGGGAGCTGGAAAACCTTCTGGAGAGTCAATATCAATCTAAAGGTCCACCTCTAAAAACGACATCATTAGAGCTTTCCTCCTTTTCTGCAGCAGGTTGAAACCTGGGATTATATCAGATGCGCATAACGTTTTCAAAACATAGGACTAGGGCTGGACTTGGGTTACAAGAGGTTGTGGGGGAAAGGGGTGTATTTGCAAGGGACCAGGAAAGGGGCTAGGGTGAGATGAGAGAAGCAACTGCCTCAATTGCAAAATTTAAGGAGGTGTCAAAAAGATAATATTTTAATGCAACATTCTGAAAGATCAAAATTAGTTCAAATAACCTATGTTGAACATAGCATAATTTTAAAATAAAGATAGGATCTGCTTCTGCACATATATTATTTAGTTCTGTATGACTTGATCCCACTCTCCTCACCCAAGTCCCAACCCTGCTGGGGGTGGTGTGAGGCAGAGGGTGAAGGAGTTGGGGAGAGAATGGTGAGATGGGGCGTTTGTGTTTTTAAAAAGTTCTAAGGTCCTAGGATTCATTTTTACAATTGTCATAAATAAAGATCTGAAAGCCAGTCTAAAAGTTACTACTACTAATCAATACTTAGACTTGTGGAGGGGTTTAGAGTTTTAAAAAATATTTTCCTATTCTGAGTCACTTCATTTGAGGAAAAATGGGAGCAAGAGGAACTGGGATTTGAAGACAGGATTAGGAGTAGCACAGAAGACAAAATGGTAGAGAACCTAAAGTTTGGGGATACACAAGAGGTGACTCTGAACAGATAAACGTATTTTTTTGTCTAGGCAAGTTTTTTGTTTGTTAACCAGAATTATAATTCATAAAATAATTAATAGGGGATAGGCATCTGGATCTTTTGGTGACACTTAGAACAGTGCTTGGCACAGAGAAAACATTCAGTGTTGACCGAAAGAATGAAAGGTACTTTGTTTCACTGAATCAGGCATATTACATGCAGTTAAACTCTCTCATCATACTTTCTGAGATTCTCAAATACCAAAAACTGTTCTTCTTCATGTCTGAGAACATGAGAGAACACTGAGAACAGAATGGAACTATCTAAAACTGAAATTGAAGCTGTCTATATCTAAGTGCAGAGACTACTACAGCTCCTAATTTTTCTCCACTTTGTCCTACCTCCAGTCTGTTTGCTACATGACACCAGAATGATCTTTTTTTTTTAATTTTTATTTATTTATTTATTTTGATGTAAAGTTTGATGATTCACTAGTTGTGTATAACATCCAGTGCACCATGCAATACGTGCCCTCCTTACTACCCATCACCAGGCTATCCCATTCCCCCACCCCCCTCCCCTGAAGCCCTCAGTTTGTTTCTCAGAGTCCATAGTCTCGAATGATCTTTTTAAAAACCTAAATCATGGGCGCCTGGGTGGCTCAGTTGGTTAAGCATCTGACTCTTGATTTCCGCTCAGGTCGTGATCTCTGGGTTGTGAGATTGAGCCCTGCCTCAGCAACCTGCTCAGCGGGGAGTCTGCATGAGATTGTTTCCCTCTGCTCCTCTCCCTGCTCATGCTCTCACTCAAATAAATAAATCCTTAAAAAATAAAAAATAAATAAAAATATAAATCACATTATATCATTGCCAATATTAAATATGCTAATGGCTTCTCTTGACAATCAGAATAAATTCCAAAGTTCTTAGCCTGCCCCAGAAGGTCCTACATGATCAGAACCCTGCTTACTTCTCAGATCTCATCCTGCCACTCCCATCCTTGTTTATTATGCTCTAACCACACTGGCCTCCTTTTTGCCACCCCAACATGCCAAATTCATTTCTACCTCAGGACCTTTGCATTTGCAGTTGCCCACATCTTCCCAGATGCATGGCTGATTTCTTATTCAATTCTTGCTTAGGGAGGCCCTTCCTGGCCACTGTCTGTAATATAACTCTCCACCATCCCCCATCAAGTCATCCTATTGGATTATCTTTAAAAAATCATCACTATTGGAAATTATCCAATTTGCTCATTTGTTGTTTCTCTACCCCATGAGGATGTCAGTTACACAGAGGGAGGACTATTCCATCTGGAGCCTCCATATTGCCAATGCCCAGCATGGGGTCTGGCACACTGGCACAGTCAGAGCTATTTGCTGGATGATATGCTAGATGATGGACAGTGAGTTATTTTTCAAGTTGGGTCATTGTCAGACAGAAGGCAGCAGGTCACGTGAATGTTAAGTGGGACTTCAGTGATAACAATCTAAAATCTAAATCTAAAGCAGCATCTGAATGTAGGAGAAGGAGGGAGACAAATCCCAAATCTCACTTAGTCCAGGGTACATGACAGGTCACCTCTGGCCACTTTTAAGCAAAATGTCAATTCCTTCTCTTCTTTCCCCATCACCCTGACCAAATAGCTGCTTTATTTCAATTCCCTCTCTGCTGATATGTTAAAAGAGGCCTGAAGTTAAAAAATGAACAACAGAAACTATAGTTTCATAGGAAACTATGATAAACTGTCTATGAAACTTGCTGCTTAGCAATAACCTAAGTGTTCCATTAAAGTGACAAAAGGCATTTAATTCTTTAGCCTAAACATATTCCAAAGCACATCTCTGAAAAAAGAAAAAGAAAGAAAGAAAGAAAGAAAGAAAGAAAGAAAGAAAGAAAGAAAAAGAGAAAGAAAGAAAAAGAGAAAGGAAGGAAGGAAGAGTGAGGGAAGGAGGGAAGAAAGGGAGGGAAGGAGGGAAGAAAGGAGGGATGGAGGGGAAAGGAAAGGAAAGGAAAGGAAAGGAAAGGAAAGGAAAGGAAAGGAAAGGAAAGGAAAGAAAAGGAAAAAGGAAAAGAAAAAAGGAGAGCAAAGAGCATGTGAAAAAAGCCCCCAAGGAACAATTTCAAAACTTAAATTCTGCAGCATATACTACAGAGTAAGGAAGATATAAGACTTGAAACTAAGGATTTACAGACTCCAAAATGTTAGTTCTTCATTAAAAAAAAAAAACCCAAAAAACAAAAAACAAAAATTTGGGTAGCTGGGTGGCACAGTTGGTTAAACCTCCAACTCTTGGTTTCCACTTAGGTCATGATCTTGGGGTTGTGAAATCGAGCCCCAGATGGGGCTCCATGCTCAATGTGGAATCTGCTGAAGACTTTCTCTCCCTCTCCCTGTGCCCCTCCCCCTGCTTTCTCTTTCAAAATAAATAAATCTTAAAAAAAACCCTAAAATTTTAAAATAAAAATGACTAGTTTCTCAGACCAAACCAAGTGAGTTAGAGAATTTCAGCCAGCTTCCCTTTAATATTTTAAAGAGTGCCTCTGATCTTCCTTAAAAGGACAATCTCCCTCAAAAGAAATTTTCTTTCACCAGCATATTAACTTTGAAATCAGCCTTGTTTGTAGTTTGTACTTTCTTTTACTTTAATTATGTTTTTCAAATGAAAAATATAACACAAGGTATGATGCCTTGGCAATTAGATTTTTACAGAAAAATAAAGGCTGCTACATGTTCAAAGAATCAGAAGATCACCATTTTACAAAATTGATTGAAATAATTAATTTGGTCAGTGATGGCAGTGTGACAAAGTACCACTCTCCAGGTTATCTGTTAATTTCTAAGAGGAAAGTGGACAACTAAGATGGAGAGATGTGGAGGCCTCTACCCTGAGTTAAAAACAGCATCACTGAGAGGGGTGGCTGGGTAGCTCAGTCTGTTAAATGTCCAACTGTTGCTTTTGGCTCAGGTCATGATCTCAGGGTCATGGGATCAGCCCCCCGCCCCCCACATGGATACTAGTTGTATCCATGCTCAGTTCCGAGTCTGTTTGTCCCTCTCCTTCTGCTCCTCCTCCTGCTCGAATGCTCTCTCTCTCTTAAATAAATAAATAAATAAATAAATAAATAAATAAATAAATAAATAAAATCTTAAAAAACCATAGCATTACTGAGAGTGTGGCAAGCTGGCATTTGTGCTTCCTGATGAGATGCAATAGGAAGTAATGAGTAATTCTATGAAGTACTCCCACCACCATGTTCAACTCAATCTAATTGAACCTTTAGACTTAACTTCCGGTTTAAAGAAAAACCATGGGGAATGAATGAGTAAATTAAAACGCATCATAAAGAAATACTCAGAAAAGTTAAGGAATATGGGACAGTATACAAAACAATTGGTCTGGTTTCTTAAAAACCTCAAGAAAAAAAAAACTGGAAGATTGCTCTAAATTAAAAGGCTCTTAAAAATTAAAATGCCTATAAAATTTTGGGTAGAACAATTGAGGAAATTTGAATGTGAAAGATAGGTTAATCTGAGAGAATTACTGTTAATCTTAGTCATGATAATGTTATAGAATTAATACTACATAATTATTGTATGTAATATTTTATATTTTATTTCTATTATATACAAATATATACTATATTGATAACATAATGAAAATCTCATTGGGTTATGTAGTTTAGTAGAGACAGCACTTGTATCACAGAGCTAATCCACCGAAGAGTCAGATCGGAATCCAGGTAGTCAGTCTCTGGCGTCTGACTTCTTTCCTATAAGCTCATGTAGCTATATACAAGCAGCTTTTCTCTGGCTAAAAAAGGGACCTCCCCTCAGTCAGTAACAACTGCTATCAAAACGGTTTCTTTCATAGCACCATGACATCTGCTTGTTGCAGCTAATGGCATCTGATTTCTCTCTCCACTCCAACACTAAACTAGCACTATGAAGCAAGAAAGTGGCCCAATTTCTCTTGCTCCTAAGAATACAGGGAATACGCTGTCATCCAGTGTTCTTAGTCGGTCAGAACAACTTTGCAGTAGAGTGTTTCCGTTCAAAGTCCTATTCTGACCCATCAGCTATCGATTGATATACATAACAATCAATAAACAACCTTTAGGACATTACCTTTGGTCTTAGGAGCATCAGGTTGAAATCTACAGAAACTGAGGGACTAATATTAGTTCAGGTAATCATCGTTTTAGAAGGATTTATTAAGAGCTGTTGTACTAAATGTTGTTTTAAATCCTAAGGATAGAGCAGTGAACAAGACAGACAAAATCCTTGCTCTGTTGAAGTTTGTATCCTAATACAAGGGTTGGACAGCTTTTTCTATAAAGGCCAGATAGTAAATAGATTGGTGGGCCATATGGTTTCTGGTACAACTACTCAACTCTGCCTTTTTATTGGGAAAGCAGCCATACACAACATATAAATGAATAGTGTAGCTGTGTTCAATAAAAACTTTATTTACAAAAAGAGATTGCAATTCAAATTTGACCTGTGGGTCATAGTTCACTGAGACCTCTCCGAATGGGTCATCAAACACTTTTTCCAGACCTTGTGAGAAAGTTAATTACCGTGGTATTTTCTTTGGATGACCCATTAGCAAATTTATTTTACAGCCATTTTAACCAGGCCAAGGTTAAATATTTATTCAGCTCTTCTCTCTTCAAGTTAAAGAGATCCATTGGCTCAACTCTGAGAGCTGCCCTTTCAAATACATTTCGGTCTAGAGACTGATGCTCATTGATTAGACTATTCCTGAACTGGCTTAAATTTGCAATTGTACAATTGAAGTCCAAACAACAGGTGTGATAGTTTGTGACCTCTGAGAGGCAGAGGATAAAATGAGATTAGATATGCAAGAAATTTACTAGGGGTAATGCCTATAAGGGAAAATTGGAAAGAAGACAAAGTTGTCTAGGAGTGCCTTCTGACTTAGATGCAGGTCTAATCATAGTAAAGAAGAAAGGGAGGGAAAGGAGATTGAGTGAAAGTCTTAGCCTCAAGGGCAGTTGTGAGAAAGTTCAGCAAGGCTAAAGGAGAGCCGTTAGCCAAAGTCATATGTCAGTGGAATCCAAAAGTTCCCAGGAACAGGTCTAAGTATTGCTACCCACAATGTGTCACTGGCTAGAAGTGGCCACTGGGAATTGTGCCCTCTGCACCAACACATTGATGGATTTCAGAGCACAGCAGCTGTGACCATTGGTCAATGAAACCCCCACAGTAGGAGATTGGAAAGATGCATTTTTATGGCTATACGAAAAGGCTCCACAGCTAATTAATTTGATGGAAAGTTAAGAAAGAAACGGTTTAGACAAGTTTTGCCACATTAATTCAATTAAGCTCACTGAGGATAAGGATTGTTTTACTTATGGTTGTATTTTATACCATACCTATTAAAATCTCTTGCATTAAGGACATACCCAAAATGTGCCTTTTAATAATTGGTTAAATCCCATTCTTAACACAATGGTTCCTATATAAATAATTGGAAATTAGAGGAAATGTAGCCTAAGCATCTAAGGAACTGCCCCATAGTTACACAGCCAGCAAGTGGCAAGGACAACAAAGGATTCCAGGATCACATGAGATGATGTGTAGCTATGTGGTGACATGACAATAGTTGGTGGTGCCATCAGCGCAACAGCAACAGCAGCAGTGTCTTTACCATTTACAGAAAACATTCAGTGTTACTGTTAGGTTCCCATTACTTTTGTTTTATCTGATTTCCACCTTACTCTCTGCTTGGACCCATTAGAATCTGATGCTAGACTTCCTGGGGTTAAAACTTTGCTCTAACATTTACTATTAGCGGTTTCACCCAGGGCAAATTGCTTCTCCTTTCTAGATTTCAATTTTCACATCTATAAATGACGGATGGTGATAGTACCTACCCCCTAAGATTTTTTTTTTTTTAAGATTTTTATTGATTTGAGAGAGAGAGACACAGTGAGAGGGAACACAAGCAGGGGGAGTGAGAGAGGGAGAAGCAGGGTTCCTGCTGAGCAGGGAGCCTGATGCGGCGCTCGATCCCAGGACCCTGGGATCATCACCTGAGCCGAAGGCAGAAGCTTAATGACTGAGCCACCCAGGCGCCCCAACCCCCTAAGATTTTTATTAAATTATTAAATAGCTAATATATGTAAAATTCCTTGGAACAGGGCTGTACACCAATTATTAGAGGTGAATTTTCATGTAGTTTGTCTATTAGTGTGCCTCTAATCAAAACTGGCCTGTGGTAGAAGCCAGAAATGGACTTACATGTCGGGAAGGGACATGAATAATGTCTGAAACTAACCCCTTCATAGTGCACACTCAGAAAGAGGAACTGGAAGTAAAGGAGATGTCGGCACAAACTGATAACAGAGTGAGAAAAACACTGCAAGTGAGACTAAGGAGGAAGGGACGGGCATGGTGTTGGTGCCTGATTCTCCCTGCCTTGGCCAGCAGGGTTACTTAGTTGTGCTCATTATCTGTTTCTTTTCTGATTATGATGCTTATTGAACACATAAGTGTTTTTAAATGGCACTGCAGCAAAACCATGTTTCTGCCACCTTTTGCTAAGTTCAAGTCTAGAAGGTCTAGAGAGAGAGGACCAGAAAGCAGTAAGTTACTTATCTTTATAACATCATCATGTAAAAGTTAGAACACGAAAATGCATTGCAAAGCCCTTGTTGTAAGTTCCTAAAAAACTGAGAACCTGAAGTCAGTTTAGGAAAAGCAACATACCTATGTGAAACAAGGCAGGATTAGTATGGGAGCAAAAACCTAGAACAGGCTTGCATAGCACAGAAGGATCTCCTGATCTTTTTAAAATATATATAAATACTTAATATACAAGGATAGAGTTCATTTAGATTAAGGAATAATTTAGGATTCATTCTGTAACTTGTTCCTGCACCTGTACTTGCGTGCACTTGAGTGGTTATGTCTAAGTAGAACATGTTCTGTCGCAAAGGTTCAACTAAATATCGCATGTATATACATTCGCATGAAAACGTTTTGGAGCATTGCAGCTTTACAGACAGCATAGACAGTTGGAAGACATTAAAACAAAGACCAAAAGAACACCCAGGATTTACTTCTTACAGTAGGACATAGCTGGTTGGAACCACTGTCTTCCTTTTCTACCTCCCTCTCATTGCAAACTCTGATGGATTTGTGATTTTTTAAGATATTTTCCAGGTTTTAGCTATCTTAAAATTCTTCTTGGTACATCTAATAAACTTTCATTAGCCTTTAAGGATTATTTAGTTTTAGCCGTGCCCCATAGCGAGAAGGTTTTTTTTCCTATGAATTTTCTCTACTATTTTCCATAAAGTAGATATCTCTTAGTCTTAAGGATCCAGAACAAGGCGCGACCTCTTAAAATCTTATACAGCATGCATCTTAATGGTTTGTGGAGATTAGTATGTTAACAGCGGGATTCCCCCCTGCCCTGCCCCTCCACAACTCCAATTCCTAGGTAAAAAGAGAACAAAAACAACTCAAAAAGGATTTAGGGGATAGAAAAAATAAAACCCTGCCATGTAGGTCATTAAAATTCATAACATAAATGCACAAAAATTTCAAATGTTCACTCAGGTATGGCAGCATTAATTGTGTTGTTCCAGTTTTTGAATATATAGAATGCTTTGTAGGAGATGGTGAGTATTCTGTTCTTATAAAAACAAGAGAAAATACACTCATATCACTTATACCACCAGAAGTCAATGTTCGCAGATCACCAAGCTTGCTTGGTATGATGATAAATGATAAAATAAAGTCTCATACTTTTTAGTTATAATATGTGGTCTTCCCTCCCCCATCGCCTGTGGTTATCTGATGATAGCGTGAGGCAAAAAATATTTTCCAAAGTGCATGTAATTTACTGCCCCAATGTAATCCACATTTAAGTTCTTATTTAGTTCTTATTAAGTGCTTATTTAATTATTAGCATTACTAATCAAGAGGGATAGAGAAGGAAAGAAATGAGAATGCCTCCATCTGAGTGCCAGACTCAATTCACTAGGTATATCAATATGAGAAAACTGCTCAAACTTTTCTGACCTCTGTCTGCTTTAAATGGTTCTCATAAACATCATTTGTACCTGGGAAAGTTGTCTGTCTAATATATAATTTTCTTTTCTTTCTTTTCTTTTTTTTTTTTTAAAGATTTTATTTATTTATGTGACAGACAGCCAGTGAGAGAGGGAACACAACAGGGGAGTGGGAGAGGAAGAAGCAGGCTCCCAGCGGAGGAGCCCGAAGTGGGACTTGATCCCGGAATGCCGGGATCACGCCCTGAGCTGAAGGCAGACGCCTAACGACTGCGCTACCCAGGCGCCCCTAATATATAATTTTCTATCCATATAAATTGTCATTGTTCTTTATCTTTAAATATCATTATATGATCTATGATGCCATTAACAGAATGAAATAAAATAGAAATAATGTTACATCTTATTTATAATTGTTATTGTTTTTTAACAATATTTACATTGTTTTATATAAATATAAAATATTTAAACAAGGAGGGCATTAGACTGAGTAGCTCTAATGCCTTGGTAACCTACATAAGTAAATCAAAGCCTAAGCCAGAGTCAGTGCATTTAAATCCAAGAAAATGAAAGTTAGGAACAATCAATTACAGCCAAGAAGGTTCCCTCAAATAAGGCAACTGCTTAGGCTACAATCAAATAATTTCCTTGCTTTGCTTCTGCATTTTCTCTATTCCGACCTTTCCCTTAGCTCACACAGTAGACCGTTCCTAACCACTTTCAGCTAAGCACTGCTCAACTTGAGTTGATGCATGTACAAATAAGTTTTTGAACATTTTGATGAGCCTCAGTTTATCTTTTAACAATATATTTCAGCTTTGCTTCCGGAAATCAATTACATCGAGGTAGACTCATCCTCTGCGTTTCAGAATGATAAATGGAATAACCATTTCTATGGTGAAAGGGGACCAAAAGATCATCTTCAAATCAGCAAAAATATTTTCACTAAACTGTAATGGTAGGTTTGTGACTGATGATTAAAGGGCATTTTACCGATTTGTACTGAAATAAGTATGACTGCACATAAAGAAGTATGTTACGGTCCATGGTAAGGATGATATAGATATTATGTAGAAAAAGAGTTTTAACTGACTTCTCATTATAAAATCATGCTGAATAAAAAAATCTACACATTGCTGATCAGTTCATTTGGGTTTTCCTGCCTGTCCACTGACTGCACCAAACCTCTGCAGGTGCTCTTGTGGCCAGTGTATTACCAGAGACGAAGCAGGACAGGTCAAAAACGCACATCAAAGGCACCAATCTGACCCAAATGGCTATTTTGTTTGACACATATCATATCACAGTTGGTAGCTGCAGTGTTTATTTGAATTTCAATGCTGATTAAGCTCTTTGCCAGTCCTGTTTTTGCAAACACATGCAAAGCTAAATATACCAACCCTCGTTAAATCAAAAGAAACATGCATAGCGAGCGTGTCAGGCAGTCGTTGTTGTTATTACCAATAAACAAAAATGTATATGTTTCCCCAATCTCAGTGGTGAAATGTGCTCTGTGTTTATGGAGTAAGCTAAAGGGGGAAAAATCTTCTCAGTTAAGAGTTTGTCAACTCTGGCCCAGGGGTATACCTGGGTCTCAACATCTGTCAGCTTTCTGGTCTGCTCTGCGGTCTGAGAGAGGAGGCTGGTTCCTATCTCGAGCATGGTGGCCGTGTGGTTCTGAACAGCATTCTGCTGTATCTGGGCCATCTCCGACTTCATATTTTCCACAATGTAGTTCTCAATCTGCAGGAGATAAAGGACAAAACATACTACATTATAAGCAAACTCTCTCGAAGCATGTAATATTTACAATGACAAAACAAGACACAGCTGGCAAATCAGCCATCTGGCAGGGATCCTCTGTGTTCCTGGGAGCTGGGGAAACGGCAGCAGAGCACACAGGAACCCAGTTGCTAACAAACTCCTAATATACTGATACATACATATAATCATTGCGATCGTAATGAAAATTTGTACTTGGATAGTGCTTCCTTATTTTCTACAACTCCTTCAACCCTCACAGCAAAGATGTGAGTTAGGCACAGATGGCCTCATTGTTTTTTGTAGGGTTTTTGTTTGTTTGTTTGTTTTTATTTGTAGCTGAGGAAACAGAATCAGTCAAAGGTCAATGATGAGCCCATGGTCACCCAGCAAGAATGCAGCAGTGTTTGCACGATCATTTAAATCTAAATCTTGGTTCTCTGGTCTTTTCATTATACCATATTGCCCACTCATCTCTGAGAAAAATTCAGCCTCCTGCTTTCATTTCTGTAATGAAAAGTAACAGGCAATGCTGGGTTAGGGGAATTACGCAAGGAGTGGGAGGAGGGCAGATGCCCAAAACATAAGCTTTGAAGGGAATAGTAAAGTACGGGCAACAGGATACGAAATGAGCTGCAGAGCCGCAGAGCTAGCTAACACCATTCTCAGTGCTCCTCTGAAAGCTCAAAAAACTAAACTAAACTAAGATAAAAAGGCATTGGAAGTATAACCCATAAGGCAACACTTGCCCTCCTCACCTTGGGTAACATTTAGTCCTCTATGGTGCCATCTTAGAGAATACTATGGTTGTAAAATAAATCGTACCATGGGGGCCAGGAAGAATTATTAAGTGAATTATTACTAGGAAGGAGGCTGCTAGGCACTGCAGAGAATAAAGCTGAGCATAAGCACTGCTTGAAAAATACAGAAGAAGCCTACAGCTCCCCATCAGTGCATTTAATTCTCCCCCACCCCCGTGTGGTGACTACATTTTATTACCCAATTACACATATGGGGAAATAGCATCCCAGAGAAGTCAGGTCCAAGGCCACACACCGCAAAAACAGCCAGACTTGGATTTGAGTACAAAAGTCCTTAACTTTCATACCAACACTCTTAACCACTTGATGGCTCTGCCAAGTTGTGCTTCAAGAACCGGGTTCCAAATCATTAACAGCTACGTGATTTTTACTGATTTAGTGGACCATAATACATCCACTATTTTATAATCCATAGTAACATTATTGTCATGTAATAAATATAGTCTAAAGCTAAATTCCCCTTTGTGAAACTTTGGCAGCTCACTTTCTAACACCATCTTTTGCTTATTTCTATTTACCAAACATAAATCTGCCCCAAGTGAAAGAAAATGAAAGGTTAGAGTCAAACCCATATTGTTATTAATAAATTCTGACTATGTCCTTAGTCAATATAAAGTAACTCCACTTCATTCTTTATTCTGAAATTAGTAGTCGAGGGGAAAAAATCAACCTACAAATATCTGTTATAAAACAAATACAACATAGGTTAGAAAAAATATCTAGAAAGTATCTTGACAAAACGCAAGGTCTGTAACTTGGATTTACTCCAATTGCACTACCATATTTAAATAGCAATAGAAAGGTAATGGAAAAGAGGGTAGGTCAGAGCATCAGACATCTGTTGTTTTGGATTCTGCATCACATTTCCACTTTCTTCATAACATCCTATAACTTTCTTTTGGGAAGTTATGAATGGGTACATTCTCAAAAATGGCAGGTGACTCTCCATCATGGAGGTGATAGCCACCATACATAGCTGACATTTATCAATTGTCTATGTGATAGGCACTGAACTAAGTGCTTTCTTTTCATAACAGTACTTAACACTTACAACAAGCTTATGTGGTAGGTATTGTTATAGCTGCTTTTAAGTGAGACTATTGCGGCCTAGAAAATCCAGAACAATTTGCCCACGAGAAACAGTAAGTACCCCCAATGCCAAAACCCACATTCTCAATCTCTAACCTATTCATCTTAGCATTATTTAATTACTCTGTGCATTTTATCGTGTAGCTCCTCAAACTTGTATATTTATCAAAACTACACGAGAAGCATTTTTAAAATGCAGATGAAGGTACCACACACCAGAATGCTGAATCAGAATTTTCAAGGGTATATACTAGACAACTATATATTTTAAAAACTTCCCAATGTAATACTGATTTAGGCAAAGACCAGTGCTTCTCAAAGTCTGGTCCACAGAATAACTGTCTATATGACACCTGTTTGTGAATAGTCTGTCATGAAATGAAGAAACTGTGCCAGAATGTAAATTATCTGTCACTAAGCACACTGGTACTACAAATATAGTGTGTGTGTGTGTGTGTGTGTGTGTGTGTGTGTGTGTGTGTAGGAGCAAGACTCTCTCAATGAAGAAAGTGATGCTCTAAAGCTTTAATTTACATTCTGGAGCAAGCTTCTTACCTTGTTTGCAAAATGACAACAATTTCCTTGAGTAGCAGTGATTTAGACCACCAAATTTATTCAGTGTCACATTCCCTGCTTACCAAGAAAGTTCAAATAACAACTTGGTTTCCCATGTAGATTTGTCTAGTGAGAGAGAATTCACCAATCAGTGAGCTCTAATACAGATCTGCTTGATCATTATACATCATTTTTTTTTTAAGTAGGTTCTATGCCCAATGTGGGGCTTGAACTCACAACCCAAAAATCAAGAGATGCATGCTCTACCAACTGAGCCAGTCAGGCGCCCCTATACATCAATTTCTTATGTAGTTGGTTACTGGGAGTTATTTCCCAGAGTTTAACTTGCTCTGGGTGTAATATAATCATGTGTTTCAGTCTCCATAAAGGAGGACACCCTCTGGCATAGAGTTACTACACTAAAGTTCAGCTGCTTTGTGATCCTACCTTTGGCAGCTCCTATTTATTCTGTATTATTATGGTTTTTCTTAGCTGTAAAAGTTAACACCAGCAAAGCAAAATAACTGCTTTATATAGGCATTCATCATAAAGAGTCTCCCAATTCTGCTGACCCTGTTGTAGCAATATAGTAGGTCTCCAACCTATATTAAGATTCTTATTTGGGCTGTCATGATTAGTAACATGTATATATAACTCTAGTTAATTATTTTTTAATCAACTGGGGCTGCTCTCTCTAAGAGTAACTGCCTTTTAATGCAAAAGATAATGGCACATTTAAGAAGCAAAAACCAGACGTAGTTGATTTAAAGGCTGACGAGGGAGGCAGAAGTCAATATACAATGTGTGATTAATAAGGAAGGCTACTTTCATCTTATCTCTAAACATTCCTCTGTAGATGTAGAACTGTGAAATACATCTTGATGTGTCATATCAGCCAGGTTCAGGAAAAATTTGTAACAAATTCAACTATCCCCATACATTCCCTACTGGTTTTAAAAATATGTTTGCAGAATATGATGGCTACTTCAAGTTTTAATATTTTAGAAACATCTAAGATGTCAATTTAAAGCTTAGAAGTTGCTGACCACAGACCTGAGAGATTATAAAGCAGGAGACTCCCAACTGGAAACATCAAATTATTTGACTGTAGTCTGACTCTAGATAAAGTACTGGCCAAAACACCAGCAAGAGAAGGTAGGATGCCATTTGAAATGAGACAATGAACAATGAATGATGTGTAAGCAAAGAAATAATGTTAAATTTGTAAAGTGATTTAGTGTTTACAAAAAGCTTTCATACACATTGACTGGATTCTTAACACCAACCCTACATGGGGAGTATTGACTCTATGGTTTAAGAGATGCAGCTCAGAGGTCTTGGGTGACTTGACAGAGATGAAAGAAAGGATTCAATTCTACCTTCTGATGTTCCACTAGGTTCAGATTTGGGGGAACTGCTCTGTTATTGGACTGGTTGTCTGGTTGACTGATTAATGAATGAATGGTTGATTTCCCTTTTTAGCCAGTTCACTGAGAATTAATTTACGCATTCCTTTGAGAAAAACATGCACCACTAGAGGGTGATTACTTTATTCTGCTTCACCATATTGGAGGCCAAGTTAATCTGAAGGGAGGGGAGAGGCTCTAGGGCCAGTTATGTAGAAAGTTCACTTTACTAGCACTTTTAATGCAATGGGTCATTAAAAATCCTTTCATCAATTCCTACCTTTTTTGCTTAGTATGCAATTTATAATATATTTGTTTTCTTCTACCCATTCTATTTCTTGCAAGCTATCCTAAAATATAACAAAGAGAATAACAATAACAACAGCACACTAAGCCTCTACTAAAGTTAGATAATACCTGACTGATTCCTTGTAACAGTCTAGGCACAGTATTGTTTCCTCATTTCACTGATAAGGAAACAGGCTCAGGGAAGTTAATGTAAATTGTCTATGATCACACAATGAGTGGGTGAAAGGGCTGGTATGTTTCTTTGAAAGAGGCTAGATAGCCCTGCAGGTTGTGCTCCATCCTAGAGGATAGTCCCTCCCCAAGCACAAGCACACTACCATGAATGTCATAGACAAATTCCGGTAACACATAATACTCATGCAGGAAATACATAAAATGAAGGCTACAGAACAGATGAAGAGAAACTTCTTTAAAGATATATAATTTTTCATTTTTAATTTAATAATTTTCATACAGATTTATGGCTACAACATCCTGGGAAATGTTATAGGTGGTAAGAAAGCAAATATACAGTCAACTGTGTGACAAGTTGCATTATTAAGTAGAGAAAAAATATTTTTAAGAAGTCAAGATTATCAATCATTTGTAGTTCACTCATAAATCACTTACTCATGTCTTTTGCCCAATGAATAGCATCATTTTCCATGATGAGACAGAAATTTTAGAAAGCTTTCTTACTGGGCCTTCAAAATGCTTGCTGCTTCATGAGAACCAAAATCTATGTGATACTATGACATGTTTTGCATATGAAATGCATTCTCTATCATTTCACTTCAAGGGCTCTCTTAAACAACAGCATATCTTAAAGCAAAAGAATAGAATTTCTCCATGTAATTCTTAAGGAAAAAAACATTTTAAGCCCTATAAAAATTGACAAAGGCATTGTTCACTTAAAATATGTTGTAGATTAAGTGGACTCTTATTGAATGTTGGTGCATATGGTATTACTCAGTTATGGCAAAACAACCGTGAAATAAAGTAAAAGGGTAAATATGGGAAAGCAATAAAAAGGTAAAACAATGCAAAAAATGCCTTAAATGTCGATAGTTTTATCTAATATCATTGTTTCATAAATCAGTGGCAATACAGAAAACACAACTACATCTAGGTTTATGGTTTTATAAAAAAGATGGCTTAGGCCAAATATATTATTTGCAAGAATTTTTATTATTAGATCTCCCAGTATACTGCTTCTTTTACCAAATGGCAAAGTAAAATTGTCTTTTTAGACAACCAATCTATTTAGCTGACATTTGAAATAGTTTCTGTACTGATAGGCTTGACATGAATCCCATTTCTCATTTTGGTATCTGAAGGAGCACTTACTATTTATGGAAGAAAGAAAACCATTAGAATAAGCAAGCTGGAAGAGACATTAAGTATTATGAGCTCCCAAAATCTCATTTTATAGATGTGGTGACTGAGGTTCAGAGAAGTTATAGAAAGCAAGGTGAAACAACTAATTAATGTCAGATGTCAGGCTGTGTTCAGTGTGTGGGGAAACTCAGACTTACATCATCAAGCTAAGCCAACAACAGTGGTTGCCAGTATTGTTGGCCCACCCCACATTTCCCTATTCCTTGCTTTCTGCGACTTGCTTCACTTCTATGGGCTCCTGGTTTGAGGCCCCCCTTTTATAATACCAATTCATGCTCCATCAGTTTTTGGGCTGTTGACTTTGCTTTCTGGACCCTATACTTACCTCCCAGCACCAATGTCCACCAGCTAGCTGCTCCTCACTCACTGAGCCTCAGCATCCCCCCGATTTTATTCTTTCTATGCATCGCCTCACAAGTGGCAAAAAACAGAGCCAGACTCTAAAATGAGTTCAGGTTTATTAATCCTGCATCATGTCAATTTAGTCCTAGCAAATACATGATAAATGCATCCTATGTACTAAGCCTGGTACCAGATATTATGTGTACGAAGAGTTGAGTCTTGCAGGAAATAGATATGTATAGATGAATCATTTCAATAGAGTTGGTAAATACTCTGATGGCGTTTACCTCTGACTACATTTCTTCCTGTAAATATTATTTCTGTTTGATAGGGAGAAGCTCTCAGCTATTGACAATAATGTGAGGGGACATTTGTTATCTCACCTCCAGCAGAATTATAGCAATACCCCCACTGAAGCACAGAGAGAAGCTAAGCTATCAAGGGCATGCCAGAATATCCCATATGAACAAATTCTGCAATAATTTTTCCTGGCTATGATTCTCTTAAGACCACATTTTTGTGGCTACTAAAAGTGATCAATCATATATACAACCCAGAGTTGTGTCAAGACCCGGGAAAGTCATTCTCTCTTCACATAAATGAATGAGATGTTTCCTATGCCAAAATATACTTTACTAGCCTGGCACTTCTCTTTTACACACTCGCCTTCACTTATACCCACCTGACATCCAAAAAAATTCAGAGTCATGAAATTTTAAAAATATAAGTGCCTGCTTAATTTTTCCCTTTACATGTCTTTTCCTCCTTTACACGTTTTTAAAGGCAGATGGTATATAAAAAGCACACTCAGGCAGGAGTCAGGTTATCTGGATTTTAATCCAGGTACTATTGTTGATTTACTCCATAAACTTGGGCAAGTTACTTAAACAATTTGGGTTTCAGATCTATATCTATGAAATGAAGGTCTGGATTAGATTATTTCTAATGCTCCAAGCTCTCAAATTACTTGATTTAAAATTTCCCTTTTAAAGTATTAGAGTATGAAAGATTTTAATTTATTATAGAAAATTGAAATATGGATATATATATATCTGTCTATAACATATATAATATGTATCTTTAATGACAATTAGGAAAAAATGGTACAGGAACACTATATAAAAGCCTTGGATCAAGTTTCCATAGCAAGGACATCTGTTTCAAGGTAAAAAGCTAGAATTTCTGGTTTCCTTAATTCCCAGACACCATTCTGTCCAGAATATATTCCTTGTTTTTCACCCACACATCCTGGCTTTTTTCCTATGTTTCTTATATTAATGAATGGCACCACTATCACCTCCCCATTCATCCACATCACAGGGAGTCATCTTTTCTATTCCTTGCCTTCATTTTCGACATTCAATCAGCACCAGACTGTGTTCTATCTCCTGAAGAGTGCCTACATCCATCCCTCTCCCCACTTCCCTTTCCCCCTACCACATCTCTTTATTCTCATGGGCACTGACTTTGGTCAGACTCTTGTCATTTTTCTTTTGGATTTGTTTTGGCCCTATAACTGCTCTCCTGACCCCAGACATCCTCCAGTCCATCATCCATGGCATAACCAGAGGGATCTATCTAAAACATAAATTTGTCTTCATCACGCCACTGCTTAAACTTGACTTTCAGTGGCTTCCACTACCTGCAGATAAAGTCACAACTCCTTAATCAGCATAGAAGAATCTTTTATGATCTGGATTTGGCCTCCCTCTCCCTACTTGTACTCTATGCTCTAGTCACACCAAATTATTTTTCCAAACACACATTATTTTCTTTTGCTTCCATGACTTTGCACAAGGCTTTACTCTGATTGGAATGTTCCTTTTCTACCTCATCTTCCCTTTTCATGGGCTAGGTCCTGTTTTTCAAAACTAAGTTCAAGTTTTTCCTCAAGGAAACTTTTCATGACTCTCCTCTGTAATATTCTTCCTTTATACTTTTTATTTAAATATTCTTTATTTATTTGAGAGAGAGAGAGAGCACATACAGTGCAGAGGGGCAGAGGGAGAGGAAGGGAGAGAATACCAAGCAGACTCCCCTCTGAGCATGGAGCCTGTTGTGGGGTTTGATCTCACAACCCAAAGATCATGACCTGAGCTGAAATCAAGAGTCAGATGCTTAGCCGACTGAGCCAGCCAGGCATCCCCTTTCTTTGTACTTCTAGAGCATCCTGTGCCTTTTTTTTTTTTTCCATAACAGCATTGTCTTCAGCATACCATAAGCTCCTTGAGGGAAAACAACTGTTCATCTTGGTATCACTTAATGCCTGGCACTAAGTAAAAAGGTAAGTTAGAGTAAAATTAAAAAAAAAAATTTTTTTAGTTAAGTTCTAAACCCAAGGTGGGGCTTGAACTCACGGCCCTAAGATCAAGAGTCACATACTCTACTGACTGAGCCAGCCAGGTGCCCCTAGTAAATTTATTTTATTTTATTTTATTATTTCATTTTTAAAGATTTTATTTATTTGAGTGAGAGTGAGAGAGCAAATGAGACTGAGTTCACAGAGGGAGAGGGAGAAGCAGATTCTCTGCTGAGCAGAGAGCCTGATGTGGGGTTTGATCCCAGGACCCTGAAATCATGACCTGAACCGAAGGCAGACACTTGACAGACTGAGCCACCCAGGCACTCTGCTCTTCATAAATTTAAATAAATTCAAATAATGCATGAATCAATGAACTGGTATATGAAAATACTGACAGCCTCCAATTGTGAGCTTAAGCCTAGTTACACTTGTTTCTGAAAGTACAAAATATCACATAACCAATTATTGATGATGCCTTTATGAATGTCAATGGGATCCATGTAAAGATGCAAAAGCAGATAGGCCTGAAGACATATATCCTCACTTACTGGACCACATAACCCCATCTTGTCTTAACTGTACCTTTCTACTTTCTGCAATCATCTTGTTATAGGTAATTATTTAAACTAAGTAAAATCTACCAAACACAATGAAAACTAACCATGTTTTAATCACTGAGCTATACAGTGAAAGCAAAAGAATGACTAAAACTTGATTCTGATGATTAAGACTACCTATAATACAAGTATGTTACAAGTGCTAGAATGAAGGTACAAATGTCTGCCCACCTGCGTGTCTGATGGGATAGAATGAAGGAATAAATGAATCCTCTAACTGAGGGAATTAAGGAAGTCTTCTCAGAGTCAATCCTAAATGAACATGGCAGAGAGGGCATACATTTCTTAGGCCTGCTTAACACACAAAAATGTGGCCTGAAAAACCTGGAGGATGGAGCATAAAGAGGGAGCCAGAAGGACGATGACAGCATGCAAGGAGCTTTGCTTGCTTAGGCAAGATGACATTCTTGACCACCTCTTGGAATGTGTTGTTCAGGAAATCAAGAGATAAATCAGTCAGAAGCAAAGGTATGCCTTTGAGGCCACACACACGGCAAAAGCATGCCATCAGATTTTAAAATGAGATTTATTTAGTAGGCTCAGGTAGATAATTTCTTTGTACTTTACCATATTTTCAAATACACTAAGCATAAAGTTCACCCCTTTAATAACACATATAAGCGTATATGTATATGTAAGTTTGCACATTTACTTGTATACATATGCTCTCATACACATACATTCCCCTACTCCCAACCTTTGTGTACCAGATTCTCCATTCATATCTTGTGGTTCTGCTCACTTCACTGTAGTTTATTTCATTAAAGGTCCATTTAAAACCACTAGTACTGGATGAGTTATTTAATCACTATAGATAATAGCTGTTTAACAGTCATGGACAGCTCCAGTATACTGCCTAACAACTGAGAAACTTTTTTCCCAAATTCTGAATTTACACTTAGATGGTAGAGAAAATGGATGAACCACAAAGCAACTTTTATACAGTGTTTTTAAATCAATTAAAAGTGATAACTTACAAAATAAAGAAGAAATTTGCTGTTCGAAACAGAAAATTGCAAACATATCTCCCTTTAATTGAATGGGGTTTTTTGTTGTTGTTGTTGTTGCTGTTTTGTTTTGTTTTAGTTTCTTGTTTATCTGGAAGAAAATTTATCCCCTTGCATGCTACACAAAATATATTCTTATTCACTTAAAAAAGAAAGCTTTGACATTTGAACTAGTGAGCACCCCAGCAGACAGTAAGCTGTGGGGGGCTGATGGGGTATAAGAGACTCTCTACAGGATAATTCTAAGAAACATCTTCTGAAACGCTATTATTTTTCTCCTAAGTCAAATGACAGTGATGCAAACAGGTAGCTTATGATATTCATCTTTCAGGAAAAACTCCCGCATTAAACACTGTAGGCCAGATCATGAAATTTAACTACTTAGCAGATGATATAATAACCACAGTAACAGAAGTTTAAAAGCCTTAATAATTAAGAGATTTATAGATATTTCAGGAATACTACTACTAGGTAGAAAACTGCTGTCATTTTACTCCAGTATTTCATATGAAATTGCAGGGTATTAACACTTAAAATCTAACATGTTCAACATTCTGAATTTTTAGGCTATTATCTTTCCATATATGCTGATTCTTTCCTTGAAATAAAGTTGGTCTATTCATCTTCCTTCTCTTCTGTCATATCTCTGAAGTTTAGGGCTGTTTTTAAGAATTATCTGTCTTTCATCTGCTAAAACACATCAAAACTAATGGTAAAATTATATATGTGTGTATGTGCGTGTGCATGTGTGTTTGCATGTATGTTTTCTCCTACAATGTGGGATTACTGAATGGAACATACAGTAAGTTTGTACAGGCATAAAACTGTCAACGTCATTGTATAATAAACATTCCAAAGTATTATGTATGAGGTCTAACTTTTCCTGAATAATATTTGTTGAGTAACTCTTATTTAAATGACCCTTGGTCCAAGAACTAGAAAGATTATTAGGATGGAAACAGTTATTCAAAGCCTAAGAAAAGGACGGTGATTGCTAACATTTTATAAGTGATATGAAATCCCTATTTTTCCTCATTTTCATCAAAGGACTATAGACACTGGACATTATTTCTTCTTTCACAAAGACCACTTTGGTGCCTTGGTGATGCTTGTTATATCTCAAGTGGTATTGGAAGGGAGCCCAAATTTCTATTACAGGGAATCAGTGCCTCTTAGAATTAACCACACACCATGAGAGAGAATGAAACTAAGCATAAGTAACTGTTAAAATACCTGCTCTCATTACCACATGTACTTCCAGAAGAATTTTGTAAAAGGCCCTTTTAAAGATTCACTAATCTAGTTTGGGGAGCTATAGATCACCTCACAGTTTACTTCCTAATTTTATCCCCATCCCCAAAAAGCAATGGCTACTCAAAACCTTCTATTTTTCACTAACTGAAAAAATCAGCTGGTCTGATTTATGATGAAGTCCAAAATCTTGGAAGTTTAGAAATATTAGACATCATGAAGTTCCCATTAAGATGTAGCAGATGTCACATTTTGACCTTTGCTTTGAATTTCTTTTTAAGTAAGAAATAAAATGTTGCAAAGAAAACCTAAGCACCCCCTCTACATAAACATCAGAATTAACCATTATCCTGAAATTGATATGGACTTATACTACATAGGTATATACACAAAATAATAAACCATACCATCTAGTATATTTTCAAGATTTACAAAAATGTTCCCTTATTGTATGGCTCCTTCAACTCTTTCATTTTTTAATCAACATTATGTTTTTGAGACGGAGATGTGTGTTAGCAGTGCAGTTTTATTATGAACTATGGGACTGAATCAGATTTCATAATTTTAACTGCTAATATAATATTCTTGTACCCCAAGGCCTGACTTATTCTGAAGAGAGGAGTACAAATTATTTAGACCTATTACCCTGAGTTCTAAGAAGGAGCAAACTATTTCTCAGCATCTAACAAAACCCCTAGGATTTCTTCTCTAAGGGGCGGAAGGAAAGCTTTGTGATGAATCTTGTCCCATTTATAGAATATATCTCAAGAATCTGTACAAATAATTTTTAATTTTGGCAAATAATTATTTCCCAGAGAGAGCAATTAGGGGACTGAGAAAGAAAAACAAAACAAAACAAAACAAAAAAACAAGTTACAAGAACTAAAAATTAATTCTATAGTCCTTTACAAACATAAATTACTACATTAAAATTTTAAAATAACCATGACCACAATTATAAAGGCAGCCCCCTCTCAACTTCCTAGGCAGACTTCCATTGAATAGACTAGATTTATAGTCTAGATTTTAAGGCACAAAGTGACTAAAAAGTACCAGCTTTCCATGGCTTAAAAATAAAACAGCAAAAAAACAAAAAACCAACAACAAAACAAAAATCCAAAAACCTTTCTACTCAACATAGTAAGCAGTATACAAAATGCTATATTTACTTAATATGTTCTCAACTATGATAAATGTATTCAGACACATTTGTATGCATTGGAAAAAGAAAAACACTGAATTGTGAATTACCTATCTCTGGCTGATGGGAATACAGGTGAATTTTATTTTCTTCTTGAAATGGCTGATATTTTCCACTTTCTTTAAAAACAATGAGAATTTAATTTTATATTCAGAAAAAAACCCCAAAAAAACAAAAACAAAAGGAGAGAAAGACAAAAATGTGCTTAGAATGCATTCACTCCATGGGAAACTTCTAAATACCTGGCAATTTAGTAGTGGTGTGGTCAGAGCAAACCTGGAAAAAACATAGACTGTGATCCAAGACATGCCCCATTGGTTCCACTGGTTTATCTCCTCTAGCCCTGTCCCTTATGCCTATCTTTATGAGAACTAAAGAAAGCTAATAAACAAGAGAAAACAAAAGAGCAGAAATACCCTCAGGTAGCCTATTCTGACCGGAGAGGTTTTGTGGAAAGCCTATAACAACAGCCATTATCTACTGAGCACTTCCTATGAGCCAAGGTCTTTATATACTTTCCTTAAATTCCTCACAGCCGTCTTTTGGAATAGATATTGTTATCAGCTCATACTGATAAAATGATAGAAGGGCTGAGAAATTAAATAATGTGATCAGGGTCACAGAGCCTAAGTGCTGGAGCTGGTATTAAAACTTCAGTCTGTCTCATGCCCAGGTCCATTCTCTTTAACTAAAGTCTGCCTCAGTATCTTGAGGAGTGCAAGGATCCCAAACGGCCATTTTCTGCACAAATCTGTCCAGCTGAAGTATTTTGCTTGGCTAACCCTAAGCCTTCAGCCAGGATTGGTAAAACTCCTGGTCCTTTTAGCTATTCATGTAAGCTGTCTTGATCCTAAAGGCATTGCCACCAGTTTGTGGGGGAGGAGCGAAGAAGGCACCTAACATTCGCCTATCACCTTCCAATGGTTAAAAAACAAACAAAAACCAACCAAACAAAAAACTCTTCATTCACTTGTTCTCTCTTTTTAAATACAATGAAAAGTCCCTTGCACCATTATCACGCTTAGGAATATCGACAGAATGATTGGGTCAATATGGATAGGGCCCTTTGATGCCTTCCTAAACTGAGCATAAAGTAATTATTTTATATGACAAGGTGACTTACTCTTTCCTCAGCTCATGATGATATGCTATTTATGGCCTCATTAATTATCCTTGCTGAAAAGTATTTTCTTTCATTTACTCAACCAAAACAGAGATACCATCTTCATATGGCGTATGGATTAGTACATACTTGTTCTCCTATTCATTACATCATCATCCTTTCAAACAAACATAAATGTCAAGCGAATACTTATTCTAACATTTATATACATACTTGGAAAACTTACTCTCATACAGTGTTCTCCAACATTATGACTTAAAAAAAGCTTACCAACAAAATTTTATCAATAATCTTCAAATGAAACTTTCTTTTTGAAATAAATGTTTTCCAGGTTATTAAATTAAAACACACTGAACTATATCTAAATTGAAACTGCTAAACAAATAATTTTTGCTCAAAAATTTTAGGTTCTCAAAAGTTGTACTCACAGCTAAATATACTTACATAAATTTTGCAGATACATATATTTATATAGAATATTGAATTGGAACACATGAATACGTATATACATACGTATATATACATACACACACACAAACATACAAACATACATGATAAAATAGTAGATTGTAATTGTTTCCCCTTGAAAATGCCATGTTTTATCAAGTCAGTATAAGATTACAGAATAGTAGATCAAATAATGACAAAGACATATGGGTACACACAGATATGAGAGTGCAACTATGTATGTTTATATAATATATACATTTATATATTTTCTTATATGGGATGAGCACAGTTTAGTAAACATCTACTGAGCCACATTTATATGTATTCTATAATAACAGGCCTTGTGCCATGGAGATACAAAGATGCAAAAGATATAGTTCTTGCCTAGTCCCTGTCTTAGTGAGAAAGCCAAGTATATTAATAGGCAACATCATTATAATGCGGTAACTGTTAGAATAGAAATAGCCTGCACAAGATTGTGAAGCATATACCCTGAGTTTATGAAATCCATGACAATTTTATTCCATGTTCTCATAGAGAAGAACTAAAGAGTTTGGAATGTCCTCTCAGTTAACTCAACATGACTGAGCACAAACATAACTTGGAGAAAGCACATACTTAATCAGCTTCTTATCTGTCCTGATATGCATTCCCACTCAGGGCTGTTTGCTCTCAGCAGTCAGTTTCATCATGACTTTTTTTATGTTAAAATTATATCAACATTATTATTTTCAAGAAACCATGAAGCCCAAACTTTATATATCCTGAGATCTCACTTGAGGCTTTTACATGCTTGACTTCTTAAAGCCAAGGATTCTCATGCCACATCATGAGATATGTTACATTTAAGAAGTCAGGTGAGTTTGTTGGAAAGCCACCATCATATCAGGAAATCACACATTTGTTTTCTCACAACTTTTTCATCTGTAAAAAATGGGGAGTTAGAGAGGACAGATAATTTTCCTCAAAATGCACAGTTAAATAGAGCTCACTGCAGTGCCAGGATTCTCACCCACCTTGCCTGAACCCAGAGTCTATGATTATGCTACCACACTCCATGCCCATCAGCCCAGCTGTAAGAACCTCTTAGGGCAAATGCTAAGATTTGTTATGGTCTACTTGATTTCTTTCAAAGTGGTGAACCCATAAGTGCGCAGAATCTTTGGGATGCTGGGCTGTCTTTAGAGTAGCATTGCGGAGGACTCCCAAAATGTGTCATCAGGAGATTGAGGGATTTGGGTTTTTTTTTCACTTTATTGGCCATGTAAACTTTACAGTCTTTTACTTGCCTGATTAGTAAAATCATCCCACTAATTCCACCTATCCTAAGCATCTCATAGGTTTGTTGTAACAATCAAATGAAGTGTGTGAAAACATTTGGCTGTCCATAAGATGCTACGCAAATGACAGATACTTATATTTTGATCTGGAGCCAGGCTGGGAGAAGCAGTATGCAAATCTATTAAAAGAAGTGTGAATTCTCTGTTGTAACTTTATATATACATATTCAATAAGAGAGAATTAACAGTTAAAATTAGCCATTGGATTCTTTCTTTTACCAAATGCAGATTTACAGCCACGTGAGAAGGAGCATATGAAAAGAAGCAGAGAATTGAGAAAAAAGAGGAAGCATTGGACTCTTACAGTTTTGGGCTGACCAATGATTAGCTGTAGGATTTTGAGCAAGTTGCTTTCCTTCTCTGTGCTTCATCTTCTGCATCAAGAAAATGGGAATAATAATATACTGACATCACAGAATTGTTTAAGGACTAAAGAAAAATCATGACGGATTTATTCTTAAAGGCCTAGCTTCCTAACACTTACTTTGTGATTATGAAAAAATCACTTAACTATTCTAAGCCTTGGTTTCCCCATCTGTAAAGTAGATACTTATGTCAAAGAAAGTTTGTAAAGTTAAAATGTTTTGTAAACCACAGCCATAAAAAGATAAAGGATTTACGACAGCATGTTATCGATTCCTCATACTACTGCCTGTCTAATGTTAGAGTTTTGCAACCTTCATTCTTGGAGAACTGTAAAGTATCTTTCCTGTTTATTTTCTCAGGAATCTATGTACTATATGGTGGCCAAAATGTCTGGGAACAAATAATAGTATTTTATTGTATTTTAATGTAATGTCAGAAAGCCATTCATTATATATATTCACTAATTCTTCCAGACTTTATAGCCACAGGGTATAGAGAAGCCTCATATACAACATGTGCTAGTTGTTTCAAACCTTCAGAGGAAACTTTCTCCTTGAGCAATTTTAACCCAGAAATATCTATAATTATGATTTTGATGGTTATTAGACTCTGAATTACTAGTTCCCAGATGTCCTTCATAAAAATACTGTGTATGGTGGGAGGAGGGGAGGGAGGGATTGGGAGAAGATTGAAAAAGGGGAGAAAAAAGAGACAGCTTTTTTCTTTAACATTTTAAACATCATACTTACTGTAACTAGCTCAATATCTGACTTAACAGCAGATAAAGTATGAAATTATACACATTATAAAAGTATTTATCACTCTACTTAGGAGAACCGGAACCTGGAAAGTAACAATAGTGCTTTGTTCTCTGATAAACTGACTGATAAATTGAAGATGAAAAATTTCAAGTCACTGATGATAACTATCAATAAAAATTTAAGGCAAAGAAAATATGCCATTAAAACAACAAAAAGGAAATTTACTTGTATGGTTCACTACTGGACATTTTGGCAAACTTGACAGCAAAAGGCCATAAATGGTTCTTTCCTCCATGAGAAGCAGTCCCTTGTTAAGACAGATTAATGTTTAGAATTTCAAAAACCTCAGGGGCTTAGCACTTCTTCATTTAATCATACAACTAAAAATGTCCTTATGGATGCTTGCTATATAAAAGATTCCAAGTCAGTCCACTGGGGTTTCTGAGCTTCCTGTGTCACTTACCATTAATGCATCTGAAAACCACAGTGCTACTGGGCATGAAGCACTGAGCCTTGTCCTTGCCTGGGGTGTGTCTAATGATATAACACAGGAAGGTCATGGCACTATGCACTTTGGGATTTCATCTTTAAATGGGATTCTAGACAGGAAGAGACTGTCCAACAAAGAGGCATTAAAATACTCCAATTTTCAAGACATTTGGAGAGACACAATCGCAAGAACAGAATAAGATTGGTTCTCCTCAGGTGAAAACACAAAAGTTAGAATAATGCCACTCTCTCTCCTTTTTTCCCCCCTGTAAGCCCTAGTAAGAGGAATAGTTTTAATCCAGAGAGGAAACAAATACAGTACACACACATACACACAATCTTGCATGCATACTCAAATAAGAAACAAAAGTTTCATGAAATTATATTTACTCCAGCGATACAGTAGAAAATAGAACCCAGGTTTCTGACCCTCTGAGACTTTGATATTTTATTTCATTTGTACAGGAAGATTTGACTCAACCAAGTTTTTAGTTTCACAACCTGAATCACGATGTTCAGTTTAAAAAACACTGAATTACAGCTGATATTCATAACTACTATTTATTATAGTCTCATCGTGTGTGAGGCAATGTGCTGAATAGTTTGCTCACATCATAGCATTAGTCCTCAAAACAAGCATCAGAGATGAATGTTGTCATAGCTATTTCACAGACGAGGCATCTGAGATGAGAACTTGGCTCGGTTGTGCAGCCAGGAGATGGAAGCCCAGGGACTAGCAGTCAATCCTTTCCAAATCATACTCAGAATTATACTTCTTATACTCCAAAAAGCCAAAAGAATTCTGACTAGATTAGCACAAAAAGCTATTTCTGTACCACAAAAAAACTAGCAGAACCTAACATTTGTTCTATTTTGTTTTTAAGATTATTGTGCATATCTACTATAAACTCATGTAGTTTTTCTTAGAACATGGGTTCATTTTTTTTTCCAACAAAGCTTGTTGTCATTATTATAAGTGACCAATTGCAGAGCTTACTATGTATTGTTTTATTTAGACATTTTAGTAGGATGAATTCTAGCTGGTTTCTGAATTTAAAGGCATTTTAGTGTGGTAATCGGCCTCTAAGATGGTCCAATGATCTTTTCCTTCTGGTATTCATATCTGTGCATAGTCCCCTTCCTGCATTCTACTGCAGTTGTCTGTGTGACCAACAGAATATGGCAGAAGAGATGATATGTCACTTCCATAAAAGACACCACAGCTTCCATCATACTTTCTCTCTCTCTCTCTCATCACTCTGGGGGAAGCCATGTTATAAGCAGTCTTGTGGAAAGGGCCACATTCGTAAGGACTTGAAGCCTTTGGCTAACACCCAAATGAATGACTTTGGAATGGATTCTCTAGCTCCAGTCAGGTCTTTGGAAACTGTAGGCCCAGCCAATAGCTTGACTGTACCTTCACAAGGAACCCAGGGCCAGAACCAGCCAGCTAAGATGTCCCCAGATCCCTTGATTCTCAGAAACTACATGAGATGATAAATGTTTGCTATTTTAAGGTACTAAATTTTGGCCTAATTTGTTAAGCAACAATAGATAATTAATACAAATACAGAGCTTAAACTGTGCAGGATACTATCTCAACAGAGTTTTTGTCTGCCTGTATTATATAACACCTTAAATAGCAAAAAAAGTAGTCCAAATTTAACAAGCTACTCCAATTACAAAAATTAAGGAAATAAACTAAATCATGAATGGTGTAGGAAATAGTTCATTATTACATTTTCAAGGCAAACTATACAGTCTAGAATCAAAGCTAGTGATATAATTTGTGAAATCACTGAGATTCCTAATCCCAAATTAATATAACAATGTCAGCCAATCTATTAATTAACCGGCATTCTCTTTACCCTACTCTTTCCAATCACTGATTATTTTTTATTTTAATTTTATAAAATATTTTATTTATTTATTTGACAGAGAGAGAGAGAGAGACAGCCAAAGAGAGAGGGAACACAAGCAGGGGGAGTGGGAGAGGAAGAAGCAGGCCCCCAGCAGAGCAGGGAGCCTGATGCAGGGCTTGATCCCAGGACCCTGGGATCACGCCCTGGGCTGAAGGCAGATGCTTAACAACTGAGCCACCCAGGCGCCCCCAATCATTAATTGTTTTAAAAATCACTGACCCATCCCACTTAAAGCTGAATTAGAAAAAAGAACTGAAATCACATATGTTGAGTTCTGCTACTATTTGTAGCTTACGGTTAGGCTAGTCTTTGAAATTTGAAGAGTGGGCACCATCATCCTTCTTACCTCCTCCTTCCTCTGGTGCCTAGGATTCTCATGCTATCTTCCAGCTTCCTAACCCCTTCTACTATGGTATTCACTCAGGTCTGCTTTTCCTCACAATGATTTCTCATTGCATTAATTTACACGAAAGCATGAAAGAATGATTCCCAACTTACCGCTCTTCTGGTTATTTAAAATTTTAAAATAATAATTGTTTACTCAATTAAATCCTAACTTTTTGGATCATAGGGATCAGTATAAGCTGAAATGAACATTTCATAATTGAAAATACTAGTGTCTTACCTATGTCATGTGGACCCTAAAACTGAAATTCCTAGTTAAAAAAAAAAAATCTAACTTGCTTTATGATGGTAGAGTTGTCTTTCAATTATTTATAAATTTAAATATAATGTTTTGACTTTAGTACTATTGACATTGAGGACAGGATAACATTTTATTGTGTGTGAGTCTGTGGGAGAGCATCCTGTAAATTACAGGATGTCTAGCAGCATTGCTGGCCGCCACCCACTAGATGCTAGAAGCACCCCAGCTGTGACAATCCAAAATGTCTCCAGACATTGTCAAAAGTCCACTGGGAGTCAAGATCATGACCAACTGAGAACCACTAATAAAAATAATTGCTATGTTTTTGAGCAAGCTTGCATGTGAGTTTACTAAGAGGATATAAGAAAATAATTTCCGGAAATGTTGTGAGCTTATTTAGGAGGTGACCACTCTCCTGGTACTTCTAAAATTGCATTCATACCATCAAGCCAAATGTGTTTGTCTAATTCTTATCCCTCATTCTTGAGTAAAAGGCAGAGATTGAAACCACTAATTTTATTTTAAACTTTTTAATTCTATTATTTAACTTATCAGATAACTGAAATTTGGCCATATTTACAGAACACAAACAGACGTTCACACACTGCAAGGCCTGGAAAGCATCAAGGCTGTTGTCTCCTGAAATGTCTTCTCTTTAAAGACAAGGGCTAGAGAAAAGAAGGCCTCGGAGAGACTCAGTCATTCTGTAAGGATTAGAATCGAAGTCTCTGACCCTCAACTGTTCTTGGGTGAGGTGGAAACAACGAAAGATATTTTCATCTAGTTAGCAGCTCACCAACACCACACATATTTTTCTCTGTGCTTCTGTGTTAAATACACATACTTTGGGGCACCAACCAGAAGACATGGGCTTGATTGTGAACTCTCCCAGGTATTTGCTTGACATAGGGTAAGGTCAATGACATGGGGGTAAGGTCAATTTCTCTGCCTTGGTTTCCTCATCTTTAACATGGGGATAATATCAAAGTATTACAAAGGCTCTATAAACTATCACATGTGATTTCAATGTGAATTACCTTCTTGTCATGCTAAAATGTTGGAGATATTTATACAAATGATAATGTGAATACATACTAAAGTTTATCTTAGATAGAAAAAAGTGATAATCCCAACACTGTCAAAACTAAATTTACAAAGTGCTTCTGTTGTTGCTGTGATAAGGTGCTAAAAATGGCCTCTTTGACAAAGCGTAAATCCTTTTCCATTTCCAAACTATTCTTTTCAGTATCTCAATTCCCTACTCTCTTAAGTGGGAATTAACTTCAACACTATTTTTAGTCAAGTACAAAATAGATTTTCTTCACGAATAGGAGACTGCATCTGCAGAAAGTATGTGGATTTTGAAGGAACACTGTCTTTTTGCCAATGTGTTTGTAAGTCACAACACCGTATTTAAAATCCAGAGGTTGAATTTTGAAATATGCTAGAACATGAAAAATAGACAACTGACCACTCTGGGAATTGGACAGCAGATGCAGTGATGTTGTGTCTGACTATAATTATGTTTGCTTGTTGGAAGATGAAATGAGACATAGATTTAAGGGGTGAAATGATGTTGTTCATGAGAAATAATTCATGGAAGCATTTCCTCTTCAAAAAGATACTGTTTACTGCTTGAATCTGAAAAAAAAGTTTTATATGTCCTATTCTGATTGAAGGTTCTACCCTTTCTTTTCCAGAGGCTCTCTTAAATACATTCTTTAGTGCATCATTAATTTCTAATGGACTGAAAGACTTGTGAGACATATCTAAATCCCTCATTTTTCCTTAGGAAACAGTCTAGACTTTCAGAAGAAAATATGATTTACTGTATCTTATAATGTGGTAGAAGGGCCTAATTAAGAATGAAGAATTAAATAGATGAACATAATGATATTTTCTTATGGTCTCTCATTATCCTCTTAAGAGATGATCTAGTTAAAGAGAAATGACTTGGAAAGACACCACCAGTGCTTAGCACCCAACTCTTGAAATGCCTTTTTCTCTAGTGAAAGTCAGCTGTTTGGTTCTCTTTCCAAAGAATTTCTGAACTTAGCACCACTTCAGTTGGCTGCTTTAAGAATGCTGACCTTAATTCCCATTTAAGAAAGTGAAGGGTTAGGATTAATGTTCCTTTTTTTATATATGCTGCCTTACAAAACCCTTTCCATTTACTCATAAGTTTGCCAGCTTTTTTTTTTATTGAAAGGATTAAGACCAGATTATTTCCATCCTAAAAGTGTGATCAAATAGTTGTGGAAAGCAAAAAGAAGACCAGGAGAGCCAACTGCAATAGACTGTAATATGATGCTACAGACTAGATTATCGGGTATATTTATCAGGAAATTATTATAAGATTATAAAGTATAATATTTACATTTAATTAGAATATACACAATGGCAGTTCTCATGAGGAAATATACTTCAAAAAAAGACAAACAAATTAAACCAACATGCTCACATGCACTGTATATTCTGGCCCAAGGTCACCACAGTAGTTGGACAGGTTCTGTCATGCCCAAGGGCACTCAGCCATTGGTGTGAGTGGGGGCCAAAATCAATCCACGTTTAGCTGTGTAAACTCTGGTGCTTGGTGCAGGACTGGGGCGTTTTCTAATGTTCTTAGACACATCAGATGGGTTAGTGGTGGTCACTTCTAGACTATGTAAGGTCCCAAATGGCCTTTCACCTAATGGTGCAGGTGCAATTTCTTTTTAACAACACTATCAGAGAAAAGAGAAGCTCATGTCTTAGGCCAAATAATTGACTTGCATTTCCCAACCTGATACTGACTCCCCAAAAAGGACTAGGGAAACCTATTCTTCACTGTTAGAAATTCTGGTAGAAATTGGGGTGGTATCAGATGGTATGTAGCTAGGGGAGTAAGAAATGCTTAAATGCTTCTTTTGCCTAGTCCAATCTCTGTCCCCTTGAAGTACCCTAGGAAAATATAATTCAAGGGACAGTGGCAAAAAAAAGAGAAAGGAATCCAAGTATATCACTTATGAAAGCCAACAAACCATAGAAAGGAACAAGGAAAGATCAAAGAAAAACTATAGAAACAACCACAAAACACAAGTAACAAAATGGCAAAACATATCTATCAGTAATTACTTTGAATGTGAATGGACTAAATGCTCCAATCAAAAGACATAATGTGACAGAATGAATAAAAATACAAGACCCACCAATATGCTGCCTACAACAGACTTATTTCAGACCTAAAGATGCCTAGAGATTGAGAGAATGGAGAAACATTTATGGAGCAAATGGATGCCAAAATAGACTTTAAAACAAAGACAGTAACAAGAGATAAAGAAGGACACTATATAATAATTAAAGGGATAATCGAACAAGAGAACAATTATAAATATTTATGCACCCAACATGGGAGTACCCAAATACATAAAACAGTTAATAACAAACACAAAAGAAATAATTGATAGTAATACAATAGTATTAGTAGGGGACTTTAACAACACCCCATTACATCAATGGGCAGATCATCCAAATAGAAAATCAACAAGAAAATAGTGGCTCTGAATGAGCCGGATGGATTTAACAGACATATTCATAACATTTCACCCTAAAGCAGCAGGATACACATTCTTTTCAAGTGCACATGGAACATTCTCCAGAATAGATCACATATTAGGCCACAAAACAAGCCTTAACAAATTCAAGGAGATCAAAGTCATACCATGCATCTTTTCTGAACACAATGCTATGAAACTGGAAATTAACCACAAGAAAAAATCTGGAAAGATCACAGATACACTGAAGTTAAATAACAAGTTATTAAACAATGAATGGGTCAACCAAGGAATCAAAAGAGAAATAAAAAATTACAGAGAACAAATGAAAATAACAACCCAATTATCCAAAATCTATTGGGATGCAGCAAAAGCTGTTGTAAGAGGAAATTTTATAGCAATACGGTCTTACCTCAAGAAGCAAGAAAAATCTCAAATAAACCACCTAAACTTACACCTAAAGGAGCTAGATAAAGAACAAACAAAACCCTAACCCAGCAAAAGGAAGGAAATAATGAAGATCGGAGCAGAAATAAATGATATAGAAAATTTTTTAAAAACACCAATAGAGGGGCGCCTGGGTGGCGCAGTGGTTAAGTGTCTGCCTTCGGCTCAGGGCATGATCCCGGCGTTCTGGGATCGAGTCCCACATCAGGCTCCTCCGCTGGGAGCCTACTTCTTCCTCTCCCACTCCCCTGCTTGTGTTCTCTCTATCGCTGGCTGTCTCTCTCTCTCTGTCAAATAAATAAATAAAATCTTAAAAAAAATAATAAAAATAAAAATAAATAAAAAATAAAAACCCCACTAGAACAGATCAATGAAACCAGGAGCTGGTTCTGTGAAAAGATCAACAAAATTGATAAACATCTATCAAGACTCAAAAAAAAATTTTTTTAGTGAATTCTACTAGTGAATTTAGTGAACTCTACTAAACATTTAAGGAAGAGTCAATGCCCATTCTTCTCAAACTATTACAAAAAACACAAGAAGAAGGAAAACTTCCTAATTCATTCTAGAAGGGCAGTATCACTCAAATACAGGCAAATATACCACAAAAAAAGAGAACTACAGGCTAGTATCTCTCATGAATATAGATGCAAAAATCCTCAACAAATATTAGCAAAATGAATCCAACAACAAAGTTAAAAAATCATACACCATGACAAAATGGGATTTATTTCTAGGATGCACGAGTGGTTCAATATTCCCAAAACAATCAGTGTGATATGTCACATCAATAAGAGAAAGAATAAAAACTGTATGATCATTTCAATAGATGCAGAAAAAGCATTTGACAAACTACAACATCCATTCATGATAAAAAACCCTCTGCAAAGTAGGTCTACAGGGAACATATTCCAACATAATAAAGGTCTTACATAAAAAACCCAGAGCCAACATCATACTTACTAGTGAAAAACTGAAAGCTTTTCCCCTTAGGTCAGGAACAAGACAAGGATGTCCACTCTCACCACTTTTATTCAATATAGTACCGAAAGTCCTAGCCATATCAATTAGACAAAGAAATAAAAGGCATTCAAATTGGTAAGGAAGAAGTAAAACTCTCACTATATGCAGATGACACAATATTGGATATAGAAAACCCTAAAGACTCCACCAAAAAAACTAGAACTGTGAAATTAATTCAGTAAAGTCACAGGATATAAAAACAAGGTACACAAATCTATTGCATGCACTAATAATGAACCAGCAGAAAGTGAAATAAAGAAAATAATTCCAAGAAAAAAAAAAAAGAAAACAATTTCACTTAGAATTGCACCAAAAAGAATAAAATATCTGAATAAACCTAACTAAAGAGGCAAAAGACCTGTACTCTGAAAACTATAAAAAACTGATGAAAGAAATTCAAGAAGATGCAAAAGAATGGGAAGGCATTCCATACACATGAACTGGAAGAACAAATATCATTAAAATATCTGTATTACCCAAAGCAATCTACACATTTAATGCAATCATTATCAAAATACCACCAGAATTTTTCACAGAGCTCAAACCTAAAATTTGTATGGAAGTACAAAAGACCCCAAGTAACCAAAGCAGTCTTGAAAAAGGAAAGCAAAGCTGGAGGCATCACAAATCCTAACTTCAAGTTATATTTCAAAGCTGTAGTACTTAGAATAGTATGGTGCTGGCATAAAAATAAACACATAGATGAATGGAATAGAACAGAAAACCCAGAAATAAACCCACAGTTATATAGTCAATTAATCTTCAACAAAGGAAGCATGAATATACAATGGGAAAAAGACAGTCTCTTCAACAAATGGTGCTGGCAAAACTGGACAGCCATATGCAAAAGAATGAAACTGGACCACTTCCACCATCCACAAAAATAAACTCAAACTGGATTAAAGACCTAACTGTGAGACCTGAAGCCATAAAAATCCTGGAAGAGAGCACAGGCAATAATCTCTTGTACATCAGCCATAGCAACATTTTTCTAGATAGGTCTCCTGAGGCAAGGGAAATAAAAGCAAAAATAAACTATTGAGACTACATCAAAATAAAACGTTTCTGCACAGTGAGGGAAATAATCAACAAAACCAAAAGGCAACTTGGTGAATGGGAGAAGATATTTGCAAATGACATATTCAATAAAGGGTTAGTATTCAAAATATATAAAGAAATTATAAAACTCAATATCCAAAAAACAAATAATCCAATTATGAAATGGGCAGAGGAACTAAATAAACATTGTTCCAAAGAAGACATATAAATAGCTAATAGGTACTCAAAAAGATGCTCAGCATTACTCAACATCAAGGAAATGCAAATCAAAACTACAATGAGATATCACCTCACACCTGTCAGAATGGCTAAAATCAAAAACACAAGAAACAGCAAGTGTTGACAAAGGAGAATTGGAGAAAAAGGAACCCTCATGCACTGTTGGTGGGAATGCAAATTGGTGCAGCCACTGTGAAAAGCATTATGGAGGTTCTTAAATTAAAAACAGAACTACCCTAAGATGCAGGAATCACACTCCTGGGTATTTACGCCCAAAATATAAAAATACTAATTCAAAGAGATACATGCACCCCTATGTTTCCTGTTCGTTACAGTAGACAAACTATGGAACCAGCCCAAATGTGTCCATCAATAGATGAATGGATAAAGACGAAGATGTGGTGTGTGTGTGTGTGTGTGTGTGTGTGTGTGTGTGTGTGAGACGAAGATGTGGTGTGTGTGTGTGTGTGTGTGTGTGTGTGTGTGTGTGTCTATATAGGAACATTATTCAGCCATAAAAAAGAATGAAATCTTGCCATTTGCAACAACGTGAATGGAGCCAGAAAATAAGTCAGTCAGACAAAGACAAATACCATATGATCTCATTCATATGTGGAATTTAAGAAACAAAACAAATGAGTAAAGGGAAAAAAGAGAGGCGGGGGAGAGAGAGAGAGATCAAGAAACACACTCTTAACTACAGAGAACAAACTGCTGATTACCAGAGCGGAGATAGGGATGTGTGTGTGTTGGGAGGGCGGATAGGGAATGGGGATTAAAAAATACACTTACCATGGCGAAAAAAAATAAATTAAATTAAATAATGACTATAAAACTGCATAGCATGCAAACTGCTGTAAGCTGAAGTGCTATACATGTAGGGTTCTCTACATGTCATGTTATTAATTACTTTATAATACTAGCTCTAAAATTTAGACAATGAAGTATAGGGGGAAAAAAGAAGAGTAGAAAGAAACAAAGGGAAGGACTCACAAACTGTGGAGGGTATTTAGTGTTAGGCTAAAAGGAATCTGAATTTCCCTCTGAAAAAGGGAAAATCTAAGGATACAGGCTTTCAAATCTGACTTTGGGTCCTCGCTAAATGGGCAAATTTTAAAAAGTCTGTTATAACGACAGAGAAGTCTATTTCCGAGCTATCGATATATGATTTGAGTTAGTGCATCATGGAAAAACACTATTTCTAAGATTTTTGAGCTTAGGTTTAGGAAATTTCCAACCTTGAAGCACCTATTCTCCAATATTCCAAAAGATCAATTATAATTTATAATTTCCTTCCTCCCTCCCTCTTCTCCTTCTTTTCTCTTTTCCTTTCTAAAGTTTAATCTACAGCACTCAATTTCAAAAGCACAGCTTATCACTGACCACACAAATTCTTATAAGCAGGGCTCATTTTTAGTGGTAATGAAGTGTAAGGATGAAGCTTAAATGATGCAATATACCCGATGTCTAGCCTTACATAAATAAATAAAGGAACATTTGTTTCATTTCACTTCAATACACACTTTTGCAAGGGAATGTTCTATTTCTTTTGGCACACACAAAAAATTCTAAGTATACATCAACATCTTTCTAATGTCGAAATATAGCTTTTGTTTGTCGTTTATTCCAAAATAACTATATAATAAACATACTGGAAATTTTTGGGTGCCTTGTTCAGAAGTGAACAGGCTGAATCTCCTCACCAGATGCCTCATGACATTGGCATAAGCATAGCAGGAAATTTACAAACACCCAGTCATAATCCCATCTGGATGAATCTGCTATGTGTGCTGGCCAGGTCAGCCCTCACCTGCAGGTACTGAAACTTAATCCATCTAGGGACTTCCTAAAGATAGCAACCCATTGGAGGAGAAATTGAAGGACTGTTACTCAGGAGACTATCTTAGGTATTTTGGTCTTTGGAGAAGTGGGAAAAAGTAGGAAGATGTGAGGGAAGAAACTAGTATTTTTGAGCACTGATCTAAATGTAAGCAGGGACAGAGCTAGGCTTCACCAATTTAATCCATTTGCTCGTCAGAGCATGCCCCGTGATGTAAGTGTTGTTCAACCTGTTTCCACAGTAGGAAACCGAAGCTCACATACGTGAAAGCCAATGTTACATAACACGTGGTGGGGGTAAGATTTGAACCTGAAAAATCCTGACTCAAAGTCCAAAGCTTTCAATTACACAATCTTGTCAAGAATATAAAAACAGATAAGTGGATTTCACGGAAGAAAAGATAGCCCAAAAATTAATATTTGTAAACCCAAACTAATATTTTTGTTAAATTGACTTAATCCTTAGAGGGTATATCCATCCAAAACAAGCACTGATGTTGTTCTTTTTAAAAATTGTATCTGTTGCCAAAATTGACTCTGTTACATTGGTATACACTGCTGCTTAAGACGTCCCAACTGACCCAAGAGCCTGGCCAAGTGGGTAATTGAGAAATTATCCAATGAATTTGTAATGGTAACTTAGTCTCAATAATTTGCACTTTATAAAATATGACTTTTCCATATGAAGTTTGAAACTGAATTGAGATAGATTCACTACTCAACTAAATCAGCCTTTATAGGGCTTAAACACCCTTGAATTTTTTTAGTTTAAAAAATAATGGAAGGAAGTGCTACTTTTGTTCTTGTTGTTGTCATTTTCATTATTGTTATTTTAGGAACTACGTGTTTTAACCTGCAACTTCCTCTAAAACTGACTATTTACATGTTTTAGAAAAGAACGTACGTGGTAAAGAAAGAGCAGCTGAAAATTTTACCAAACTTAAATATCCAGTGAATATCATACGTACAGTATAAAGCAAACTGCAGGTGCCACTGATGTTAGTTATCCAAGAGAAAAAAGGTGTGTATGTGTGTGCACATGTACGTATATATGTATACACACATATGTGTATATCTAAACTGCATATATATATAAATTCATTCAAGCCATCTGTAATTTTAGATATTATTCATATTTTTGTTAAATTGTTCATTTTACAAACCCTTGTAACTTTATTTTTATTTTAATTTTAAGAACAATGTTATAAATATTGAGTCCATTGTGTACTTAGGGATGAGGGATGGGAGTGGTCCACCTTGAAAACAAAGGTATTTGATCACTGACATTGTTTAAAATTGCTATTGCCTGATGATAGCAAGATGCAGACCAACTTCTAGTTGGTTTTATATTAATTTTAAATTATCTACTAAAAGGCACCTGGAGTAAACCACCTCAATTGACTTGCCTTGGTATACCACTGACTGAGGGCCTTTTAGGTGAAAATCACCTTGTTTAAATGTCTTGTTTCCTCAACTTTAAAGTGAAATGAAAAGTGCTTATTGCATAAGCCCGACATGAAAATTAAATCAATTACAATCTGGAAAGTGCTTAGAAGAGTGATCTGCATAGACTAAGCATTACAGCACTGTTTGCTGAAATAAATAAATAAATAAATAAATAAATATTATTTATGAAAAGCCAGAGTTATGAGTCTACCAATTTTATAGATTAGGAAACTGAGTCTCAGAGGGAGTTAAAAACATTTATTCAACGTCAAAGTGATGAAATCACAGTTTAAATTCAAGTCTACCGATACTAGACCCATAGCTACTCTACCTCTTCCACATACAACAGGGGTTTTATGTTAGTCATGCTTCTACCACCAGATCAGTTCTTTAACCTATCATTAAGTATTGCAGATATTTCCATATTTTGCATATTGACTTCCCAAATTATTAATTTGCATACATATTTTTAATCTAAAGTTTCATGTTTTTGCAGGAATAGGTGCACTGAGGTATGATAACGTAAAAGCTGATATTTATTAAGGAAAAGTAAATTTTATTCAACCTTTTAAGCTACTACAAGCATGCAAATTAGGTTGTTATTGTTATTTTAAGAAAAAGAACATTTTGTATTGAAAAAGTGTGCCTTTCCAAGAAACCACTAACCAGATGTTGGGGTCTTGAGATATCCCAAAGGGAAACTGGTAAAAAAAAAATGATGAAAGAACTCCTTCCCAAAAATCTAAGAAAGTACACACATATTTTATAACTATGAATATTGTTTGCAAAAAATTTAGCAAATGTGCTTTATCATCAAATATCAGAACCCTGGAATACCCTAGTTTTGAAAATACGGTTTAAAAGAGAAGGAAAACACAAACAGCTAAGAAAAATTACTAGGATAATGTTAATGCAATAATTAGGTGGAACATAGAGAGGGAATGCCACATATCTAAAGTCTATTAGACACATGTGCCAGGGACTTAAAGTCTGTATGTAGTAATGAAGTGTTCAGTCTTTGATTTTATTTGAAAAAGCAGCATTTAAAGGATATATGATATATTCATCAGCCAGTTATTTGTCATGAAATGTTTACTGAGTGTTTATTATGTGCAGAGTACTTTACTATACATATATACATATGTATTTATTATGCATGTAAGAGAGAATGTATACACATACAAACACCAGAACTGTTCTGATTTTGTTTTCACTCAATTTACCTTTTTGTTTATTTCATTTCTTAAAGTGATTGTTTTTTGTTTTTTTATTTTCTTTTCTTTGCTGTACCTTAGATTTCTAGAACTTATTTGGTAATTGCGTGCATGCACACGTGTGTGTGTGTTTTCCGGTAATTTCTTTTTTTAAGATTTTATTTATTTATTCGACAGAGATAGAGACAGCCAGCGAGAGAGGGAACACAAGCAGGGGGAGTAGGAGAGGAAGAAGCAGGCTCATAGTGGAAGAGCCTGATGTGGGACTCGATCCCAGAACGCTGGGATCACGCCCTGAGCCGAAGGCAGACGCTTATCCGCTGTGCCACCCAGGTGCCCCATCCGGTAATTTTTTTTTAATAGCTGATATAGATACAGTCAGTGTGAGTTCATGCTCTATGAACTGTAGCTCCCATTTTTAAGGAAATTTACTTTTTAACCAACTCATCTGATGGTATGCCAATCCTTTCTCATTTTATCAAACAGAAGATGTATCTCAAATACAGACATATCATTATTCTGAGAGAAAAATCTTTTCCACCCTATATTACACCCATCTTATCTACATATCTCCTCTACTAACCTGGGGCAGAGCCACAGAGTGCCTAAAAATGAGTTTCATTCATCATGGTGATCACTGTGTAAGGCAGAGTGCCCTAATGGACTCCACCATTCACTCATTCACTTTTAAGGGGTTTTGCTTATGTGTATGTTGGTTTAATACTTTGTCATTGGCAAAAGAAAAGCAACTTGGGAAGTATATTAAGTACTCTTCCAGATGGATTTCACTAATTCTTGGGAAGGCCTGAAGTTTAGATAAGTGGAGACTGTAGAAAAGTTGGATTCTTCCTGTTTCTAGTTTCCTTAGTGTTTTAATTTCATCTCCTAGTGGGCAGCTTTTTGTTTTATGTCACTGGGCAGATGGCCATTGGCTCTCTTTTCTGGTTTTATTGGAAGTTTCTTCAAATGGCTGTGGTAAATTTCAATGAACTTTTTTATCATGCTCATTTCATTTAATTTGCTGGTTGGGGAGTTCCAAGTCAAACAGAAATTTCAGGCAAAACGCTAAAAGGGAAAAACCTGAATCCAAATCAGCAGGACTTAAAAGCAACACTGTGTGTGCCGGGAACTTGCCCAGAGATCAACCCAGTTGGATAGTGATAGGCAGCTGTGACATTACCTGTCAATGTTTGCTTCTCCAGAGGTTCCCAAGAACCACTTCATGCTTACTGAAGCTCTACTCCATAGCTTGGAGCCTGAGTAATTGGATATCTTTGAAAGAGAAGATTAGGTGCCCTCATGAAGGCGCCTTGCTGGGTCTTGGCAGAAATGTGAGGGCAGCCCTGAAGAGGAATTGCACTCACAAAGTCCCCTGAATTCTCTCTTTGTGAAACCCCATCCCCTTTGTTGCTTGCTTCTGGCAAACTGAGAGCATCCTGAGAATGGGTCAAGGATCTTTCAAAGGAATCCCTGCCAGCAAGATTGAATCACATTTCCAAAAGCAAACGGTAGCATTTTTCTCGTCAGACTGGGGACGTTATGACAACTGGCTACAGACACTGTGAGCATGACAGGAATGGGAGATGGAAGGTATTTGTCCAAAAGACAAAATATGTCCTACAGGGTATTAATCTTTAACACTAGCAAAAGTTTCTTGGTTGATTAAAATAATGCTGCTTCTCTGCTTGTTCCACCCTTTATTCCTGCTCTTTTTCTGCTCTACATGTGGGTGGTCAAAAAAAATTTTTTAAGACATAGAGGATAGACATTTAAGAATCCTGAAGTCTGAGGGACAGACTTAATTTGTCAGGCATTGTTACTCTAAATGATTGACTCCATTATTTATTTCTGTCTCTGTATTCTGAATAGGCCCAAACAGGTCAGTTATTATTTCAGACAGACAAAGGAACTTAAATTTTTAATTGTATAAAATGGTAGAAATGTATCAATGGGCCATAAATCTAAAGAATAAAAAAATACAAAGGGATTTTGACATATGCTTATAAAATGTTCACTTCCCTACTGCACTTTATTATTTTCTTCCAACAAAGTAAATTCTAAGAACAGAGAATAGTTTAATCAGGAAAGGGCATCCAAATCAAGCTGAAGCATGTGCAAATCCCATAGCTGTTGAAGTCTATGGCCATACCACCCTGAACGCGCCCAATCTCGTCTGATCTCGGAAGCTAAGCAGGGTCGGGCCTGGTTAGTACTTGGATGGGAGGCCCATAGCTGTTGTAAGATCTTCCGTGATTTTCCATGAACCGGACACTGTAGAAGTTCCCAGTTATGTATGTCCCTATAGCACAAGGGTGTTACAGATATGCTCCCACCATGGCAGATTTCAAGCTACTAACTGCTGTCACTAAACACAGGTTCAGAAAAGAATCGACTCCTGTGAGCCAGTACCAGCCAGCATTAGTACACTATATATATGTAGATATACTTGGAGATAGGAGGTAACATAGAAATCCTCTGCCCTGAACCCCTAACTTTTTAAGGTAGGAAATGGGCTTCAGGGTGGAGTAATTTATGTCAAACCAGGCAAGAGTGGCTAAATTTAGAGTAGACATCCTACATTATTTCCAGTTTAGGGCCCTTTCTACTACACTAAAATATAATGAATGAAATCTACTCGTGCATCTTTATATTTCAGTCTGAACAATGATAAAAGAAAAACAATGAGTGGTTATGTTTTTAAATACAGAGATAATAATAGAAGCAAATATACTGGGGGAGGCACTGGTGCTTACTAAAAACCATTCTTACTTCTTCCCATTGTACACTCTTCCCACATCTTCTATCCATGTCATTTGGAAATTTCTGGGTTCAAATCCATACCATATAGGAACTGAGCAGAGAACTAAACTCCAGACTTCTCTTTGTCTAAACGCAATACACCACCAGAACTTCTGATGTGGCATTTCTCATATCAATACGAGGCACTTCTATTTTAGTGACAACAGACATATGGCCCCTTCGCACTTGATCTAGGTCAGTGATTCTCAAAACATCTGCAGGTACCTGAGGATTCTCTGAGACACTTTCAAGGAGTCTACAAGGTCAAAATTATTCTTATAATAATATTAAAATGTTATTGGGCTTTCTCGTGATGTTGAGATTTTCCTTGGTGCAAAAGCAATATGGATGAAATTCCCGTTGACCTACAGCAAACCAAAGCAATGTTACCCATCAATATCAGTTGTCATGGTATTTTTCACCACCACAAATTTGCATTAAAAAGGTTTCCCTTTTCAGTGCACTCAATGAAGCAGTAAAGATTATTAATTTTATTAAATCTTAATTCTTGAATACGCATTTTTAATATTCTGTATGAATACACAGAAATATGCATAAAGTACGTACGTTGTACACTTAAGTATAAAGGTTGTCTCCAAGAAAAGACCTCATAAGTTGTGTGATGTTGAGCCTGAATCTGCCTCTCTCTTTACGGAGCTCCAAGTTCATTTCAATGACTGACTGATGGACAAGCTACAGTTACTCAGAGTTGGATATCTGGTAGCCATTTTCTCAAAATGAATAAAATGTGTCATTTAAAGGAAAACAACTGGAAATATTTGCTGTAAAAGAATTCAAGCTTGCTTTTTTTTTTTTTAAAGATTTTTTATTTATTTGACAGAGATAGAGACAGCCAGCGAGAGAGGGAACACGCAGGGGGAGTGGGAGAGGAAGAAGCAGGCTCACAGCAGAAGAGCCTGATGTGGGGCTCGATCCCAGAACGCTGGGATCACGCCCTGAGCCGAAGGCAGATGCTTAACCGCTGTGCCACCCAGGCGCCCCTAAGCTTGCTTTTTTTTTAATTCGAGCTTTCAAGAGAAAATAAAAATATTAAAAACATCGTTTTCATCACTATAAGCCAGACATCTTTCCAATATATAAAAATTCTTTCAATGTGTTGTGTTAATATCAACAAAGGTGATTTTTAAATATAATGAAATATATCATGTTTGGATGATCTGTTTAATTCAGTGAATCAGTCTTCCAAATGGCTAATGCCTAATGTTACAAGATCACATGGATCAAAGATCTATTCAAAGTGCAAGAGAGACCAATGTATTTTAATATAGTAGAGTATAAAAATTTGTTGACATGGATTTAGATTCCACATTCGAATGAACACTAAAGAAAGCTCCACAAGTTTGGGGTTAGTACCAAAGAGGAATATTCATAATTATCTGAAGAGGTTATTAAAATACTCTTCCCTTTTCCAACATACCTCTGTAAGCCTGTATTTTCTTCATGTACTTCAACAAAAACAACATATTGCAGAAGGAGATATGGGAGGCCAGCTGTCTTCAATTAAAAAGATTTGCAAAAATGTAAAACAATGCCACTCCTTTCTCTAACAATTTTTGTTTTATTAAGTATAGTTTTTTGTTGAAATATGTTTACGTTAGCAAGTAGTAGGTTTACTGTAGTGATTTTAAAACAAAGAAATAAACACATATTTTAAAAATGTCTTCATTTTAATCTCTAATATAATAAATATCAATAGCCAGTACCCATGCAGACAATCGGGCCTCAGTAACTTTTAAGACAGTAAAAGAGCTCTGGTATCAAAAGGTTTCAAAACCTCTGATCTGGACCTACTGTTCCAAAGAGGTATGATTTAGGGGTTAAAAAAGGAGCATGGTGAACTGTGTGACAGACATTCATTGATGGTTTCCATTAATCCCCTCTCTCCCTTTAAGTGCATGCTGTTTCTAACATCAAGAGATGGGAGTCTGTTCCCTTTCTCCTTTAATCTGGGGTGGCCTTTTGACCTGGCTTCACCAGTACAATGTGGTAGAAGTGACACTGTGGGATTTCCAAGCCAGGTTTTAAGAAGTCTTACAGCCTCTACCTGAGTATCTTGGAATGTTCGTTTTTAGGATACTAGGAAAGCAGCCATATGGAGAGATTGCATGTAGTTTCTCTGGTCATTAGACCTAGGTGAGTCCCTGGCTAATAGCCAGGAACAACTGCCAGTTATTGAAGGAGACTCTCTTGGATGATTATTAATTCATCACAATCATAATTGTGAAGAACGTATGTGACCTCAACAACTTTGGCAAAAGTTACTGAAAGAACATATTATACAAAATGTCTTAATTAATGGTCAATAGACCCAAAAGGAGTCAAGTTCCATTTTGCAAATAGAAATTTATTCTGAGCCTTCTTTTACAAAGCTTCATGATAGTCCACTATCATTTGAATAAACAAAACTGCCTGACTGTACCACCCTCCACACCATCCTAATGGACTTTACCAAGCATAGTCTCTAGAGTAGGCCTCCTTTATTGCAGGATTTTCAGTGCACATTCTTGAATCTGTAAAGAGACTGAGGCTGTGTCCTGGCAGGAGCTGGTGGTATACCTAAGTTGACCACTGGAGAGTGTGAAGCATTTCCTGCCGCGAAGAACTCTTCCTGCTTCATATGGCTATTCATACTAGAAAGTACTCATAAAGTACTAGGAAGAAACTAGAAAGTTCCTATATGATTTAATAGAGATTATATGAAGAGTGATAAATGCTTCCTCTTTAAATCTTTTAAATGTTGCACAAAATGAATATTTTACGGGGAAAGAGGAAGAGATAAAAATGAAAATCTAAAAATTATAATGTATTACTCTAAGAGGTAGGTTATATAAAAAAAAGGAGGAAGAGGAGGAGGAAAAAGAGTGGGGTGAGGAGGAGACTATTCATTGAGAACTTTACTTAAATTTATTGTTTATAATAGTTTTATGAGGTTGGTACCATTATTATTCCCATTTTACAGATAGAGAAACTGAAACAATTAGCTAAATTATAGTGGACATGGTATACACTCCAGGTACAAAGGAGAAAAAAGAAAGTAGTCCTTTAATTTCTGTGATGTGAAATTGTGAAACATAGCAGGTAGAGCACTTTCAAAGGTCATTATAGACTTTGGTTGAGACAAGGCTGAAATATTCTGTAGTTTAATTTGCAGATACAGGTCTAAATGACAGCCCCCAGAGTGGGAATACATTCATTCACATGATTAAGACAGTCTCTTTGGATTCAGATAGGTCAAATATGCCTATATTTAAATTCCTTATAGTTTACAGTCATGATAGCCCAGTATTAACAGGACTTTCTAGAATAAAAATGTGGTGACAAAAAATGGAGAATTATTATGCCTAGAAAGCAATATTCTAATCATGACTTTGCCACTATCTGGGACTGTGACTTTGGGTCTTCAGTTTTCTTATGTATAAAATGGTGAGAACATGTCTTCTATCTACCTCATGGGTTTGTTCTGAACGTGGCTAGACCTATATATGCTGTGTTTGAATGCCCAGCATCAGTCCTTGGTTTTCTTTGGGAATATCTAAATCCACCACGCATAACATGTTGGACTTCCGTTATCCAAAATCAGGTTAGCCTGGGAATTGAAGAAAAGAATAATTCTGCAGGGGTCTGGGAGAGGTAAATTTGATATGTAAGGCAATTACACTTCATAATAATGGATGTGGCAGAACCTTGACAGGATAGCAAATTAAAGAGGATCCTTAGTCTATGTTAGTTCCATTGCAAATCCTCCTCTGGAGACTCTTCCAGGTCCAGATTTGAGACTCGGCTTAATTTTCCTGGACATCTTTTGTCTGTTTTAGCTTACAGAAAGGCCAAACAGAGGATAACATATAATAAAAACAATTACATACTGCCAAAGTAAACCTCTGTGCAAAAGAGGAGGTTTGTAGTGCTTCAGAAACATTTGAAATATAATTAGGAATATATATATATATATATATAAAACGTACAGAGCAAATCCAAACAACAAAGTTGTAGAAAATAGTTGTGGCTACTCCCTTCATCTAAAAATAATTTTGACCTAGGCAATGTGGTAAGGGTGCTGTAATATTCTTTTGCACATTTTTATATGCCAGAAATATTGAAACATAATTTTTTTTCCTAAAAAAACTTGTTGCAGCAAGCACTCAGAGAGTACAAAATCAGCATCTCATGCTTCCTACTTCCTTTTCAAAATGTGTTGTAAATTACAAATTTCAAAGGCTTATACCTACATTCAATAACTGTGTTCCCTTTAAGGTCAACAGGTCAAATACACCATAAGGTAAACTATCCATAATAATTTTTACCACACCATCTGCTCTTCAATGATTTGAAGAGTTCTTTTATTTTAAGTCTCACGCTCCAAAAACTTATTTCCATTATGAACCCACCCATTTAATACATATATGGCTATTGGAAGAGAGACCTGCAAGTGTAGACTTAAGTTTTATGAAACTGAGCACATTGCAACCTAACATTGACCCTATGGTAAACAAGAACATACACTTGGTTATGATTGGAAAGCAGGACCTAATTCATTATGACCAAGAAGGTTTGACAATTCAGTTCAGTTTGGTTCACAACATGGAACTGAATGTTCTGAAGTTTCTCCTGTGCTTAGTACAGAAGATACTTAGTGATATCAGTTCCTTATCCCCAGGACGTTCACAAAATGATCAATATTGCTGTTACTGTCCAAAGCAGGGTAACCAAAATCATGATGTGAGATTAAATCATCATAGAATCTATCGTTTGAAGAGCTTGAAAAGAATCCAGAATAAATCCCAAAAGGATTGCTTAGAAAATGGTGCAGAATGATCAGAAGAATAGGAGGAGGTCTTTACTTTTCATTTATTTAATAAACACACACACAGCAATTCATATTTGGCATTATTTCAAATGTTTTACAGATAATAACTGATGTAATTCTTAGAACAACCTTCTAAGGTAGGCACATTTATTATGCCCATTTTGTAGATTGAGAAACTAAGGCATTGAGAGAGGCTAATGCCTCTGCTATTTATTCTCTCCACTATTAAAACAGATGGGCATAACAAAGAGCTCTTTTGACTCAGATTCCTAATGTGCAATATTTGCTGTCATTAATTTTTTTAAAATGGTTGCATTTTCCAATTGGCATATCAATTGCCAGCTACCACTGAAATGAAAATTTAATTGAAAAATTAACTACTAATCAAAAATTATTTTAACTCATAAATATACTTACCCAAACCCCAGTGCAGATTTCTGTCCAAGACTATGGCCTCAGATGATGTGTGTCTTCACACCTCTGGCTCCCATCATAATGTGGGCTTCGTCTCCTGAGCACTGGGGAGCAACTTCCACAGTATATACAACCGTCTAATTAATGTCTCTGTCTCTGGCCCCAGTTCATCTAGAAACCTGGCTTAGTCTTTTATTTTCTCACCTATTTTTTTATTAATTTCAAAATTTATGTGTTTATTATAATAGGTACAATAATGTAAAGACATATTTTCTAAAAATAATCATTTCTTCCACTCTGACACTTCTGGGTTAACAGACTGACATTCTGGTATGCATAACTTCACAGCCTTCTCTAAGTTAGTATATATAAATATATGCATATGTATTTGCTTTAAAACATATTCACAGTTTTACAAAAGTGGGATCACACTATACACATTATTGTCCAATGTACTTTCTCAAAAGAAAACCACAATGGATATCCATCTGAGTCAACCAAGAAATATAACTCATTTGTTTTAATAGCTACATTATATTTAAAAATGTAGACGTATTGAAATTTATTCAATTATTTTATTCTTGAAAGAACTTCAGCCTCTCTCTAGTCCCCTAGACAATAACACAATAAATATCCTTGAAAACAGTCATGTATATAATTGTATGATTACTGGTATTTTATTCTCAGCAGAAAAAATTCCCAAAACGGTATATAAAATGTCAATCTTGTCATTTCTTTTCAGAATGATGGAAGTAATTTGCACTCACTCCAATATCTCCTCTCCTACATCCTCAAAAGTATTGTTCATTATTCTGCCTTAAAATCATGGCAATCTAACCAAAGAAAAATACTATATTTTACTGTCATTCTGATTTTTATTTTGACTAATAATGAGGATAAACAGCTTTTTAATTTAAGAGCCATTGCAGTTAAAAATTTACTGATACGCTGTTCTTTTATTTTTATCAGTTTTTAAGCAATTTTTATAAATCAATCTATTTTTTAATCTAGTTTCTATCACCTTTTCCTACACAAATATGTCTATGTTTGAAGCACGTGGCCTTTGGGTTTTCCATTTCTCCTATGAATATCTCCCCTACACCTATTGTTCTCCAAAATCATTTTATAATATTTTAACAGTATTATTTACCTTTACATTTTTTCAGTCTATTTGGAATTAATTTCATGTGTGGTGTGAGGTAATTTTATCCCCTTCCAGAAGGAGGGCTGGTTTTGCCAAACTGTCCACTTAATAAATGATCTTTTTTCTCACTGGAACAAAATGCCACTTTTGCCTTATATTGAGTTCCCATATATGTGTGGATCTATTTTTGGTCTCTTTATTCCATTCCATTCAGCTCTTTGTCCATTTTTAAGCCAAACTGTATTGTTTTGATTATGGTGGCAGCATCAGTCTTACATTTCATTGAATAGGGCCTAATACTAGATAATCATTGAATGTCTGAACATGATGTGCGCTGTGTAGAAGGAAAAAAAAAATCAGTGTTCACATCAGAAGTTATATTCTGAAATTTTCACACAAATCACGTTACTTTTTAATTTTTTCCATCAGATCTTGCTGATGTCTTCACTTTTTATCTGTAAGTATTTATTACTAGTATTATTTTTTGAACCTGACAGTGAACATTCTATAAAAGGCAAAACTATAGGGACTAAAAATAGATCAGTGACTACCCCGGATTTCAAGTGGGGAGAGGGGACTGCCTGCAAAGGAGCATGAGGGTACTTCTTCAGACTATGGAAATGTTCTATATCTTGACTGTGGGGGTAGTTAAATGACCATACACATTTGTTGGAGCTCAACAAACAGTACATTTTTAAAATGTGCATTTAATTGTATACTAATTTTATCTCAATAAATTTGACATAATATGTATGAATGGGAAATATGTCATTTTTCTATATTTTTGGGATAAAACGTTATCTACTTTCTGCAATTCACGAAGCTGGAATCCAACTGTAACTTTGTTTCAACCCCTATAACAAAACAAATGCACAATCTTAAGTGAAGCCACTAATGAATTCAGACTTTCTCTCTTTTGAAGAAAGCTACATTTGACCCGTTTTTAACTCCACAACAATTTGTGGAGACCATCCATCCTGGAGGAAACAATTCACTCTCTTACATAAGTTCATTGATTTTATTACTGTTCCCAACAAGCATTCCATGACCTGTGAAAGATACTGACATTTTCCTAATGCTTGGGATTAGAGCTGGAGGTCTGGTTCTCAGTAGCATCTAAGCAGTAAATTTCCACTTAAGGAAACTGAGGCAGAATGAGGTTACGGTTGGCTGAGCTACAGAGTTATAGTGTTCTCATTCCCACTTTCTCTACTTTGTCAGTGCATTTTAGGGAGAACGCTTCTCCCAGTTGACTCTTACTAGAATACACAAGCAAGAAACTAGACCATCTCTCAGAAACCAGAGGCCAAATGCAAGAGAAGATTGATGAGCATTTCTGCAGAGAGCTAGCCCCAGTCTCAGTCCCAGACAGAAGGCCAGGAGGTTCAGCATGGTAATCCATTGAAACAGCCCTGATGGTAGCTCCAGATTTAATGTTATCAGGGTTTATCCTAGAGGAGTTAGTTTTCAGAGTCAGAATAAGGAGGAGGGGAGGGGGACGAGGGTACATTTAAGAGATATCGTGACAATGTGCCTGCTTTTTCTCACTTGTGAAAATGTAGGCTATCTGGAGGTAAACTGATAGAAGCCATCTTGAATCAACAGATTACCACTAATACCTTTTAGCCACTTATACAAAACTGCAGAGTTAACTTTATGTGATTTTTATTCCCAGCACCATTCTACTCTTTGGATGATTTTGCTAATAAGCCTTCCCTTCTGTGTTTATATTTATATTATATTACATTAATTTTTGTATTTATTATTTGGACAGGATAGCTCAGCATATTAAAACCATATGAAATATTAATAACCACTGCAAATAAAACAGCTCTTCCTAGAGCTTCCTTATGGATCTTTTTTCCCCTTAAAAAGCCTGAAGATGATCAAGTTTGGCAGAGTACCCTGGTATTTCTTTCAAGTGGGGTCTCTCTCTATAGATTGGAGACGATCTTGGTGATACTAATACTAATAAATAATAAAGTAATAAATGCTATCAAGTAGTATAGAAAAGAGCACTGTAAATGTTGGAAATGTTTAACAAGAGTGAGCTGCCTTCAGAAAGGAAGTCCTAGAAATGTCTAAGCTGAACCCAGCCTGCTTTCTTCTGTTCATTCAACTTTCCTTTATTGAGCACCTGAAGACTCTTATAAGGCATGTGGTTAAAAGATTTCATGGTGGGGGATGGGTCTGGATTCAGTGACCTTTAGGGTTTCTTCCATTTCCATGCTTTTTAATTCCACGTTTCCACATTTTCATTCAGCATTTCCAGTGGAAACTATTAGGCCATGTATAACTCACTGGTTTCAGAATTTCACCTTCTATTGCTGAATAATTTCCCACCATATCTTTGCCAATTAGGATGACATTAAACCCTTTTACAACTTTGCACTGATTTATGAAAGTCATAACAAAAATGGCAAATGTAAACATACACTGTAGTATTTTATTCTGGCTTGAACTATAAGTCAGGGTATTTTATAATATCTACAAAAATATTGTCACTTCCATGCTTTAGGAAATAAGTTAAAAATATGAATAACTATTTATGTACGTGTTTCTCTGAAATGTATACAAACTTCACTCGTGTCTGTGTATACCATTAAAAGGCATATAGAACTGGATACTTGGCAGCAGGAAGAGTTGCCAAAAAAATAAACAAATAAATAAAAAAGCCAGGATGTATTTTTTAATTATTGTGTGCCCAGAGCTAGAAACTGAGAATAAAATAATTGGCCTCAAGGAGGATATCAGAGTACTTTGCCTCCTCATTCTTTAACGAGCAATCTCATCCTCCAGCATTAGAACAGAAGCTTTTGTGCTGATATGCCATTAGGAAAAGGATTTGGTTATTGGGTTACAAAGCACTTCAGCATCTGAATACTACAGAGAAAATCTTGTCTCTGTAGTTTGTATTTGAGAGAGACCAGGATCTGTTTATACCGAAGGTAGTAATATAACAAATAGGGAAGGTGACATCAGTTAGTAAGTAGCAGCTAAGGCTCTTGTTTACTTTGGCAACATAATGGGGGGTTCAGAGATTGACCAAATATCATGCTGTGAGGTTCAGGACAGGCATTTGTTTATCTCTGGTATGCTTATTTATGCCTATGTAATTAGCTGAATTATTTTTCATTCATCTCCACATTTTGCCCCTTGTTGACACTAAAGTCCAGATTTTCATTCACAAAATAATAATTAAAAATGATTATAATAGGCAAGCCACCATACCTTTACAAATGGGAGATAATGGAGATAGGTAAATAAATTAAATTCAAACATAACTAAAAATAGCCCTTTTTAAGATTTTTTTTCAAAGACTGACTACACACAGCCATTGCTTAACAGTTTTATTTCCTTCTAAATATTCTATAAGATGAACTAAAAGGAGGCAAAAGAGGCTGATTGGCATTTGAGCATCTCTCCTGTTTACCTGCTAGTGAGGACTGTCAGGCAAGGTGACAAATGCTAGTAACAAAGAGAAGGAAGGGACTCTGGCCAGAGAAGAGAACTACAGGCCTGTCCTTGGGAACTACAATGCTGTTCTACCTTAAAGGAGTACTTAAAAGCTCAATGAGGCAATTTCCATCACTTGCTTTCAACTTCTTCAATAATGACATAAGTTTCTTATAGAAGGAATATGTAACTTTTTGTTTGTATTTTTGCTTTTTGTTTTAATTTAGCAGAAGGGTACTATAAAAGCATCTTTTCTAGAGGTACTATGCATGCCTGCAGTTGTTTCTCACCTCCCTGTCCTCTGGAAACACCCATTAAGGGCAACGGGCCAGGGACATCTGAAAGGCTTACGGCAAGCAATATGAAAATGATGCAAGATGGAAAATTTTAGGCTCAAACAAAATAAAGCCAGATGCTTCTGACCCATACAAACATTTATTTTGTCTTATGGTGAGGTGAGGGGCTCCCCATTTTAACAAATTTTGCTTTTTCCTCTTATTCTATGAGTCACAAGTCCGTGGTAACTCACAAAAATACCAGGTGTTTCAGGAACATGACTTTATCGTTGACATGGTTCTCAAGGACCACTTCTTTTATTGCTTCCAGATCACTGAAGCTATGCTACAGGGCCAGGCAGCACTACCCTCTTCCCACCTAAAGTCAGGTCCAGGAACACTGAGCAAGGTGATAAAAGAACTACTTAGGTCTCAGAACCAACCATTCCCTTTGGAAGTTTCTCATTTGCCCTCATTGTCCCTAACTCCATTCCAGTCCTATGATCTTGCTTAGTTGAGGTCATACTACCAGTCCTCAAAGGCCACATGGAAGCCCAGTTAACAGAGTTATATTTATACTCCCAAAACACTTCACTCTGTTCAACAAACCTACCAAATGCCCTAATTGGCCAACCTGTCCATGCATGGGAGGGCTTTGGTTTCCTACGATTCAAATACCAAAGTTGGAATGAAACTAAATCAAATTATTATCAGATTATTAGGGTTTGGCTGACTCATTGCCCTTCATCATGAGACAAATGAATTCTCCTGAACTGGCTTGCTACCAAGTGCTGACAATAACTCTATTAAGGGAGGGATGGAAGTGTTAAGCATCCCTGGAGGATTTGTATATATTTTAGGCATGCAGCTACCTGAATACCCATAGTTTATTAATATGTCCAAAGGAACAGAAATAGTTTTCACAAATTTAGTTCTTATTTTATGCCAGGGCTTTGATTCCATTAAAGATTGTGTAGTTTTACAATTGTTTATTGATCATAAGACACACAGAACATAAAACACCACCTAACATACTAATAAGTTGTGACGATTTTAATACTCCATTTCATTTTCTCATGAACTTCCTGAATTTGAGAAAATGGAAAATTTTTACTTTATCCAAGCAAATGATTTTAGACCGCCTATGCTTACTGCTACAAAGTACCTCTTTTTAGTTGTAGTTTAGTTTATAAGCTCATATTGTAGTTTAGCTCATTTAAACAATTGTTGAGACTAAGCTATTGGTACATGAAGATTCATTACGCTATGTGTTCTACTTTTGGGTGTGTTTGAAAACTTCCATAAAGTTAAAAATATAATTTGCTTTTTAATTGTTTTTAAACCCAAATATTTCAAGGGAGGTATTAGGACTTAACTCAAAGATGCACTTGATAGCAAAGGCAAATGGCCTATAAGCTTTTAAAACTCTTTACAAGTTTTAAATTGTGAAAACTCCTTGTGAGTCAAAGAGACAAAGATTTTGTATTTTTTGTACTCTTCGCAAGCATGAAAAGTCTTTTGAGGGTCCACATAATCCATTTTTTCTTTTCTTTCTTTTTAGATTTTATTTATTTACTTGACAGAGAGAGAGAGACAGCCAGCGAGAGAGGGAACACAAGCAGGGGAAATGGAAGAGGAAGAAGCAGGCTTCCAGAGGAGGAGGGATCCCGAAACCAGGCTCAATCCCAGGACCCTGGGATCACACCCTGAGCCGAAGGCAGACACATAACGACTAAGCCACCCAGGGCCCCCATTTAATCCATTTTCTGGTCTCAAAGCAGATTTAAATCAGAATTGTTCTGGACAGAATGGTACCTAGGTTTTGTTTTGTTTTTTCTCTAATTTTCAAATTAAAAAAAAAATTCCAGGGGAAGCTAAATATAATTAAGAAACATACACTTTTCAAAGCCTCCATTGGTGTCCCAAAATATCCCAGGTCAATTTTAATTTGGATTAAATTAACTTAAAAGTTTTGACAATTATATAAAAATATGCTAATGTTATATTCAGTGGTTATAAGTAGGGACCAACATTCACACAGAACAGTAATTACTGGAGAGAGAGGAGGGGACAAAACTTCACGGATGAAGCTTTTATTTCATCTTCTATTCCAGAAGCTTCTCCTCATGGGGGCGCCTGGGTGGCACAGCGGTTAAGCATCTGCCTTCGGCTCAGGGCATGATCCCGGCGTTCTGGGATCGAGCCCCACATCAGGCTCCTCTGCTATGAGCCTGCTTCTTCCTCTCCCACTCCCCTGCTTGTGTTCCCTCTCTCGCTGGCTGTCTCTGTCAAATAAATAAATAAAATCTTATAAAAAAAAAAAAGCTTCTCCTCATGTTCTCTGACTTTCTCTCTGACCTATACCTTCTCCATCACCAATAGCAACCTTTTAGATGGTCACTGATGGTAAGGACTGTGATAGGCTTAGGGTAAAATATTTAAAAGAGGACAATATTTGATATTCTAAAAATTTTCCCTGAGAACAAGATTCAATTCCAATGATATTATACTATGTTAGGCAAAGAAGTTTTCAAAACAAGTGATCATAAATTTTATTGTACTATCAAAAACCACTTGTTGTTTTGCATATTAATCAGCATGAAGAAATACGCACTTCTCTCCCAAAATTGTTTGTGTTTATCAGGCTCTTCATTCTGTCTCATCAACAAGTTCACCATTTCAAATACAGGTGATGCATTAACTTCTAGAGATGAAACAGTAAAAGGTTTTCAAGATCTGTTGTAGACAAGGAAAGTATGACTGGCCCAAAAGTCTATTCCAGGTGACTGAGTCAGGCTCCAGCCTCATTAAGTCTCCCCCCATGGAGAGTTCCAAACCCTTTCCACGACACCACCTAAGAATGTGAATCCTGATAACCTATATGGCAAAGTGACCTGAAAGAGTCAGTACAGTGGTCAGACACACCTGCAAATACCACCACAGCTTTGAGATGCGATCTCACAGATAACATAAAATGACTGGTACCACACTTGCGGGGTAGAAAGGGCTTAGGAAATGTTAGGGGAGCTAAAATGTAGCCACATCCAGACTGGTCGTCACCAGGGGAGAGCCCAACATAAAAAGGAGGAATTAAGTAGGTCTTTTCTCTCCTTCCAGACTCCCAACTTTGCTCAAAACACAGTACAGCCACCTGCAAATCATTAGAAGGAGGATGAGAGCTCTTTCTGAAACATGTAAATATTTATTAAATACACTCTAACTATTGTTCATCTACTACTCTTATAGTTTATCTACACTTTTTTCTAAGTCCTTTTCTGAAGTAGGACATTGATATTCCAACCCCCATTTGCAGGATGTTAAACTGGGAAAAAGGGGAATTTGTTCCTTTCAAATTCAACAAATATATTTCAAAGCTTTTATTTATTTGAGAGAGTGAGAGAAACAGAGAACACAAGCTGGTGTGTGTGTTGGGGGGCAGAGGGACAGGGAGAAGCAGACTCCCCGCTCAGCAGAGAGCCCAACGTGGGGCTCAATCCCAGGACTCCAGGATCATGACCTGAGCCGAAGGCTTAACTGACTGAGCCACTCAGGCACCCCTATGCAAATATATTTCAAAATCTATTTAATAAATTAAGTCCCCATCCCAAAAAGCATGCCGCTTGACTGCTACTGAACATATTATGATTCTTCAGACAAATTGACAAATTCAATAGTACTTTGTTTTGTTTTGTTTTGTTTGGTAATGCTCCATGAAAGCAAAATGTTTTGCCTGATCTGTTCCCTGCCATATTCCTAATGCCTACAGCAGTGCCTAGCACATACAGGTCCTCAATAAGCAGTTAATGAATACATGAATGGAATTTTTTTTTTTTTTGTAGTGGACATCAAGCTTCACAGCTGTCTGAAAAACAGTAAATGTCAAATCAGAGCTTTCTAAGCGGGAAGAGTATTAATATGTTCTTCTCACTTCAAATTTCTTTTAAAAATTACTAGAAGTATAAAAATTTACAGTAGGTTCTCTTAGAAAATGGTTGATCTTCTTCAAAAACCCATAAATGTACACCCTACTCCCACCACCAATATACAATAGATTTTAGCGTCAAATGCCAGTTTCTATCCTTTAATCTTGTTGTAAAGTGTTCCTTTGAAATGTGCTCCCAGTGCTCCTGCAAACTGTTTTGTGGCTTGCTGACTGGCACAATCTTCTGAGTCCATAAACTTTGCTTTTTGGGGACCAAGACATAGATAACTTATCCAAAAGAGTCTTTATTTTAAGCCCCTGTGGTTCATATGCAATTGTTCTACTGTTCAGCAGTTCATTCTGGGTAATCCATTAATATTAACTGATCATCTCTCACTATAATAAATGTGAAATATGCATTTCTTTTTCTTTTCTTGTCATTAATTATATTTTTAAAAAGCTTAATATTCAGATAAAACTTTCTTCTTCCCTTTTTTTCTTTTTCCAAATAAAACCAATCTCACAAAACCGCTAAAATACAGGAGTTATCAAAGAACCACTGTAACAATCTTGGCTGTTTCTACAGGTTGGAACAGTCATTTCATTTGGTAGCCCTACACACTGTTGAGTAGATTAGAGAGATGAGATAATGCACTAAAGATCTGAAGCGACCTGCTTTTAACTCCTCAAAAGGATAATACATAATTGAGGGCAATGAGTGGGTTGATTGATAGTCATTAGCCAAAGGGTAAGATAGTTGGACTTCACATAAAACTTCCATTAAGTTCAACAGTGCTTTGATGCAGGATTATTCTATGTGCACTTAATAATATGGTGAAATTCATTATAGAATTCAGATTTGTATATACACAAAAGCTAACATACATGTTTACATAAAATGTCATGTTTTTGTATGCTCTCATTGTTCATTTTATGGATGCTAGTTCTCTGAAAAATCAGTGTGAAAAGATCTTTAAACAAAGCAATCTACAACTAATGCTTAAAACTACAATATCCAGGAAATGTAATGTCCTTGTTTTGCCTTAATGCTTACATTTGATAAAACAACATTCTATCAATGGTATCCTAACTTTGCTTCTCCATCCTCTCCACATCAAGGATTTTAAAATAATCATGAAAAGATTCAATCAGACATTGGATGATTGTTTATCTGGGATGCTATGGAGATTCTACTACTAAGAATTTATCTTGGGAGAACACTTGGACAGATTTACAAAATTATATGTTTAACAATGAACACCTCAGTTTTGTTTGAGATGGTGAAAAATTGGAAACAATCCTGTAACAGCTGGCTTGCTTTTGGCTGCAAGTAACAGACTACTTGACTAAGGAGGCTCAAACAACAATAGTTTATTATCCCCTAAGAATTCGTAGGGGGAAAAAAGAGGGCTCCGGCATTGATTCAGCAATTTAGGAATGCCATCAAAGATTCAGAATCTTAATCTTTACACCCTATTATCCTTGGCATGGTCTTATTCTTAGTCTTCACTCCTCATGGTGACAAGAAAGCTCCTGGAGCTCTACGCATCCCCCCTCACACTATCACATTCAAAGTCAGAGGGAGTAATAGAAAACCCAGAAATAAAACCATGTTTATATGGTCAATTAATCTACAACAAAGGAGGCAAGAGTCTATGATGGGGAAAAGGCAGTCTCTTCAATAAATGGCACTAAGAAAAGTACTGCAAAAAAAACCCAAAAACCAAAACCAAAACCGAAGAAGAAGAAGAAGAAGGAGAAAAGGAAAGAAACTGGGCCACTTTCTTACATCACACACAAAAATAAACTCAAAATGGATTAAGGACCTAAATGTGAGACCTGAAACCATAAAACACCTAAAAGAAAACATAGGCAGTAATCTCGTGGACATCGGCCTTAGCAACATAGTTATGGATATGTTTCCTCAGGCAAGGGAAACAAAAGTGAAAATAAACTAATGGGACTACATCAAAATAAAAAGCTTTTGCACAGTAAAGGAAACAATCAACAAAATGAAAAAACAACCTACAGAATGGGAGAAGATATTTATAAATGATATATTCAATAAGGGGTTAATATCCAAAATATATATAACTCAACACCAAAAAAAAATAATCTGATTAAAATGGGCAGAGGTCCTGTATAAACATTTTTCCAAAAAGATATACAAATGACCATCAGATACATGAAAAGATGCTCAACACCACTAATCATCAGGGAAATACAAGTCAAAACAAGAAGCTATCACCTCATACCCAGTCAGAATGACCATTACTATCAAAAGGACAAGAAATAACAAGTGTTGGCAGACATGTGGAAAAAAGGGAAGGCTCATGCACTGTTGGTGGGAATGCAAATTGATGCAGCCACTGTGGAAAACAGTATGGAGGTTCCCCAAAAAATTGAAAATAGAAATACTTTATGATCCAGTAATTCCACTACTGGGTATTTACCCAAAGAAAACAAAACACTAATTCAAAAAGATATATGCACCCCTATGTTCACTGCAGCATATTTATAGTAGCCAAGACGGACAACCCAAGTGTCCACTGATAGGTGAATAAAGAAGATGTGGGGTGTGTGTGTGTGTGTGTGTGTGTATAAAGAGATATTACTTAGCCATAAAAAAAAAAAGAGCTTGCCATTTACAACATGGATGGACCTAGAGGGTATTAAATGAAATAAGTCAGGCAGAGAAAGACAAATACCATATGACTTCACTTATATGTGGAATCTAAAAAACAAAACAAACAAAAACAGAAACAGACTCATAAATGCAGAGAACAAATTAATGGTTGCCAGAGGAGAGAGAGTAAGGTGAAAGAATGGGAGAAATGGTGAAGAGGATTAAGAGGTACACACAATAAGGAAGTCACAGAGATGAAAAGTACAGCATAGAGAATAGAGTCAATAATATTATATAGTGACAGATGGGAACTACATTTAATATGGTGAGCACTGAATGACATATCATGAATCACTATGTTGCACACCTGAAACTAATAAAACATTTTATATCAACTATATTTCAATAATATTTTTTTAAGTCAGCAAGAGGAAGTTTCTCTAAGTATGTCTATTTTGTACCTAGGAAGAAAACCTATTCCAGAAATTTTATTTAGCCTCTTTGACCAGTTTTGGGCCTTGTGCCCTATGCCTTAGCTGAGAGACTAAGAAACTGAATAATTGGCATTTTCAGCCTCTATTATGGGAGGCAGTATTTGCTTACAAGGAGGAGAGAGTGGCTATTGCATTGGTAACCAGTTGGGACTGCCAGACACCTCAATGTCTAAAAATAGAATATCCATCTAGTATAATCCTGTGCTGCTAATATAAATGATAATATGGGTAAAGGGTACGCTTCAGGAGGCGAAAAAAAAAGGCACAAAAAATTTGATGTTCACAAAAAATATACACCAAAATGTTAACTATGGTTCTCTCTTTGTGATAGGATTAGGGGGTTATTTTTACCTTCTTTGAATTTTTATATTACCTAATATTTTTAAATTAACATAAGTTGTTTTTACAATAAATGACTACTTTCAGTTTTGAAAAATGATATAATTCCAAGAGAAAAAATATTTCCCATCAAAATATTAATGTTCTTTGACTCAGGTTGGAAGCAGAAAATAGAGCAGCGAAAAAATGAACAAGACATTTTCATCTAAATTTATTTTGCATTACTGTCATGAAGAAGTAAAACAAAAACAAAAACAAAAACAAAACCCTGAGAAATCAAGCAAAATGGCCACTGGAGGACTTTAAACTGGAAAAATAAAAATGTTTTGTTAAGAGATGATAATACAACCAAAAGCATCAAAGAAAGGGCTGTTGCAACTTAATATATTAAAGGTATTGCTCTATGGATTTCTCCTCTTATGAGAATGCCTTTCACTCTTGCCAAGATCAGCTTTATGCTGGCCACAAAAATTAAAATAGTCTAATGGAAGAAGGAAAATACTCTTACTTTGGAGAAAGTAATTTACAGTTTTAACAGCATGATGATATTTGCCAATAGTTTAATGTTTGGTTAAAACAAATAGCTAACAGTTTTCTTGGTTCTTTGAACATTTTAAATCATTTTAATCATATAAGTTTTATACATAAATACTTCTCACTGCAAGAACTTTAAACCACCAAGAATAAAAGTCAAAAATGAATTCCTGTTCCATTGCCTCCAATAATCCTTGCCTTTTTTTTCCCCTCCAAAGAGATAACCACTGTTAAATTTGGGATTTCTCTTCAACTATTTTCTATATGTTCAGATTTTTTTTAAAACCTCACTTAAATCATACTATACATATTATTGTGCCATCAGCTCTTTAAAACATAATATGTCTTGTGTATATGTCTATTACATGCAGATCTCACAAATTTTTTTATCAGCTACCAAATCTCATTAAAGTCTTCTTTTGATGGACATTTAGATTGTCCCCAATACTTTACTTTTATAAAAAATGCTGCATTGAACATTTTGTATGCTCTATTTTGTTCCTGAGTTGGTTGTATAGTAGTATCAATTCCTAGACATGAAATTGCTAACTTTAAATGTATATACATTCTAAATTTGATAGACAGTGAAACACTGCCCTTCAAAAAGGCTTACCAATTTCACATTCTAGCCAGTGGGATTTGAAAATGCCAGTTTTTTCTCATTTTCAGCAGCACTTAACATCAACATACATAGGAGAATATCATTGTTACTTATTTTAATTCATATTTCTGAGTAGTAGGTTGAATTTCTCTCATGTGTTTACTCAAATAAACACTTGCAGCAAAACCTTGGATTTATACTGGTCTATTATTTCCTGAGAACACATGCATTGATCCCTAATTATATTAGCCATATTCATCTTTACTTTATAGAAATATTCTCTCTCAGGTATTTTATATTTTTTAATTATAAAAAAATTTATATATTAATGGTAGTAAATTTTTAAATGCAGAAACATAAAGAATAAGGCAAACACAACCTACAATTCTACCACCTTTAGATAATAGATTACTTTTTCATATTCTATGATACATAATTATATACATATTATATATATATTATATATATTATGTATATATACTTCATATATATTATGTATATATACATTATATATATTATGTATATATACATTATATATATTATGTATATAATTATGTATATCTGTATAGAAAATATTTGTTTTTAAAAATGAGATCATACCGTATATATTTCATAGTCTTTGCTTTGTACAGTGTATTATAAATACTATATTATGTTTTTATATTAATTAGTCTTCAAATTATGGCTGTCATGTGGTATCACAAATTTTTGAGCCAGGCCATTATTTTGTGTTGAATTTATAAATTATTCAATTTTTTAAAATTCAAAATAAGATTTGCTAAATATCCTTATAGGTAAAATTTTATATTCCTCCCCATTTCCCTCATATAAATTACTATAAGAAAAATTACTGGCTAGGGCATAAACATTCTTATGTCTGGGGATTTCTACTTATATTTTAAACTATGCGTATATGTGTCCATGTTTTAATAATTTACACTCCCACTAGTGATGTTTCAGAGTGCTCATATTTATATATCCCTGAAAAAATAGGTATGAAACATAGTTTAATCTTTTATAATTTAATACATTCAATTTTTATTGCTTAATTGGCATTCCTATACTATAACTGATATTGGACATTTTATCTTACGTGTTTGAGTTTAATCATTTGTATTTATTCTTCATTGAATTCCCTAAACATATTCTCTGTCCATTTTTCAATTCAGCTGTCTGCATTTGCATACTGATTCATTAAATCTTTATATAATAAAGACACTGATATTTGTTTCTGGTTTCTTTTATTTTTTAACATTTATTTCTTTAATAAATCTGCCATACATATAATGTACAGATTTAACTTAAAACTATGTGACAATATAAATGGAAAACCAATATTGGAAAAAAAAATGGCCTACTTTAGAAATCTTGAAATATACACGGGCAATATGCATCCTACTGTAACATTTTCAAGTTATTAGAAATGACCATCAATAGCCAAAATTATCAAGATTCCTTTTTTGAGTGTCCCAGAATCAAGTTACATCAGCATTAGTAGGCTCTGTAAGAAAGCTTTTAGTATATTAATGAAATATACAAGTATATATTCTTTCAAGTTTGAAGTTGTGAACTTCAACAAGATAGTTAACTTTTCCGTGCTTTCTTTTCCTCAATTTTAATAATACAGATGAGTAAAAATACTACCTATCTTATAAGGTTTTAAAAATAATTAAATTATGTAATTTATGTAAAGCACTTAGCATTATGCTAAGTTGGAACAAAACTGTTACTCCATAGATCATAATAATGACTATTTTAGAATTATTTTTATAACTTACAAAGGAATTTCTCTACCATTAAATTCTACGACAAACAAAAAGCAGTTTTACATAAAGTCTAGCTTCTTTGGGAAACTCGTTTAAGTCAGTTCATGTCTGATGAAAGCCTGCAATGTATTGGTCTTTCGAGAAAGCCTGAGCATCTTTGAAGTGTTGGTGACTCAGATTGATGTGTTCCTTCCTCTTTGGTGTTCATTCTTAGCCCTTGGACAATTGAAACAGAAAAGACATGGCCTGAGGGCATTCTTTTCCACAATGGCGCTTCCACAGATTTGACCCAGGCCATGCATATGGCTCCCAGTAGGCGGATTTTATTTAAATGAATGAGATCCGTTCTATGTTTAATTCACGATGCAAGAATTTAAAAGCACACTGATAGGATAGATCAAAACATAACTCAACAGGGATCATATTTTTATAAACTGAAAGTTGCCCCTTATAAAGTTGATATACAAAATACCAAAATGCATAATCTAAAAAAAATTCCTCATATTTAGAGCTGTACGTAAATACCAAAGATTGGTGAACCGCTTTTGAATTTCCGCCACTACTTTTAAGTTTCGTTTCTGTTCATAACTGACAAGGCTTCATGCACAATTTAAAAGCATGTTTTCAGAAGAAAGAGGATGGAAGCATCATGCTTGCATATTCGAGAATCTGGCAGCCTACCTAGACCTTCAAGTGCTCTGCTCCCCCAGGCCGTTACATGGAAGAAGGTAGTTAGCTTTAAGAGAGGAAAGAAAACACAACATGAAAGTCTTCTCACAAAAACACATCTGAGAAAGCTCAAATGAGTGAATAATAGAAAACAGCCAACACTCAGAGGCTTGGGGTTGATCCCTCGGTTTGTTTTTCTTTCCTCTCCCTCCTACTGCCTGCCTTTTGGTCAGTTCTTTGCTCCTTGGCACCTCTAAGAGAGGGGGTGTATGTGTAGGGTCAGACAGGGGAAGGGAGAAGATCATCAGTCAATTTTGCATCTTGCTAGTCACTCTAGAGAAAGGTTACGTTAAAACAGAAGAAGACAATGAGGATTAGGGATTATCTGTGACTTTCAAAGACCATTGTTCCTCCATTATTATGAAAACTCAGCAGTGGGCTGCAAGCTCACTCTATTTATTCATGCACATGGGGAATGTGAATTCAGTAAGCATTCCCAGATAGTCCAGAACTCACAGCTCTGGAAGTAAGAGTAATGTACAGAAATATTACTCTCTCAAAAACAGCAACAACAACAACAACAACAACAACAAAAAACAGCAATATGGGTCATACACAATTAGGGAAAGCCAAAATCCACCTGTTTTGAGGACTATCCAATATTAGTAACATTGTGGTTTTGGAATGACAATATAAAATGTGCGTTCAGAGGTGTTTTTCCATTTAATTCACTAACTTCTAAATGTTTGCTATATTAGCCATATGTTTCTAGTTTGTGTACATTGAATATTTTAAAACTGCCATTTTGTAAGAGCTATTTGATGTTCAAGAAGGCTTTTTTGTTGTTGTTAGAAAGCAGAAATCATGATTTGTAAAGGGATATTTTACAAGTTTGAAAAGATTGCTTTTGAGGTTTTGCTTCACTTCCTTCCCCTTGATGTCTTTTAGAGAGAAAAAGCGTATTCCTCTCCTGATACTAAAAAGATTCTTCATGCTGAAAATAGAAAAACAGAGCAGGAGATAGGGTTGGGAGGTGAGGGCTCTGCTGTCTTTATGAACTGCTACTGTTCAAAATCAACCCATCCAACTCCTTTAAAGCACAGCTTCAGCAAGGAAAGATGTTTAAATAGTGATAATGGATTGCAAATAAAGGGACCCTTATCTTTGGAATTTTGAAGTAGACACCAGGAAGCAGTGCAAATTTAGTTTAAGGCTTACCCCCAAAGCTGAACTTTCATCTTTTATATGTCAGTCTGTGCTTATGTGGTTCAGGAATACATAATGGAGCTTTAGAAGCCTGGCTGATCACATATAAAAATAAAACTTATAGCATTTTATATAAAAACAAGGACTTTGAAGTAAGATTATCTTTTTTTTTCCTCTGTAGGAGCTCAGTGTCGGGTAAATGAGGGAAAGAGGTAAGAGTAACACATACATGGGTCATGGACAGCAGAATAATAAATCTTACTCCATCCATTAATTCCTTCATCCACTCACAATTTATTCATTTCTTCATTCATTCTTATTCTACTATCTGTAGTTGCTCCTCAGATTCGGAAAGATAAAGTAAGCATGATGATAAAGCTCATTTTTATTACAATTCATGAAACTCCTCTCTCTGATTAATCCACAGGCTGCTGATAATAGAAAATTGAACACCTTCAAAAGTGGCAAGAAAGATTCTAACATGAGCAAAAGAATAGTTTCTTTGAACAGGACAGTTGGAGATGGGTGAAATAGATGATGGGGATTAAGGAGTGTGCTTATCATGGTGAACACTGGGTGATGCATGAAATTGTTGAATCACTGTATTTACACCTGAAAGTAATATAACACTGTATGTTAACTATACTGCAATTAAAATATACGTACATACATATATATATGGTAAAAGAAATGAATAGCCCCACATTTTCCTGTTACTAAACCAGTGGCACAAAGCCAATTCTTTCATCTCTGATTGATATAACGTCTCACCTTTCCATCAAAAAAAGGAAAAAAATCACTCTCTAATGGAGTTCTCAGTATTTTTCTGAGTCAGATTTCGTTATTGTAGCTCATCTGTTCAACCTGGATTCCCAGAATGCAGCATCCACCAGCTTTGCCAATGGGATTCTGACCAGTTGGTTCTGGACACGATCCTCCAGGCTCCCTGGTCCCCTGACCTGGCTCAGAGACTCTGTCCTGCTCTGCAAAGGCCCTCCTGTTCCAGTCTACACTCAGCTCAGTACTGCATGGACAGCAATCTGGCTTCTTCCTTTCTCAAAGTGAGTTTCCTCCATCAAAAGTTCCTGATTCTCTTCGTGACCTAATTTCACTCTTTCACAGGCAAACTCTCTTAACACATAATCAGGGCCAATGAGATTATAGTATTTCTTCTTGCTAATATCTCAACCAGGATCATTTTTCATACCAGAAATGCCTTCTTTTGAAGACCTTTCCAATGTCCATTTCCCTTAGCACCCTGTTTATTTACTTCTAAACTTTCAGAACCCCCACATATAATTGTATTTATTTTTACCTTCTTTACTGTCTAAATAGACTTTGGGCCTCATGAAAAGTGGGAACACACTGGTTGTGTTTACTTTTGGATCCTCTGCATTTTGCATAGTATCTGGCATGCAATAACTATTAAATATATATGTGTTAAATAAATTCATTCATTCACCCATCCATCCATCCACTCACCCACCTAACCATTCATCCAAGAATTATTGAGCCAGATATTATGCAAGGTAATAGAGAAGTTATGACAGACACAGGGGAAAATAATTAGGGCCAAGTGGGCCTCTTGATGTCCTTCAAATCACACTTCACTGGCAGCAGCTTACACCACTTGTGGAGGCCAGCCCTGGATAAAGGTTAGAGGGGTGAAGCACGAGCAAGGACAGAGCTCACAAATCATTGTCTCCTGACACTTGCAACAATTTTGAAAGCCTTTAAAACTGTTACCTTCAATTTCAAGGCTCTAGTACTCACCCTGCTAAGAAGGTTTTTGACACTCTAACCCCGTAAGTTCCTCCCCTTCCCAACTCACAGCAATTGGCAGATCTTAGGATTGATGGTTTAGAAACTGGGGAGAAAGTCCCCAGGTCAGGGCCCTAAGCCTCTGGAATTCCCTCCCTCCCAAGCTCTACTTTCCTCTACACAGGGCAACATGCCAAAAGAGCCCCCTTTCCTCCTGCAGTCCACCAGTGACAGACGAATACTCAAAACTTCACTGTTTTCTGAGCTTGTCTTTCCCTCATTCTGCAACTGGGCTGTAACTGCTTTGATAGCTAGAAAGTGTCCTTCTAAAAATCTAGGTGCTAATTTCAACCTTATAATGAGCTAAAAAAAGGAAATTATAAAAAAAGAGAGAGATCAAATTAAATTAACTAAAATCTCATGTTATGTTAATTATACACAACAGTGGCTTTCAGGTTATGTACCAGAATATCAAATGATTTGACACAGTGAAAAAAAGAAAATGTGCTAGTTTCTCCTGCTGGTACAAATAAATACATTCAGCATACGATAAGTTTAACTGCTACATATTAACCAAGGTGATACCTTATTTTTTAAATGAAACTTTAGTTACAGTTCTTAGAAACTTTGTCAGTTATCGTTTATCTCTTATAAAGTATTATTAAGCTTTTCAGCTTCATAAAATGTTATGTTGCTGTTTGTACCAATTAATTCTCATCTTAATTTTTTGTACCGCTACACATCTGTCCTCATTTTAGAGATGCACTGAGAGAAATAAAACTGTTTAAATAGATTTGAACAAAATCACAAAATATAAAATTGGTAAACAAGGCTTGAGACACCCAAATCCTGAAGTCTTGATTCAACTATTCACCAAATATTCAAAGATCTATTTTATAGCATGCATAATACAACAAAACTCACATAATTCTACTACTTGTTTTTGCCCAAAGAGAAAATGGCTAAACATGTCAGTAGTGAAAAAGAAAGGAAGCTAATCTATAGGCTTCAACTGAACTCTTTAAAAATGGCTTATAGATGCAGTTTTGATTATTTCAAGCGGTGCCATGTGATTTTTGAAAGTCGTAAAAAACGACTATACATAACATATATATATATATATGTTTGGTTTGGTATGCATTTATTCTAAATTCAACAAACATCTCTTTAGTTCCTTATATATTATCTCACCTAAATATCATTTGATTAAATTGACAGGCTTTTAAAAAAATATGTACTACATATATTCAGTACAAAAAATATAAAACTATGTAAAGTATAAAGTATATAAAAATACAAAACCAATGAAAATTAAAAACTATGTAAAAATTTGAATGCAGATATACAAGTAAAAGAAAATCCTATAATTATTAAGATTGGAACAATCTTTTGAACGAAAACCAAAACACAATGGAATCAGCAACTGGATTCCTATTGATTAATAAAGATATAGATACCAATTTATATGGATTATAATGCTTTTAATGGCTATTTTAAAATAATCCAGCTCAAATTGTTAAAAGCAATTAGGAAATACATTGGCTCAGATGATTCAAAGTTCAAAGCCAAGACCAACTCCAAAATTACTAGATACAACTACTTGGATATGTAATCAAAAACCCATGATCATTTTCTCTCTTCTTTCTCACATCTACAGATAGATTTCATCCTAAAGCTAGTTTTCCTGTGGTTGTCCGGTGGTGAGAGCCACTGGAGAGAACTACATGCTTCCTTGCATATGTTAGATCAGAATTTCCCCACCTTGACATTATTGAGACTAACAACATTTGGGGCCAAATAATTCTTGTGCTGTCCTGTGCCTTGTAGGATGCTTAGCCTCTGCTCACTAGATGCCAGTAGTATCCCCAAAGCCGTAACAATCAACAATGCCTCCAGACATGGTCAAATTTCCTTTGGGGGCCAAAATTGTCCACAGTTGAGAACCACTGCTATAGAGAAAAGCTCTCTAGGTGATTATGGAAAAAATTTTCCAGAAGTCCTTGGAAAACATTGTCTCAGACTAAACAGACTTAAATTGCATGACCATACCTAAGCTAATCATGAAGATCAGGAAAACTGCCATTAGAATTATATCTCAATAAAATGGGGGAGGGGAGAAATACTCTCATCGGGACTAATTGGGTCAAATTCCTGGTAATAGAAAAGGGGTCAGTTTCCCTTCAATCCTGGGGGCTATGTAAGGGAAGGTGGATTCCTGAACAAAACCAGAATTCTATTAGGAAGAAATAAAGGATTCAGAGTAGGCCATCAACAACATTCACAAAACAGTTCCTCAGAACAAACAATATTGACTCTGATATGTATATATAAAAGAAACTAGGTAGATCTTCGTAGACGAAATACTAAAAATTGTGGTTAATTCCTTTATTTAAATCCTTATTGAGCATATTCCATATGCAGGCCACTAGGTGTTAGTGACAAGGTGATAAATAAGACAGATTCCCTGCCTTCATGAAACTTATGGAAGACACACTTAAAAAAAGGTCATTACAAAAAGCATGGTGAGTATTGTCAGATACTGTGAGATTATAACTTCACCCTGCCTAAGAATAAAAGAAGGCCTCTCTGAGGCTTGTCTGCCTTATTCACTCTATTCCCAGCAGATGGAAAAGTGGATGGCTCATAGCAGATTCTTATAACTACTCATCGAATGAATGAATAAATGGATGCCAAAATATTAAGTTCCTACAATGCATCAGGCATTGTTCTAAGTTTTACAGATAAAGTAGTAAACAAATTAGTGAAAAGAAAGAGGCAGCAATCAGATAAATAGATGTGGCCAATATGTAAAACAAGCTTGGCCTGTGACATAACTAAGAATGTAAGTATTTTTCTGTTTACTCTTTCTCTTCATTTAGTTGAAGAAGGAAAGTTTAGTCAGCCTGGATAACATAGCATAGGACCCTTCCATTTACTCAGGTGATTCAGCCTATGGTGACTTTAAGCTGCAAATACAGTTTTAACCCAGACATTGAGTGATCCATTCAAGTTAATTACTGAAAATTTAAATTTGACTTAGCATGAAGTCTTCCCTGCCTCCCTTGGGACATCTTCAGGCTGGAAGGCAAAGTCCTAATCCCTCTGCTTTCCCTATGTCCTGTCCTCTTATCCTTTGTAACTGTTTTGTTCCTGACTCAGGTAAAAGTAAAAACTAACAAAGCCAAGAAATGGGGGTCTAGAGTGGGGACTACAGTGAAGTGAGTGAGGTACTTGCCTCAGGCACAAAATTTAACCAAAAAACTCAGGAATCAAGATAAATAAATTTTAATGAGATATTAAATATTAATTATAACATTGTTATTAAATATTATGCTAATATTAATGTGAAGCTATTTTAACAAAATATTTTAAATCAAAATTAATTTTTAAAAAAATCCATGATGAACAAAGTATCAAGAACAAAGAAAAAATTTTAAATAAAGACAGCATTGGTGACAGTGCCTTGGTGAGCCATGCTGGAGCCTATGGAAAAAGGAAGATTACCAGTAATAATAAGTCAGGGCAAGTCTTGTGAAAGCTGGATGGATTTTAGATGTATCTTACAGGTAGAATAGTATTGATTGGGGATTGACTAGATGTGGTAAGATGCATAGTCACTCCAATTATTGGGAAAGGAACACAGGAGGATAAGCAGGTTTGGTAGTGAAAGTTAATTCAGAAAAAAAATAATGGTCAAATTGAAATTATGGCACCTGAAAATGTTCCATCTGACCAGGATGTCCAAAACAGCCTTGACACATGGGTATAGTGTTTACGATAATATACTTAAAAGCATTAATTGCCCTGTCGGGAACCCTCAATTGACCCTAAAGGGAGAATATTCAATGAAATCAATTCTTCAGGATCTGGTGGGAAGAAGTAAGTGAGGCCCCCAAAACAATGGAATCCAATTACAAAGCTTCTGGGAGTCCACTCTGATTCAGACTAAAAAGCAGATTAAAATTCAGATTAAGAAACAGACTAGCTAAAGAAATGAATGGACTACACGTCCTTACAATTATTTCCCATTCAGACTGTTTCATTCAATCAACCTTTTGATGAAAATTAAACAGGAGACAGGTTGAGGTTATCACCTTTGGAACAGGGTGAGAGAGAGTTCAGGCATTTGTGCTGCAGATTACAGAAAGAGGAAAAATCAACTGACTAGATAGTTTTTGTTTTTGTTTTTTTTAGACATTACAGGAGTCTAAACTTTTTGCCAAGGCTCTCCTATGAATAAATAGTGAGGTAGCTATGGCTGTGATACATTTTGCTGCAAAATTTTTAAACAAGATTTCTTTCTCATGACTAAAGAAAAATCTCAATTCTCTTAACAACAAAACACCTGGTTATAGACAATGCTGACACGAGCACACCCTTTAGGAGCATTAGATGCAATATGCAGTAAAGTACTAAATGAATTTACCAAATATACAGACAAGATATGTGATAATAAATTAAATTTATGGAAATAGTGTAAAGAATTCTGTTTTACAGAAATCGATCTTAAGCCATTCTACCTGATAACTGTTAGGTAACAGAAGCTCTCATTCACTGATGATAAATTAATAATAAAAATTCATGCATAAATCAAGAATGAGGGCATATCGGGGAAGAGATACACATTTTAAAATGTGATAAAATCAACATTTTAAAGCATCAATCAGTTTCAGAAATTATCTGTAGTTTGATTTTTCACTTTGCAATTTTTACAGATTATATGAATTAATGCATAAATGATCACAAATTTACTCTGAGGTGTAATGTGGTATCACTGTGTCACAAATAATTAATAATTGATAGCTTATCTTCTTCATGGCTTCTTTAAATTCTCATAACTGGGAAGCTGTGACTAACAACTTTTAATTCTTTTCTTTATACATCTAGGGATATAAACTCTCAAAATAATTAAAACAGTGAAATAAAACCTCTAAGTATTTTAATTGGTTCTATTAGCATTTGGTGCTGAACCACAGTTTTAATTAACCATACACGTTAATTAATGAACTACAGAGATGAATTCACTAATGAATTATTTCTTTGGAAACTTACTGATTTGCTTGGATTTCAGGTACCTGCATTAAAGGCAATTTTCCAAAAGAACTGTTACCTTTTTTGAAGAATTTCCTTTGTTAATCTCTGTGTCAAATGTTTTTTAGATTATCTTTTCAATATTTAAATATATTCAGGCTATGAATAATAAGCGATATGTGAGGCACTTAGAACTATTCTTATTGATTCAAAAGCAATTTATTTCCCAGTAACACATAAAATATATATTGAAAGGGAACTTTAGAACGGAAAATCTTCAACTCATAAATTCATATAAGTAAGATGAAGTACTGATTACCACAGGATTATAGCAAACCTTTGAACTTGAAAAATCTAACACAATCACGTACAATTTATGGAAAAACATTGGCATTTAGGAAAACATTCAACTCAAACATCAACATTCTCTTCAAAGGAGAATGTTCTAGAAACTTCTTTTTGTAAACAGGAAACGAAAACCAAAATCCACACTGACTTAGATATTCTGGCCAGTAAAGAGATATGCAAAATAGAAATAAGAAATAGAACTCTTGAATGGGGTAAGATAAAGTTATCGTTTGCAAACTGTTCAGAAATTCATTCATTCAATACCTTTATACTAATTATTCCAGGCACTGTTCTAGGTGATCGAATACAATGATAAATCTGACAGATAAGGACTGAGATCCTTCCCATCTTTTTTTTTTTTTTTTTTAAAGATTTTATTTATTTATTTGACAGAGACAGAGACAGCCAGAGAGAGAGGGAACACAAGCAGGGGGAGTGGCAGAGGAAGAAGCAGGCTCATAGTGGAAGAGCCCGATGTGGGGCTCGATCCCATAAGGCCGGGATCACGCCCTGAGCCGAAGGCAGACGCCCAACCGCTGTGCCACCCAGGCGCCCCTCATCTTTAAGATTCTCTATTCTGTGATTCACTATTAGTTCTCCACTAAGTGCCATACTGCTGCTCTGTGGGACCTCAGTATGATTAAAGATAACAGAGACCAAAAATAATAGAGCCATAAACAACAAAGGACATTATTTCTCTTGCATGTAAAAGACCAGACACAGCTGGTTAGATCAGTAAAGGAAGTCTGCTCAACAAAGTCCTAAGAAGCCAGATCATTTCCAGTTTTCTGCCCAGTCATCCTTTTAAATAACCGTCTTTTTTTATGGTCTTAGAACTCGAGTTATCACATATAAATTTCAAGGAATAAGATAGAGGAAGAAGGGAAGAAAAAACAGAAAGCACAAGTCTACAGTCTTTAAAAACAAGTCCCAGAAGCTGCTACAGCATGTTCCTTGCTAGCTTCCCATTCATCAGAATTTAGCTACATGGCTTGGCTTGAAAGAGACTGAAAAATGTAAATTTTTCTTTTTTCTGTATTTTCTTATAGGGCAGCTAGGAGTCCAGCAGAAAAGAAAAAAAATGAAGACTGGAATTCAGAGAAAGTAGGTTACTGGGGTAGAGGACTAGCAGTCTCATTCACATAAGGCAACCATAAGATCATCTTAACATTGACCTCTGAGATGGCATGCACTGCTTCCCGCCCCAAGTACCTATCTGACAACTAAATTGCAAATGAAGTATAATATAGCTGCAAATATAAACTTAAATCTTTGAAAGATTTTGGCTACCCTATTTGTCTGCTAATGGAAGACAAATCTATGAATAGCCACTGGATATGAAAGGAGACTTGAAGAAAGTAAAGGGTTTAATGGTCATCTCCACAGAGCTACCATTCTTTAAATTTTACCAAACTGGTTACAGTTTGTATTATAAACTTCTTCCAACACCCTAAGTAGATAATCATAGAATGCCGGCCTAAAATACAATGCTTATAACTTCTGAGTGGTTGCTAAACTACATGGTTGTCAAATCTAGTTTTCACTGCCTTGATAAGGAATGTGGGTTGCATCATTTTAAACTAGCATAATTTAAAGACATAGTTAGTACTACAAAAGCAGTAGTACTAAAATTAGTTGCTTGCTGTGATACGGTTTACCATGATTATATGGTAAAGCATACGTGGGCATGTCCTACAGGAGGGGTTATGTCTAAGTCAAAGGTTTTTCTCAGAGAGTAAAAGTTTAGAACAAGACTATTCATTTTGAATGATCTGGAATGAAAGAACCCAATAACTTCTAACACTATCTAGGCTTGTGATTAGAGTCGACTAAGATTTCTTTTAGCGACATTCCAGTCTGGGTGAAAACCATTGATAATTTTATAAAACGAACTTGAAACCTTTCAAAGACCATACTCAAATTTCCCATCGTAGAGGTTTATATATCAGATCAAGTGTGTGAGTTTATTAAGGTATTTTCCATTGCCAGAAAAGGTTTACTTTATCCATTAAAATCCCACTCAAATGGGTATCAAATACCCTGTGTGTCCTGTTACATGATATAATTTAAGTCTGAAAATGTCCATGCTTTGCTTTAACCAGAAAGTTAAAATCTTTCTCAATGGAAGCAACAGAGTATATCACTGATAAAGTGAAGGTGATCCAGTAAAGGGTCATGACTTAGCCCTTTCTAGACAATGGGGAAAAAAGACACAAAACAAAAACCTTGTCTTCTCCAATGTTATGTAGCATCAATAATCCAGCCTATTTTAAGTCAAATCTCTTTCGAGCTTTGAAGCCAACCCGTCCACATATGCACTACTAAGTAGCCATGGTGGGCTCTTCTGTTCAATGTGATCCCAATAGAGCTATTTAACAATTGTGTGCAACCATGTACTAACCACTGAGGGAGACAAATAAATGAATAAGTTATAATCCCTATTTTTAAAGAGCTAACAGTTCAGGATGGGAAAGAGTATAACTTGAAAATACAAGGATTCTGACTCAAAATCCCTATGACCAAATGTCACAATAAAAAAGAGCTAAATGAGGAAAGATCACATTTTAGAATAAACAAGAAAGCTCATAAAATGAAGGTAGCATTTGAAAAATACCTTGAATAGTAGGCAGACACAGAAAGAAGGGCTTTGGGGAGGTTCTGTGAGATGGGGAAATGAGGGCTCTATTTAAGCTATAGGAAGTTGTCAGGTGCTCAGCCCACACAGTACGAGTAGGAGCAAAGTGAAGAAAGGATGGACAGATGAGTCTTTACCATACACGTGAAGGGCACTGATGAGGGACCGAGAAAAGTTACTTAACTTATGAGATAGCCATTATAGATTTTTGTGAAAAGGAAGCCTTGACAGATCTGGACTTTGGGGAGAATAATCTGGCATCAAGGTGTCAGGTAGAATGGATAGAAAGGACTTAGAGGCCATGGCTATTGTTAATCACATGCTATAACACCATCAGTATCCTGGTTATTTATGGAGAACTGAGACAAGTGAGAAAAGGGCAATATTAGCCTCTCCCAAATCTTTTCTCTTTGGAAAGATGGCTTCCAAGCTTAGCATTCTAATTCAAGCATTCTTCAATCTAGAAACCTCTCCAGATCAATCTTTTCTAACCCCCATCATTTCCGCTCCTGGGAAGAGAATTTAGTATCTGTCCACATTTAAATGTTAAATTTCCTCAAAGAGATTGTGAATATCCTAGGAGCAACTAAGATAAAGGGGGCTGCAGGCAGCCAGAGTGTATCTTACCTCATCAAAGAAAAGCTGCAAATTCATTCGGGGGAGTCAAGTCTGACCAGGAAGTATCCCAATCCCAAGCTACTTAAACGTAAGCTATTTAAACAACAGCATTTTTAAATTATGTAATTCTATAGTGTGAAGGGAGGGCCTTGGCTAGGTGGGGTGTTGGGGAAGACGGAGTTTTCCCTAGAATCTTATAGAAAATGATAAATACATCAAGCACAGCAAATAGAATTGTTCTGTCTCTGCAAATTGGCATGTAGATATTTACCTTCTGACCTCAGCTCATTTACTAGCAATTACAACTCCACAACATCTTCAAGAGACTGAAACACCATAATACACTTTTCCTTTTTTTAAAAGATTTTATTTTTAACTTATCTCCATGCCCAACAAGGGGCTCGAACTTACAACCCCGAAATCAAGAGTCACATGTTCTACTGACTGAGCCAGCCAGGAATCCCTACAATTTTCCTTTTTATGTGAGATGTGAATGAAGCAGATATTTGTTTTTGATATAAGAAGGAAGATTTACACTTTTTTTGTTAAATCAGAGAACATAAAGCAAAATATGAAGCAAAGGTTATTAAATCAAATCTGATGGAAAATAGTTATTTATTTTATCCTCTCTAGACAATCCCCTTTCCACAATTTTATCACTTTCCATGACAACTGTATTTAGTAGAGCAGAATGTAAGCTTTTTAAGCTAAAAGAAATACAGCTGCTTTTCTTTAGACAACATCAACAAAATCTGATGAAAGAACTAGAAAAAAATGGGTACATGAGTGTCTGTGTTCTCTTGTTTGTGATGATACCAAGTTGCTTAGTAATTACATGACAGTCAACTGAATTTGGTATTGGCCTGGGATGAACCAATGGATCTGAATTTGGTATTGGCCTGGGATGAACCAATGGATCTGATGACACACCGAGCTAATCTGGAGGGGCAATTTCCATGCTTCTCTATTTAGTTACTTGAAGAAAATAATAAAAATATAATGCAATATTTACTGATACATGACAAAACTACTTGAAAAATTTCAGTAAGAAAGATAATAAAATTAAAAAGACTAATGGCTTTTGATGGTATAAGTAAAATAGCAGTTCATATGTACATGACATTGGAGAAAAAGATGAAACGACTTGTTGCTCATGCAAAATAGGAACTTGGGATCCAGTCTTGGAGCTTGCATTCTGTTCCCATAACGATAGTCAGCTGAGGCCAGGCAGGGATAAAATATTGGACTCTGTCATTAACCATAAAGCTTTTCCTTTGGAGTTCTAGTTCTTCCTTCAGAGTTCCTGAATTGATAGAGCTTTGTTTCTATTCAGACAAAGCTGTAACACTGCCTGAAGATAACAGTTCTCTCAAAATTAAGGGGAAAGAATCCTGCTCTTTTTAAGATTTTATTTATTTATTTGAGAGAGACATATAGTGACAGAGATAGCGAGAGAGAGACAGTGACAGAGATAGCAAGAGAGAGCACAAGTGGGGAGGAGAGGGAGAAGCAGTTTCCCGCTGAGCACCTGGGGCTCAATTCCAGGACCCTGGGATTATGACCTGAGCCAAAGGAAGATGCTTAACCAACTGAGCCATCTAGGTGCCCTTTTTTTTTTTTAAAGATTATATTAATTTATTTGAGAGAGAGAGAACAAACAGTGAGGAGTGGCAGAGGCAGAGGGAGAAGCAGACTCCCCACTGAGCAGGGAGCTTGACGCAGGGCTCAATCTCAGGACCCCGATCTCATGACCTGAGCTGGAGGCAGACACTTAACCAAAGTGAGCCACCCAGGCGCCTTAGGAATCCTGCTTCTGGAATTACTTGATCTATTTAATTCTTTGTACAAAAGGCAAATACATATCTTTTAATTCTCTTCTAATATGGAAGCTTTGGTAAGTATCATAAGCCAAGAACTAATTCATAAATTTATTACTAATATATTTTCTAGGGCTAAAATCAATCACAAGCCCCCCTCATTCTGCCATGCACGCAAGTGAAGAAAGAGGGAGAGAGAGAAAATATGCAAACTGACCCTGGAAGAAAACTTCAACACAACCAAAGTTTTGAGTTATTTCAAATCTTTTCTTGGAAGTGGAAAAGATCACATATCTAGGTTTAATTAATTTCAGAAGGTTAAGAGGGAAATGATTCTTAGTTACTATTACAAGCATGTCACACATTCCACTCCTAGTCTACGTCAACCACCATACTAAGTACTTTACATGCATGACTACATGTATTCTCTGCAATGAATTTATAAGCTAATATGCACCCATTTTAAAGATGAAGAAAAATCTCAGGCTTAGACAGAATAAGACGGGAGCCAAAATTTCAACTTGGGTTTGTGTGACTCATACTCCAAATGCCGTTAACCATGAAGCTTTCACAGAACACACACCTTAATCGGTTTTGCATACTGATTATCGCTCATGGCTTCTAGTAGTTTATTTCATAAGCAATTATTCATCTGACTTACCATCTGAAATTATTTGTCTATAATTATTCACAGGCAAAAATAGGGCTTTTTCCTCTGACTGCTAACACTGGACATAATGCCTCTGATCAGCAGTCAGAGAAAAACTCCTGGGCTTTGTTCAGTCCCAGTCCAAATGTATAAAGAGTTTTTAATCCCTGGCAGAATTAGTCATGAACTAAACTAAACTAAATGGCATAGCCCATGAGTTCTTAATGAATGAACAGATAAATAGGTAGATAGAGAAAGAAAAAAAAAAAAAAAACAACAACAACAAAAGCAAGGAAGCAAGCAGGTTGCCAACATTTCGTTTGGGGAAGAAATCAGCAAACTTTAATAATATGATTGCCTCTGTCTGAGCAAACCACAGGTTCACTGTTAGTCAGTAGTGTCTCCTCCATCTACTTGACTTTCCATTCATAAACTGGGTAGAGTACATTGTTAAAGCAGTGTACCATCAGGTGGAGAAGAAAAGCCTCAGGTTTCACACCCTCTCAGATGCATAAAACTCTCTTTGTCAACACTGGAGGAACTGGGAATTGGCCCAAAACTTTTGTTATCAATCTGTCACTTAGATCATCATTCATACATGGTCCATGGAGAATGAATCACTAGATACTGGTTTAGAAATGTCCTTTCATTACATAAGAACACACAAGTAGCTCAAAATTTAAGTTTTTATTGTCTTAATGCCTTCTAGCTCTGGAAATATGCCCATCAATGTAAAAACATATAGATATGTACCAAGTCCCTAGGGAACCAATCATTAAAAGAACAGATCTAATATGGAAATTATATTTCTCCATTCACATTCCTTCTAACATTTATACTTAATAATACATAAATTAGAACATGTGTAAAAAAATAATCCTTGAACATTTAATTTTTACATCCAACCAGAATATTTCTTTCATTTGGAATTTTTCTAAAGATAGTCATAAATTCTGACATTTCTATTTTGTTAGTGCTTATAGAAATAGCAAGGCAATATTTTATTTTATTTTGACAGGGACAATACAACATTACATATTACTGGATATAATTTTTAAAAATTTTCTATTATATATCAAGAGCCTTAGAAATGTACGGAAAGGTAAAGAGCATATCCTTTATTTATCTAGTAGCTGCCAGCATTTCTCATTGTGAGTAAAAAATTGTCTTTTCTTCTCTTGTCAAACAACAATGGAAGCAGTATTAGTCACAGTTTGCATGGAAATCTGCCAATAAAAGAAAGCTAAGTAACATTGCTCTCCAAGTCTAATAAAAACGTCCTGTGGCCTTTTGTGAGGATATAAAGTATGACTCAAGATACCAGCCAAAACAAAGCAAAATTGGAGGAAAGCAAAGAAACAGATAGTAAAGTCTCACTTTTTCTCTACCACTTACAAGTATCCTAAAGCCATGTTGAAGAATAAGAGAAATTAGACTTCGGTGTCTCTGTCAATCCTCTCTCAACTACGAAAAAGAAAGAAAACCTCCTTCCCCATCATAAGTGTACAAAAGAGAAGTCTTGCTGGTAAGGTTAGCATCTGTCAATATCAGGCGTGGTACAATAGCAAAGCTGCTCTTTGAATTGTTTGCTTAATGAGATCTCCCAGTGAATGGAGTGTATCTGCAGCTCAGGGTTTCACAAGCAACACAATACTGCATGTGGATTATTTTAGATAGGAGGCTAGTTTCAGTAAGTAAGAAACAGAAAGTGAGAAATAGAAGCTTTATTATTATAATTTGAGTGTTTGCATTGAAAATGATTGAAATAGTTTTCTATACACTGTCGATAGGCTTGATAATTCATATATTTTATTCCAGCCACCCTATTTTTCTCTGGGACATTCTTATTTGTACTGGCTTCCATTCATTGTTTGTGTTCCATTTCTGGGCCACCGCTATAGAATTTTAATGAGTTCCATGTTAAACACCTATTAAAATTCATTCTTTCAGAGTCATTCTGTAGGGAGCAAACCCATACATACTCTTGGAGTTTACTAATATTCCCTACTACAAATGAAAATAATTTATTCTAGTTTTTAAGAGCAATTCCACAAAACATAAAACAACTACTTTGGTCTATTGAAAACTCCATATTCAGTTCCAAACACTCAACTTCCAACCTTAATTCCAACTGTTTTAATTTATTATGCACTTGTATCGGGCAATCTGATGTGCCCCATTTAAACTTGTCAACAACCTGCAAGAGAGGTATTACTTTCCCTTATATGGATGGGAAAACTGGGGATCAGAGAATCTGAGCCCAAGGACGTGCAGTTGTAATTACAACCTGAGTCTCTTTTTCTATAAAACTCAGGCTCTCTCATTATACTACATCACAGTTGCTTCACAATGTACATAAAATAGCTTTTTTTTCTTCAAATATTTTATAGAACAGTTTTAGGTTCATAGCAAAATGGAGAGAAAGGCATAGAGATTTCCCATGTTATCCATTACTCCTCTACCCCTACACATTCATAACCTCCCTTGTTATCAATACCCCCAGCACAGTGGTGTATTTGTTACAACTGATGGACACACACTGACACATCATCATCACCCAAAGTCCATAGTTTACATTCAGGACCACTTTTGGTGTTCACATGAGCTTGGACAAATGTATAATGACATGTATCTATCATTACAGTATCATACAAAATGTTTTCATTGCCCTAAAAACCAACTTCAGATTTTTAAAATAACCTTGCACAAAAGAACAGACATATTTCTAGGAACCATTAAACCTATTATGGCTAAATTCAGAGAATAGCTCATGGTGATCTTATTTTCTTGGTCAGGCCTCAGAAATCTTGATTCACCACTCCAGAATGTCTTCCAGGAGCTTTTTATAAAAGTTCTTAACATGATTACTTGCATTTGTTAATTTGTTTCCAGTCTCAAACCTCTAAGTGTCAGAAACTCTAAATGTCACACTTGGAATATGAAACACTTGGACTTCATGACATAAATTTTACATCTAGAGTTTCCTTAGTCTAATTTAGACTTTTTACTTAACACAAAGAAATCGCTAAATTAACTCCTCAAATCAGCATTTAGCTATTACTTGGAAAACTCTGAAAGCATGGTTTTATTCAAATATACATACCTAAGAAACTGAATATGCAGTCAGTTCTAAATGTCATGTGAAAAATTCTATAGTAAAATGCAGGGAAGCTTGTGGACTGTATATATAGAGAGAAGAATTCAGCCATGCATTTCTCATATGCTCTCCCATTTCACAAACAGAAATAATAATACTATTTTTACCAAAGGCTTTACAATGCTTAAAGTGGATGTTCTGGAGCCTGTTCATACTTCTGTGAGCCGGTTGTGCACTCCTCTTCTCAAGTCTGTGTCCTTACCATCAAGTTGTTAACTTGAAACTGGCCATGGTGTATTTATGCCACGGAAATTGACAAAAACTACAAATATAGCCAGCCTTGTCCTGTGCCCTACTATAAGCCAGTGGGAAACATTTACCAGCACAACGTTGATGAAGTGAGATAATACATTACAGTTGTTATGAAGTGTGCCTTCATTCCTCCAGGTGCAGGGAGTAATGGCTGTTGATGGCTCTCAGCTGTACCCCCCTGTGAACTGCGCTTAGCTGAAGGGAGTTGTCCCACACAAGATTATGCCACTTCTTCACTGGATAGCCTGGTTGATGTGGTGTCAGAGACCTGAGCCTCAAAAAGCCATTCCAGCTCCAGAGCCTCTTGTGGGATCAGCTAAGGTCACTGTTTCAACTGCATCACAGTTGAACTTCTCCCTTCCAGGTCTGCTGCTCTCTCTACTTTACACGTTTGCTTCTGAGAACAAGGCCACTGGCACTGCACAAAAGTCTCCCAGTGACTATTTCCCAGGGAATCTACCTGAAACATAAATGTAACATTACCTGGCACACAGGAAGTGCTCAATTAATGTCAGTTGTTAATAATATATTTGTAACTATTTTTTTTATTGTACCTTAGTTCCTAATCTAGTTGGTAGAGATAGGGGAAAATGGTTTTAGGTATCTCTTCCTCGTTTTCAGTTTTTTAAAAAACAGTCTGCTATGAACAAAAATAAAACCTCAACGAAATAATGGCTGTCTAAAATCTTAGTTAACTCTTCAAAATGATGGATCTGAATGAAGTATATACATTTGAGCCAAGTCAACACCTACAAATTGAATGGATTTTTTAGGATTGTATATAGTAAAAATCTCTTTAAGAGTCAGAAAAAATGGCAAAATTTGACTAATAAAATAATTTTAGAAGTTCATCAAATTTAGATTGCTGAACCTTAAGCATATGGAACTTCTAAGATAACTGCACTCAGGAGTCTTTAATTGTAATAATGCAAATTTCATAACAACACAGTTCAGAGAAGGACTAAAAAGCTGTTTCTTCAGTAATCTGATTAGCTGATAAAAGCCTTCTTTGGTCAATTTCAAAGAAAAAATTGAATGTGATGACCACATTATTCCCCTCCTGAGACTGCATAGGACCAAAACATAATGAATCCCTAGGGAGAATTCAATGCAAACCACAGCTCAAAAACACTGGGCAGACATTCACAGCCATCCAGTAAAATAATATTCTGTGTACATTCTTGGTTATGCATGAATATCATGATGACTACTAAGGGATTAATTATTTTATTTAGAATCATAATATTTCTTAGAACCTTGTGAGGAACTTAACAAAATTAAGTCATAATAATTCACATATTGGTCATATATTAAAATAAAATCTCTCTGACACATTAGAAAGACTATTTTTAAAATTTCCATGCATTGAGAAATCACACTAAAGGAATATTGTTTGGTATCTGATTTCTAGTATGGAGTTCAGGCTCAGTTAACAATATAATGGCTACATGCTATTATAGGAGGATACAATCTTGATTTTTTCCTATTTATTTGCTAATTTATTAGTTTACTCAGACAACTCTGGACAACACATTATAGAAGGCACTGAGGATAGTGAGATAAATGAGAAAGGTTATCCCTCTTACAGATCCCATAGTTTTACGGAAGACACACAAGAAAGAAAGAAATTCAATTCCAAGTAGAGGTAATTTACTAGATGTTTCACTAGCTTTTGTAGATAATATCACATTGCTCCCCTAGAACCTCTATCTCCATTAGTCATCCCAGCCTCCTCTGTTGAGGGCTACCAGCCACAGAACTAAATCCCTGGACACAGCAGTCTCAAGCTGAATCTATCAGAGGTCTATCATGGATTATCCCAACCAAGGTTTCCTACCTTTTGGATCTGGAAGGATGTGAATGGGAGACTACAGGCAGTTATTTTCCTAGTAGGTGAATAATAAAGCCAATGCAAAAAGAGATGAAATTGGTCCCATACTTTCGTCCATAAGATGCCAAGAGTTGGCTTCTATCACTGATCCTGGAAGCAATCTGGGAATCTTTTCAGAATAAACTTGGATTGAGTTTCTCCAAATCTCAACAAAAAGTGCTCACTGTGCAGGTACCAGGAGTGGCTCCACGTTTCATGGGGCCTGAAGCTTATACCATTTGGGAGTTCTCTTAGAAAATGTGGAACTTAAGAAAGAAAACAGAGGATCATAGGGGAAGGAAGGGAAAAATAAAACAAGATGAAATCAGACAGGGAGACAAACCGTAAGAGACTCTTAACTATAGGAAACAAACTGAGGGTTGCTGGAGGGGAAGGGGGTGGAGGGATGAGGCAACTGGGTGATAAGCATTAAGGAGGGCACATGATGTGATGAGCAATAGGTGTTATATACAACTGATTAATCACTGAGCTCTACCTCTGAAACTAATAATATACTATATGTTAATTAATTGAATTTAAATAAAAATAAATAAGCAAACAATAAAAACAAAAAAAAGAAATGAAACTTTCAGTTTGAATTAACCATATCAGCTATTATAAACAAATTCCTTACTGAGAGTATTGGTTTATAAATTACATCACATCTTCAAACCTCATTAATTTTACCTTACAGATACTGAGCTTTGTAACAAGAGGTGTACAGAACAGTTACTAAAATAATATCTTATAAGTAAGAAAGCAGGAGCATACAACTGTTGACTTGTCTAGTGCTATTGCAGTACCTATGTTTTCTAGTTCAAATCAAAATAATCTTTTTTTAATCTTTAAAATAAATTTATTCAAACTAAAAAGAAAAAGAATACAAAAGTATAAATGCACAACCAGGGGAAAACCATGATTATTTCAATTGAGAAAGGAGAATATACCAAGTTACTGGATCCTTGGAGAGCTACCTCTTTGATAATTTACCAGACATTGCTTATACAGAATTTCTTCCTACTTGCAAACTGGCCTCTCTTCCCACACAGAATTCTCTACAACATCCAGCAGCTCCTAGGACAGAGGCAGGTGCAAGTGAGGGGACCGGATGCTCAGGCTTCACTAGCTTCAAAGTAAATCTGCCTCCAGTGGCACGTGTGTCTAAAGTACAGTGGGACGATAAAGAGAGAAAGAGCAACCCTGGGTACTGGGAAAGCTTTCTCACACAGGTGAGCACTCACAGGATGGTTAATCAGCTTTCTAGAGCAAAGGAAGTATGTGGGGCAAAGGCTGTATGAGTTCTTTGTACTATGCTATGGTATCAAAGAATAATAGCATGTTAAAGAATGCTTATTTCAATGTGAAGAAAAGGTGATTTGGGGGTGGCAAGTTGGAGAATCCCTCTACATATAATACTAGAATGTGTGTATTTTGTGGTTTTCCTTCAGTCTCTGCTCTTCCTCTTCCTTTTTACTTCCGTTGGCCTCTGAGCTTCTAGAAGGCAAGATACAGAGTCTGGCTTCCAGAACTTTTACATACAGAATATGCTTTCTACTTGGGGTACATATCACCAAATCACAATATCTTGTCTTTAAAAAAAACATAACTCCCAAAAGAGGAGAGGAAAAAAAGGAGCAGAACAAGAGCAAATGGCAAGTCTTTTCTCTTCTACACCAAGACCCTTAAGACATTAAGAAGCTCACAAGAATAACAAATGCTATCTTTTCCATATAGTATCTATGTCACCAAAATTGCACCAACATGGTGCTGGATAGAGTGGGGTACAAAACCAGAGGAAAATTTTTAAGTGGAGGAAACTATTTTTTAAAAATTAAAAAATAAAAATCAAATAAGCTCAACTTTTTACAGAATTTACACAAGAATTCTAATATTGGAAAGGAATGTGAGTCCAAACTCTGCTGCCCATCCACTCTCTTTTCCTGATTCACAAAAACAAAACAAAACAACATGGATATGGTGATTCCTGATAACTGTAGTAAGAACCAGCTTTAGTCAATAATACAGTTAAAGCTAAAGAAAAAATGTTGGTCCCCGGTTCCTAGAATTGTGAAAGGTACTTTTGTGTGTATTCTGGAAGAATGGGGTTTGGGGAGGCAGTCTGTGTAGGTTCCAGGATTGAATTTTGCTTTGAAATTTCTACAGCAGGACGGTTTAGGATCCTGGAACCATTCCCACAGCATCTCATTGTTAGACTGTAAGTACCCTGACATCCTGCCCAATCAAACCGTGATCTCAAGTCAAGCATCAGAGAGCCAACTGTGAGCCATCTGTGAAGCAGAAGTTGTGTCTGCAGAACCTCCGCATCCGTTCTGTTCTATACCAAATACCTGCTAAGGCACCTCTTCCTCCCTCCACTTGTAGACACCAACCTGAAGGTGCTCCTGTCTACTCAGGACCTGTGGTCATACCTGGCTGGCCTGTCCTGAGGTCAATGTCCAGTGTTCTGTTTCCTCATCCCCTGGTCCACAACATTTCTCTGTTTGATACTCCCTTTGATGAGATAAGATGTTCTAGAATAACTATAATCGCCAACGGAGATCTCTCTGCTACTGAATTTTTGAAACTGTATGAATGTTGACTTATTTTAGACTCTCTGCTGATATTGTGCCCAGTTGCAGCCTATGGTAAGGGCAAATCCCTGTGTGGAGGAGTCAGCATCTTCTCCCAACAAGAGAGCAAGGGGAACTGGGTTCTTATTCCCAATGTCATGTATACAGAAGATGAAGGTCCCAAGACAGGACACTGGAATTGGGAAGACAGAAACAAAGGTAGGCATTAAGGCTAAGCTGCCGAAAGAGGTCTACCCGGCAAATAGATCCAAGCGAAGAGATCCTCACATTGCTGATTCAAGAAGCTACAAATTTGAAAGCCAACTTGTCCAGTAGGTGAATTTTCAAAAACCACGCAGGACTATACTTTCCATTTGTTTTTTTCTGTTTTGTTTTGTTTTTTTTTCATGTGGCCTTTCTCCACTCATTACCATGTGACTTTTAAACGCAGCAACAGGCTTTGCATACATTAAAAAACCAGTCAAAACAAAAACAAACAAAATGGTGCTATTATCACATGTGTCAGAGAAAACACAGGTTTTCCCAAAATTCCATCTTCAGATCCTCTTCTTCGGCCATTCCATATGTCTTTTTTAATGATATCATAGTTTCTAGTTCAGGTCTCTCATGGACTTTTTTATTGTGGTGATGCTGGAAGTTGTTTTCTTTTGCTTTTTCTAGTGCTGACACTGAACAAGAACAATTACAGATTGCCATATGCATTTTTAAGCAAGGGCACACATTCTGACAGTGATTGACAACAGCCATGTCACCAGTAGTAACTAACCCTTATAAATATCACATTTGTCATTTTCACCTCCTAGATTATTCTCTAATCAAGTTAGCAAAATTCTGAACCCACACAGAGGCATTTTAGAAATAATTCATTATGTTATTAAGTGTCTGACTTTAAATCCTCAGGTAAAGCTAAGGAAAAGTTATTCACTCAATGCTGCCTTTCATGTACTTTTTTTTTTCTTGCCTTTCATGTACTTTGAAAATCTGAATTCATTTCCGAATATGCCAGAAAAAAATTCTGATATAATAGAATTTTTCCATTTTAAATCATACATATCAGGTCATGTTACATGGTCTTAGAGTTATTAAAAACAAAAACAAAGGGCAAAAAACCAATTTTAATATCAAAACTGTTTTAGAAAATGGATAACCAGGTTAGTTAAGGATAACTGGCTATTTATTACTCTAATTAATAGATGCTTATATGTTACAATTTCAAGCTGTGAGATGCTATGGTATCCCATACAGAGCCATGAGAGAAAATAGGGGAAGAATCATTTAAAGTATGAAGGAACACAGTGAGCCACACTTAAGGTGCAAATGGTTACTGCCTTGAGTGAAACCAGGACTTACCAGGGAGGCTTTCTAATCAGCATCTCATCACTTAACAGTTCAGTTAACAAATATGGACCAAAAAGCAACTGAAAACTTCATCTCTAATTATCAACCCCCCTTGAAGCTTAAGTTCCCAAAGGCTTTGCTAAGAGAATGGGTGTCACTAATCAATAATGACACTGAGTGAGACACTCCCAAGGAGCTCTCTTTCTTAGAGATGTTTGTTAACCCAGCAGGAAGAGACTGCAATGAAATGCTTCTTACTTCAGGGTTAATTATTTGTTTTTTCTCCCCAAAGCCAACAGGAGCTTGAAGAAAGTATGAAAGCCTATTGCTGAATTCCAAGAGGGCAAAAAGAATCAACTCTGTTGGATTCCCAGCAACTAGTTGGTTTTGGATTGCTTTTGTCTTGATAAGGGAAAAACTGCTGGAGTATGGTCAAAGGATAGTCATTGTTTTATAGTGTAAAGGAGTTTTCTATAGATTATATTGTTTTTGAAATGCAGGCCTTCACAAATCTTTTGCTTTAGGACACTTGGACAATATAGTGGTTTGTTAAGATCTACATAAAAGTAAAAACAATAAAGAGGTAACAAAAATATAAACCACACACCTGCGTTACATTTCATTTCTGAGAAAAAAAATCCATTTGGCATGTGGATTATTTTTCATTTAATGTAACAGACTAGGTAGTTACATACATATAAATCAACTTCTTGGATTAGACTCTTGGGGCTAGAATGTACTGAAAGAATTTGTGCCCCTTTTTTTGTTTGTTTGTTTTAGAATTAAAATTTTTAACTTCAATACATAGAAAAAATTCTGGAAGAAATTTTAACTCTTAAGGTAATACTCAATGTTTTGGGACTGTCACAAAAGTCGTGAATGTGATAATTAGTTAAAATTAAGTTTACTATTTTCTCAACAGAAAACCAATTTGAGACAATGGTCTTTGAGGGTTCCTGATAAAATTTCAAATAATGCTATGTGCTTTTCTCTGTAACATCCTCAGGTTAATTGTTAAGTACTTATTGTGCATTCTGTAGCACCTTGTCCCATTTTACTATCATTTTTGACAGACCTCAGGTTGATATGTCTCAGTTTCCACTAGATGTTGTGGCCCTTGAGGGCACAGCTCATACCTATTCACTCTCCCTTGTCTAGAAGTTAAATACATTTCCTAGATTGCATGTCTTTGTGGCAAGCTAAATAACGGCCTCTCCAAAGATTTCCTCATCTTAAACCTCTGGACCTATGAGTATGTTACCTTACATGGTAGAATGAATTTGAAAATGTAATTAAATTAAGGATCTTGGGATGGAGTCTTTTATCCTGGATTATCAGGGTGGGCCCAGGGTAACCACAGGTACCTAAGAAGAGGGAGGCAGGAAGCACGGCATCAATAGGAAAAGATGTAACCACGGAAGCAAGAGGCTGGAGTGATAAGGCAAGTACCAAGCAAGACAAGAACTGCAGGTGGCCTCTAGAAGCTGAAAAAGGCAAGAGAATGGACTCTCACCTTAGGTCCTCAAGGAGGAACCAGATTGGCCAAAATCTTGACTAGGTTTCAAGTATTTTGTTACAGCAGCAATATGAAACTAATACAGTCGGTTATTACTTGGTGTATTAAAACTGTCTATTCTCCTTGAGTTCCCCTTTGATGAACCTTGCGGTGTCACATGTTCTTAGAAGAGGCAGAATGTGAGAGCTGAAAACTCTTTAACTCAAACTTTCTGGATTCAAGTATCAGCTCTGTACTAATTAGCTGTCTGACCTCAATTTCCTTTAACTCTCAAAATCCTAGTCTCCTCATTGGTAAAATGCAGATAATAGTAGTTTTTAAATTACAGGCACAGTTTTCCTCCGAGAAATAAGGTTGTGTGTGTGTGTGTGTGTGTGTGTGTAGCACATTATTAATATATGGTAATTGGTCAGTGATTTTGTTTTTTAGTAGAAAATGTAAGTATATAAATATTGATTGCCTAAATAAATTACCTCAGAAAAACAGAGATTATAGTTAGAAGTCACTTGTTGCTTTGTCTACAAAGCATATGTGAGGAGGAATTTTCTGATGGGCTTAGTAACTGAGGACAGATCAGAAGACAGGTAAGATAGGCCATGATGAATGCAGCTTTATTCTGGCTACGTACAAGTACCTGAAGTTTTCTTCACATAGCATGCTCTCCCAGGCCCCTGGAGCTTTGCGCATGCCACACGCTCTCTGCCAGGAATGTCCTCCTCCATCTTACAACTACCAACCTCCTTTTCCCTTAAAAAGAATCTGCAGTCTCTAGGAAGTCTTCCCTGACTCCTCAAGCTACTAGCTATGACCTCTTAATTTTCCTAACATACTTTCATAAGAATCCCCTTAAAGTATGCATCCACCTTCCTACCAATTCTTCAAGGAAACTGCTGTTTCTTTTTTATCTGAGTACCATGCTAGGCAAGGATATAATTCAATAAATTCAAAGACTAGAATATCTGATAAATCAGTCTTTGAAGGTGATACAGTGATTTAAGTTACTTTAAACATAATACCCCACCCCAATTACAATTATCTCATAATAAATTTGTCTTAAAATAAGATTTCTCAGCCCCAATATTTTAATTTAGAAGAAGAATTACATTGGTACATATTTCAGCAAACTCCGGCAAATCAATTCAGCATAGATGTCAGCTTGAGAAAAAAAATCATAGTACCTCTCAAATAACACAATGAATTACAATAACAGCATAGTATTGAAGACTTTTCACTGCGTGAGAGATGTAATGATGTTTAAGATTTTGTCTTTTTTTTAATTTACAGTTAAGTTTACGCAATTAAAACAATAACTTAACTATAAGATCCTTTAAAAACAGAAATCAATTTCACTTTCCCCAGGGACATTATAAGGTATAAATAAACCTAATTCTAAATAAATTACTTTGGGAGTATGCCCATTCTATAATGATGCTATAATGGAAGTCAGGTGAGGCAACAGGATTTACTTGCCTGCCGAATTTTCTGAAATACAGCTTTCTAAGGAAAGCAAAGGGTGTCTGCACAAGTGTTTAATTCACCTTTCAGATTTTAAAAAAGTATTTAATATGTGTTAGACATCTCATGATACTGTTAATGACAATGATTTATTTCAAAGGAGATATATGTCTGTATAGAGAGAAAGATGAGAATTTCTATGTCTCACTGTCTATGGGTTGTTTGGAATCTCCTGCTTTATCTGAACTTTTTATGTAGGTATTTATTTCCACAGGCATCCCTTACACTTTGGAATTTATAATTCTTGTCCTTACAAAGAGAGGTCTTACAAGAACAATAATGTATTTATTTGTTAAAAAAACCTTCAACTTAATAAATATTAACATTTCATATTATGTGGAACAGTTCTATTTTTCTCTCTCTCCATTTTTTAAGATTTTTTTTAAAAAGAATTGAACGTTCTTAAATAATGTTTTGAGTACTGCCCAGCTGATGGGGATGTGGGGGAATTGAAGGTATGTTTTTTTTTTTTTTTAATTATCTCCAAAATACAAAGTTGATACATAGGGGGAAAAAATAGCCAAAAGTGAATTTCAGACCTTCCATTTAGTTCCATGATTTTTTTTTCATTACACAAAAAGTCCAATGGCTACCAAATGGCAAATAAATGTTGAGGAAGGAACATTCTATTACAGGTAGGTTGGAATGGTGAATTCTTCCCCAAGTTCTTTCCCAAGAAACCAGATCTGCCTTATGAAATAGTCCTACGGCTTTCAAAATTCTGTGCAGAGAAAGGACATATTCTCGGCACAGTACTTAACTAGGTTATTAATAAGGAGATGTAGAGTAAAGGATTAAAAACGAAAAGATTGCCTCAATCCCCTGTCACATGAGATGAAAAAGAGAATTGTACAAATAAACACACTGGGCAATATTTTTCTCATCTGAAAAACCAGTGGATTGAAAAAATTATCTTTTAATTCCTTTCAGCTATTAGAGTTTGTGATTTTAAATGGATGAAACAATATATTAACTTCTATCATAATCCAGGCTTCTAGGACCAACTCTACAAAAAAATCTCATCTTGTTAATGCTTTTCCTTATCTGAAACAGGAATTTTAAAAGTTTCAATATATACTTTTGTACAAAAGAGACACACACACACAAACACACACACATACACACATACACAGACACACAAATACCAAGTACTCCTAACTGGATGGCTGGAAGTGTATGTCTCATCTAGATGTCAGAGTGATCCCATGTTCAACAATCTTCAAAGGCAGGATTTCAAAGATCCCCTTAATTCATAAACTTACATATTCTTATTAAGCTCTGACTATATCACAGATACTGTGAAAGGTGATAGGAACACATAATTAACTATGACAGAGTCCTTATCCTTCTATAATATCAATTTGAATCAAAAATGCAATATTAAGTAAGTACAAATGGAAAAAGAGGAAATCTGATTGAGGAAAGGAGTAAATATTGGAGAAGGGGTCATAGAAGCATTTAAGCTATTGTACAAATAATAAGATTTCATGCCTAAGTAGGAAGAAGATGGGACAGCATTCCACAGGGAAGGAAAAGTCTTAGCAAAGACACGGATATGTGATGTGCTTGGCAGGTTTTGAGAACGGTGAGAAGTATAGCATGTCTAACAGGCCAGATTGGAATGTGAGAGGGACAAGAAATGGGACAGAAAAAATAGGCTGGACTAAATTCATGCTAAAGAGTTTGAACTTCATTACATGGGCAATTTGAAATCATGGAAGGTTTTTTAGCAGAGGATTTTAAATAACTCCTCTTGGAGCTGGGAAGACAGAATGCAAGGGATAAGGCTATAGGATGATTGAGGCCAATGAGATCATCTATTGGCCTACACAAAAGTCTAGGAGAAAGAGATCTTAACAACATGAATTTAGTAGAGGAGACGAAAGACTAAATAGACTTTTCCCAAAGAAAGTCAACTCAACTAACACAATCTTCTAAGGAGATACAAAACCTCAAATAGCAATCTAAGTTAAAGGTTGTAGGCTGGCCTAGGATTGGCCCTGATTAGATGGCAACGATTTGTAATTAGCGTACTAAAGTTAAAGACTAAACTCTTATGGCTTCTGTTTTTGTTAGACTGATAATGTTTACTTGTAAATGTGTGCCCAGTTAGTTTAGAAAATAAACTATTTGAAAATGTTTTGTTCCCCCAAAGTGGTAAACATTTCCCTTGAATCATATTTGGACTCTCAGTTGTTTAGCAAATCCATTTAGTTGTAGTGAATGCCAAGTTAAACCACAATAAAACTCATTCAAGAATCACTTTTATTTACTGAAGTGTGTATGAAAGAGATGTATTTGTTCCTCCTTTAGTTACTGTCTATCTACAATGGGGAGTGGCAGGTGGATAATAAACTAACATTATAGTGGCTGGGATTGAAAATAGAGAATGACTGCAAATGGGCACAGGGATCTTTCTGGAGTGATGGAAATATTCTGAAATTAAATTGTTGTTGGCTGGTTGCACAACTCTGCAAATTTACTAAAAGTCACTGAACTGTACACTTAAAATGGGTAAATTTCATGGTATGTAAGTTGTACTCCATTAAATCTGTTAAAAACATTATTGAAGTACATTTATTAAGGATTTAAAATCTGCTAAATGTGATGGTAAAACTTGTAGTCATTTATTTGATAACACTCATAGAGAAATTACTAGGAACACGTATGTTCTAGACAAGTGCTTCTCAAAATGTAATGTGTTTAAGAATTATCAGTGAATAGTAAATAGGGATTGTAATTCAGTAGGTCTGTATCTGAGTCCATAATTTTACCATTTATCAAACTTCCAGGGGATGCCATAAGCTGGCAGAAAAACACACCATAGTGTCACAGCTCCAGGCACTGGGAATATAGTTGGGAACAAGAAGGTGATAAGCAATGAAGACACAGTTGTGAGCAAACCACTCTCATACCAGTGCTTGGTCTCAAAGCCAAGACTTCATCTCAACACCATGCTAACCTATATTCTCCTTAATTTCATTGTTATGTTTAAGAAATGAGAAATTTAGTGTGCATTTACTATCATAGAATGCTATGTTTGTTTGGGCTTTGGTGCATTGGCAAGTTGGGCTATTTGCACAATCTATTAGCTTGGCTCTTTCCTCTTTCTGGGCTTCATGTTATTAAAGCACTCTTGTGCTTATATGGAAGATTGTTATTTAGGTCCACATTTCTTTCTCTTCTTTGCCACCAATTTCAGTAACCTTCTGAGAATCTATTTATACTCTCCTCTCCTGAGAATTTGAAGTTCATCTTCATTTATCATCTGGAGATGTACTTACTTCTCATACTACTTACTTCCTTTTTTCGGTCCACTAATGATGTAGTTAAACAAAAACAAAATAGAACCCAAAACTGACCCACTGAGGACAGCTCCTCAGATTCAGTGCTCATTTAATGTCAATCATCCAGTCCTTCAATGAAAGTGCTCATATCAAGACAAGAAGAAACCACTGTCATTTACACAGGATACAAATTACTAGAGAAATATCTGAAATTCAACAACTTCTGTGCATGAGTATGAATTGTGCATGAATGAACAATGATGAAAACATGAAATATGAGATTATATACTAGTATATGCTTGAAAAATTAATAGCCAATATTTATTGAAGATGAATAAGTCTATCACTTATATTATTAGTATCTCTAATTTAAAAAATCATCTTCCAGTACAGCTACATTTCCCACCCCAATCATCACCACCACCACTATTTTGCAGTCCTGAAACTCAGAGCCACTGAGGTGAGATGGTATCTCTAGGACTGTCTCCAAAACTCATATTTTTCTAATATCATATACTGCCATTATACACTTGCTTTCATTAATACTTTTATTTTTTGGTTGTCATCTTCACTGGCCTATTAAGAAACTAACCCTTCTAATTTGGGATATGAAACTTCCCAGTATTCTCCCAAAGAATACTTGATTTGGAGAATGTGAACAAGAGTATGTCTCCCCAAACAGCTGACTCTGTAAGAACCAGTAATTTGATCTGTCCTATTATAAAGAGAGATGTTAGTAGCTACCTTGAAATAAGTTTTGTGGAACAAATTCCAGCTTCAATAAAGCTGAAGGAGAATAAAAAAAGAATCAAAAAAAGACTCAAGTATGTAACTGGCCTATAGTATTTGAACACACAGTATGGTTTCAAGACAATTATATTAAACACACAAATCTGGTTTTAATGGCCATGCTCAGAAGATGGGCAGAGTGCTAAATGTGTAAGTAATTATGAACTTGGCACAGTAGCTCTGTTTATTTTAAGCTCTCCTTTGCTGCTTTGGTTCAGGATATTTACTTAACCAGACTGCATTAAGCATGTTAAAAACATTATTGCAGATTTTGTCTTTGTGAGCACTTTTAATTGACAAGCTACAGAAGCAATAAATCATTAGGAATAGTAGATGGTGGCAAATGGGCTAGAGCAGACAGAAAAGGACAGGCAGGTATCTTTTTATCTTAGACAAAAACAAAATAAAACAAAACAAAACTCAGTTGAATTAAGTGTTTCTGAAAAGCAAAGGACTGATAGTACTGGAGACTGGCGTCTTCTATTTACCAGACACCAGTCCCTGTGCAGGGAACTGCTGAAAGCAGACCCTCTCCAGCATGCTTCCATCACTGGACCTAGATGATTAGCCCTCTTTACTGTCAGGAAAATCCCATGCTGGTAACTACTATATGAAATTCAGCCTCTAAATTCCTACTTAACTCAGTTGCTGTAAGAGCTTGAAACGATCATTAACACCTTAACCGTCCACGTCCACAATGCTACCCTAAGGCTAGGAAAAGAAAGAAATTTTAGGTGTATTTCAAAAAGCAGAGACAAAGAACTGAGAAATCATAGCAATTTCTGTCAATAATGACCCACGTGGAAACCTATTTTTTAGCTTTACTACCATTTCTTTTCCTTCTCCTCTCTCTACTCTTTCCTCCTTTACCTCTCTGTCACCATCTTCATCTTCTTTGTTGTCTCTATGTCATCTATTTGGGGAGGGGGAGTGCCTTCATTTCATTTTAAATAATTTCAGTAGTATTTCCTGATAAATTGTTTTGCCATGCACAAACATACTTACAGAAAATAATTTGATTATTTTTATGTAAAATGTTAAAATGTCAGGTTGTCACACATTAAGTTCACAGAGAAAGGCAGTGATTTTATTCCAGACATGGGAAATGAAGAATTTTTACCATACACTAATTATTTATTAAAATAATTTTGAAAGACAGTGAACTGGCAGGCAGGGGGAAAAAATGTTTATCTTTACTATTTACATAATTCTCAACCTGATAGAGATTTTAGGCCATGGCTATCAGAGAAATGATCTAATATGTTCTTTTGAAGTCTGTTGACAAAAACCACTCCAGACATAAATCTATTTTATGTAGTGTGTGGTCTTGGAGGGAAAAAAAGGTCTTATTTAGCTGAAAAATGGGCATCCTAAAATAGCCCTACCAAGTTCATAGCAGGACAGGACTGATAAATTTATAATTAACATGAGAGAATGGTTATAAGATACATCCTTTAAAAAGGCAGAATATGGTATTTAATTAACAAACAAAATGTACACCTTTAAAATTCTTTTTAGTTGAAGAACAGTTGATATTTTACATTAGTTTCAGATGTATAACATAGTGATTTGACAAGGCTATATGTTATGCTACACTCACCACAAGTGTAGCTACCATCTGTCACCATACAAAAAGTATACATTTTAAAATGAATTTTAAACTGAAATGATTTTTGGGGGGTCCAAATACAATATATTATTAAATAAATTTTTCATCAAATATGGGGTCTCTCAAGTACCACGAATACTGTTTACAATAGAGCTTAAGATCTAAATAATAAATTTTTATGTCAGTAACCATAGTACCATTACTTATGAGAAATAAAGGGAAGTCTAGATGCATATTAATCACTTGGACTTACAGGAAACCATTTAGAAAACTACTAGGCTACTGGAATACCAGAATTAATGCCATTAATTTAGAAACTGTTAAATACAGATTTCACACAGAGCAATGGAATTGAAAACTAGGGCTTCAGGGTCATCCAAACCTTGAGGTTAGATACTTCACCTCTTCTAACTTTAGGTCTTCATCTGTAAAACGGAGATAATAATTTCATTGAACAAAGTTTTAAGACTACAATTAACAACACCGTATTGTTTACTGAAAGTTGCTAACTGAGCATGTCTTAAAAGTCCTCACCACACACACACAAAATTGTAACTATGTGAAGTGATGGATGCATTAACTGACATTATTGTAGTAATCATTTCACAATATATACACATACCAAATCATTATGTTGTACACTTTAAATTTATACAATGTGATATGTCAATTATATCCCAATAAAGCTGGAAAAAGAAAGTTCTCTATACTTAAATGAGAAAATTTATGTCATGGCCTACGCCTGCCACCTAAATGTACTCAACAAATGTTAGTTTCTTTACTTTAGGAAGTGCGATAAATAGATAGGGTCACACTCCATCTATGTCTACAGCTGTCAAAACGCTTGATAGAGCATCTTACACAAGTAAATATTCAACAAAATCTGTAGAAAGAACGAAGAAGAGAGGAAAAAGACCTTGTCCCAATCCTAAACCAACTCCTGATCTAGGAGGAGAGAGACAAAACTCACGGAAGTAAGCATTTACATTTGAAATTTATACACAAAAATAAATACCACCCTAAAGGCACATACCACTACTAAATTACTAGAGTCAGAAAAGGAGTTTGTCCTGCTGCTCAAAAGGCATTTGAATAAAGGATTCTATGGCTCTTCATAGTGTCCATGAAAATAAGGAATGAATACAAGAAGGCAGGCTCACCAGGAGGCACTTAAAATAGTCTGCGTGTACAGGGCATGGAAGAGACTGAGGCTGGAGGAAGGCAGAAGTATAGAAATAAAAATAAATAAATAAAAACAACAACAACAACAAAACATTGAGTAGGAATCAGCAGAATTTGGGACCAGCCTAGAGATGGTAAGTAGCTGGAAATAGGCAGGGAACACCCAGGATCTCTGCCTGGAAATGATACAGGGAAACCAGAATAGATAGGCTAAGGGGAGACTAGGAATTCCTGTCTTTTTCTTTTTTTTTTTTTTTTTAAACATGTTTAGATTTAGGTGATGGCAGGACATCTAAGTAAAGATGTTCCATAAACAGAAAGAAATCCTGACTTGGAAGAATATAAAAGGTCAGGGCAGAAGAGGAAGATCTGGAAATTGTCTGCATAGAGGTGGGTGGTAAATAAAATTGAGTGCTCAAGCATCCTGACTCAGAGGACATGAGCTGCAAACCACAGATTATTAAAAACACTTCCTATTTTAATTACACTTGTTTTTTAAGTATTTATGGATTCTCCTTGGGGCTTAATATATTACCAAATTTTACACACTTACCATTTAGAGCTAAAAAACCACTGAGCGATTTCTGATCCAATTCCTTCATTTTATAGACAGGCAGAAGCCCAGAGATGTGAAGTGACATGCCCGAGGCTACTGAGCAAATAAGTTTCCATATGTTCATTCATTAAGTCAAATATGCAGATATAGATGACTACAAATATGAGATGATTTAAAATTCTAAATTGGGGGCGCCTGGGTGGCACAGCGGTTAAGCGTCTGCCGTCGGCTCAGGGCGTGATCCTGGCGTTGTGGGATCGAGCCCCACATCAGGCTCTTCTGCTGTGAGCCTGCTTCTTCCTCTCCCACTCCCCCTGCTTGTGTTCCCTCTCTCGCTGGCTATCTCTATCTCTGTCAAATAAATAAATAAAATATTAAAAAT
>NC_048226.1:73952790-73985692 GCF_002007445.2 Ailuropoda melanoleuca
GCTTCTTCCTCTCCCACTCCCCCTGCTTGTGTTCCCTCCTCTCGCTGGCTGTCTCTATCTCTGTCAAATAAATAAATAAAATCTTTAAAAAAAAATAAATTAAATAAAATAAAATAAAAAACAATAGGCTAATGATATTGAAACATAATCACATTTAGAAACATTTCCTCATTCTAGGTGGAGTCAGAATAACCGAGGAATGTAAGATGCTTTCTAAACTCCTATTTGAGCACATATGATATTCCCAGTTTTTAAAGTTGATAAAGACATGTTACATGCTTAATTTGAAATGTATAATGTAGACACTTAAAACTAAAGAAAAAAGGTAAACATTGTAAGTCACTTTTTATACAATGGGTAAAACCAAAGAGAACAAAATGAGTAAGTCTAGCAGAAACCCAGCATGGCTATAATCTAGGCTGTCGGCTTTCAGTTGCTCAATCAATTTCTTGGTAGTTATCCTAACTGTACCCTTTACTCAACTGAGTAGTCAGAACGAAAAAAAAAAAAAAAACAGATGGGGTAGAGGCAAAGAATTTGTTAAACTACAAGTTTACATGATTGTTTTTGGTAATAGACTATCAAACGTTTATACAGCCTATGATTTAATCTGTCCAATGACAGAAAACTGATCAACTTTGAAGCAAGTGTAGTCTATCTTTATGTCTTTGGAAAATTCTTTCATATAATGATGCTACCTTGCAACTTTACACATACATATCAGTTCATATTCTAGCCCTAAATATCATTCAAAGCAACCATCATAGCTCCTGTGCCCTGATAATCTTGTCAATATTTAAAAAAAGCTACCAAATTCCCTGAGTTTCTTTGTACTTAGTCATTCCTCCTATGAATTATCCTAAGCACACTGTTCTATAGTTTTTTTCTCCACAGAATCAGCTCCTTTCACTTTGCACTTTCTTTAATATGGTATCATAGTAGACAGGAAGTCATCTGAGGAGCCGAACAGATCTTTATTTAAATCTCTTCTTGTTCATAAACAGTCTGCTTGATTTTACACAACTTATTTAATCTCTGAGCCTCAGTTTTCTTATTTGTCAGATTTGAAATAAGAATAATAACCTCAGAGTCCTGTTGTGATGACAAGACCAGACCATACATGGTCCAGTGTCTGGTCCAGCTCTCGCCAAACCCACACCCCTAATAGAAGTCAGATCTTTGCAGGTAAAAAGAGGAGCCCCCTCGCCTCTTAGGCCCATATGCCATGTATTAGTTGGAAACCAAGGAGAACTGAAAGTTTACTTAAATATTTGCATGTTTCACATGTGTGTATACACACACATCCTCTATAAAGAGATCTTGAATGCACTTCACAAAACATATTCACATCAAATATCCTTACAATATAAATGGGCAAAAATGCAAACAGAAAAAGAAAAATAATACACTCTGGCAAAAGGTAGTATAGACCAATAGAAACAAACTGGTATGGGTTACATCGTACTCCTATTTTTTTTTTTAATGTTACCATCTAACCTAGTTTCAGGTTGTAATGCTCTTTCTATTCTAATTTATGTTTATTTTAAAAGCTTTATAAGTGCCACACATCTGCCATTGTGTATGTTATTACCAGGTAACCTATTTGTCAAGAAAGAAGTATAAGAAAAAGCAAACCAAACCCCTTAAAATATTGTCAGAGTGTGATCTGCTTCTCTTCTAAAAAGATTTCCTTTCTGCAAGACAATGGTAGCTCTTGGGTAAACTTGATATTTTTTCTATGATAACCCTCGCTCCCTATCTTTTAGCTTCCTTAGTTCTCCTATAGCCAAATATAGTCATTTCAGCCTACTGCTTTGAAAGGGGGCAATGGTTATATTTCAACACACACACACACACACACACACACACAAACATACACACCCCATTTGGTATAGAAGTATTGCTGAAACTGTGCCTAAATTTCACTGTGTCCCATGAGCCTTAGTAATTGAGCCTGTTAAGCATCTGCCTGTAAGAAGGTGCCACATTTTTTCTGCATAGGGCAAATACGAAAACATTATTTCACCTACACTCATATTTCTGGTAACATCTGCACAATGTCTTCATGCCAGAGACCAAAATTAAATACTCTTTCCCTAATGGGGAACGCCCAGCCCAGTCTTTATTTCAAAATCCTCTAGACTCATTCTCCTTAAGCATCTTCCAACCACTGACCAACATAATAGACAATTTCTTTTTTGTACTCCCATTTTCTACTTCATATACGTCTATGAGAGCATCTATCAACTTAAAAGCTCTAATTTATTTACCTAGCTCTTTAGACATAAGCTTTCCAGGGGCAGAGAATACATTCTAGTCGTCCCAAAGGTCTGGAACAGTACCAGTTCAGCATATTTTCTGCTCGCCAGTGAATTTCTTTGGTTCAATCATTATGGATGTGATGGAATTACATAATGGAAAGACTGGGACTAGAATTTAGGAGGCTTGGGTTTCAATCTTGGTTCTAGCTCTTAATTAGTTATTAATCAATGTCTTTGAGAAAGTTAATTAACTTCTAGGGGCACCTAAAATAAGGAGGATGAGCTAAGTTATCTTTAACATTTTCTTTGGACTGAAAATTCTGAGTCTCAGTAATTACACACTGTAATTTATAATGTGTGTGAGTAATCAAAAATCTTTGGCAATATATTAATACACCATTCTAACCAAAAAGATAAAATGAGATTAGGTCACCAGTATCACTGAACATGAAGTTACCATACAGGTGAACACAAAATGAACTCTGGTTAAAGTCTTCTCTCGAATTTTCAGTACAGATTCAGACTATTTGGGTATGATTTACTATGTTTGAAGGCAATGACATTAGGAGTGTCCAAGAAGAGTCAGTATCCTTCTAGATGTGTTTAAATTGCTCTCAGAATATCTCCTGTGAAGAGAAAATCTGGCTCAGCATGTTCGTGGGTTATGTGGGTATGCCACGTCTGACTCAGTGGCACTAGTGCCTGATGCCAAACAGAAAACCCCAAAACCTCTAACTATTAAGTGTTGAGCAAGGTATTTAGCAACACTGGGAGTTCTGAAAGTACCTATTATTTTGGCTTAGGATACCTAGGGGAAAGAGTAGGTTTTTTAGAATTAGATTGAATCTTAAGCATCATTATTTTTCACATGGGAGCCAGACACAATTAATGAGGAAAAAGCAAATCACTCACTTTTCAAAGATATATTTTTGGTTTGAGATAATGAAGCTAACCTTCTTCTGTTTCTGTCAGTTGGCCCAAGTGTTCGTAGAATGATATTACTGAGCACTCAAACAGGGTCAACATTCTAGCATTAGGTCTTACCCCTTGTTCTCAGTGAAATGAAATAGCTCTGTAAACATATATGAATATTTTGCATAGAAAGATAAAATTTTATGAGTTTGTCATCAGTAACATCTAGAAGAATCCTTAAAATTTGTTTAAGTGAAGCTGATATGGAATAGAAAGAGTCATACAAACTTACAGACTATGCTTATGCAGAGTTTCTGTAATATTTATGAATTTAACAGAAACACCACTTAGTCTCAGATTCAGGCATTATTCTTGTTACTTTACAACATTTATGAGAGTGAAAAATCATTTAGCCCAACCAAGCACATAGAACAGTGATTTGTAGATCAGATGATGGCTATTAATTTATCATGGAAGATAAATTATGCCTCTACTCCTTTTCTGAAGGGCAGAGCACTCCTGAGACCAAATAACAAACCAAAAATCTGTTGAGTGAACCATAAAGGGTAAATTCAGCTTGTCAAAGGGAAATTTACATCAAATTAACATATCTTGAGATGTTATTCTTCTTCCCTGCAGGGGTATTTCTGTCTAGGCACCTAGGACTGGTCATTAGAATCAATATACTTCACCCTGAACAGAACTGACAATACATACTAATTTGCAACCTCTAACTTTGTGTTTTCTACAGCAGCACTCTCCCTGCACATGTTCTCTATAACGAATTACATCATATCCCTATCATATCAGAGTCTTGTTTCTCATAGGCAGAAAGCTTCAAGAAGCATTTTACTGTCTTCTCCATTGCATTACCCATTTTGATGAATCCTGGTGTCATCAGAATCTTACTGCTCAGTTGATATTTTTCCTTTTAATTCTATTTCCAAAATCAAAAGGAGTATTTGGACACAATGGGGAGGAGAAAAAATGAAAGTGAAGGAGAAAAAACTTACATTCTTACTCACCCTTATTTTTATCCCTTGCAAATGGTCCTGGGTCTTTGGAATTCCTTCAAAACTTTTAATTTTTAGTTTATATAAGTTATGTGTTACTATATTTTACTTCTTTCATAACAGATTAAGAAGAATATTAAACATGATTCTCTTTATCAGGGAAATGTCATTAAAATAAAAATTAGTGTAATAAGAATTCACTTACAAATCTGAAGTCATAAAAAACTACAATCTTTGGGGTGCCTGGATGGGATCAGGTCAGGATCCCGGAGTCCCAGGATGGAGACCAGCATCAGGCTTTCTGCTCAGCGGGGAGTCCGCTTCTCCCTCTGTCCCTCACCCCTCTCTTACTCACTCTCTCTCTCTCTCTCTCAAATAAAATCATTAAAAAAAAACTATAATCCAAATGTCTTCATAAAAGTTGAAAATTTTACTTATAAAAATATATGATACTATTAATCTTTACTACAAACAATACAAAATTTTAATTTGTAATTTGATCCTGAATATGCTACTTTTAAGAAGCAGGCTGAAATAGTGACACAAATATGTGATCAGCTAAAATTTTGGATCATTTTGGCAAAGTACTTGGATTTCTTAAACATATATTAAGGAACTCTTATAGTTGATTCTTTCTCAAATTCTACTTATGGTCATATTATAAGCAATTTATATGCAGATAAGTGTCTGAGGACAAGCATCAATCAGAAATCAATAAACTTTCAATTAACTTTTATTTAGCATGTAGCCAAAATCCTACCAGGTCTTGGAAAGAGGAATCAAACATAATTTCTATTTTCAAAAATTCAGAATCTTTCAAAAAAACCAGATATGCAGCATATAGTGGTATGTATGTTTTAAGGCATCACTGTCCAATAAAAATCATTTGTATAACATAAATGAGAATTCACATATATAATCTTGAAGTTTCTAGCAGGCTACATTTAAAAAGTAAAAATTAAAGAAGTGAAATTAATTTTAATGATATATTTTACTTAACCTAATATATCCAAAATATCACCATTTCACAAGTATGTAAAATTACTGATGGTATATTTTATATAATTTTGTACTAAGTCTTGGAGTGAGACATGGATTTTACATTTGCAGCACATCTCAATTTGAACTAGCCACATTTCAAGTGTACATATAGCTAATAACTACCATATTAGACAATGCAGGAAAGAGCATACAAGTTCTGAGGGAACGTGGAAGGGGAAAAAGAATAACTCTCCCTGGGTTATCAGGAAAATTGAATGAAAGAGCTGACATTTGAGTTTGACTGGTAAAGATAAATAGGATTTTATTAGGCAAAATGAGAATATTATGACCAGATTGTGAAGCTCTATATAAAGTTTGGATTTTGTCTTTAAGCTATGGCTAAGTATTTAAGGTAAGGAGTAACAGAATCAGAATTTTGCCTTTGAAGCATAAATGTTGGCAGAATGGAAGATGCCTTGGTAAATGGGAAGAGTAGAACCAAACCGTCCAAGTATGTGGCAATTGCAAAGAATATGAGACATGGATTTAAATATCATCTATATGCTTAAGTGTCCCAAATTTAACACTTCAACCCAGATTTCCCTACTAAACTCCAGACCTGACAATTTCATACTTGACCTCTTCATTCGGATACATAATAGGTAACTCTGACACAAAATAACAAAAACTTAGCTCCTATTCTTCCACTAAGACCTGCTCTACACACAGCCTTCTCCATCTCAACTGATGCCGCTCTTTCCTTCTAATTAGCCTGTTTAGGTTGAAAACTTTAAACTTATCTCTCATTTCTCTTTTTGTTATTGTCTCCCATATCCAATCCCTCAGGAAATCCTGTTGATTATCATCAAAACATACCCACCATCTGACCACTTCTCTCTACTTCTACTGTTACCACCCTCCTCTGAACCATCATCATCCCTCACTGAATTGTTGTGGTAGCTTCTACCTGGTCTCCTTGCTCTTACCCTTGTCTCTGAGAGTATATTTTCAGCACAAAAACCAGACTGGCACTTTTGAAATTTAAATCCCATTATCTCCTAAAACTCTTCAAGGGTTCCTTCCACATGTTTCTCAGAGACAAAGTACCTATATGCAGATCAGATTGTCCCCAACTCTCACTGGCCCTCTGTAATAGAATTATGCATTCATGCTCTTTGCCGTGTGAATTTTCAGTATTTTTCGCAAGAGTAGACAGAATTCACATTCCTCTCCCACTGACTCTGGGCTTGAACAAATGGCTTTCTTTGGCCAATGAAACAGGTAAAAGAGATCATGTTTCAGCTCTGAAACAAGATTTCAAGAGACGTCCTGTATTTTCACTCACTCCTCTTGCTCTATGCTATTCACTACGAGAAGAGCATAGCCCAGATGGCTGTGGACTCAGAACAAGGAGATACAAGGGACAGACTTGATCCCAGCTTGCAACTTGAACCCAAACCCAATCAATTCAAACCAAGCTTAGCAAAGTTACAACTGACCCAAGTGAGAAATAAATGCTTGCTGAAGATACTGAGTTTTGGGGTTGTTGTTATGCATCATTATTACTGGGACAACTGCCTAAAATACCTAATATACCCAATAATGCCCTATAAGAGTCTTTATGATCTACACGCATTCCCTCCCTTCATCTCCCCCCTTCCCTCTTTCTGGGAACTTTCTGGGGTATGCAAATGTTCCATACAGGGTTATATGTTTTATGAGTGTTTATACCATGTGATAAAATTAATCAATTTGTACATTTAAGGTATGTGTCTATCACTGTACATAAACTAACTATGAAGAGGAAAACAATAAACAAATATTGAAAATATTAAACTCTATTTAGTAGGTTTGCTTTTTACAGTGTTAATTCTGAAACTTTTTAATACTTGAGTCATAAGCAAATTAATAAATACGTAGAGAATAATGAAAACCAAGTTTCTTCTTTTGAAAAAGACAGATAAATATTTGGAAAGAAGGAAGACTAGATAGAAATTACCCTCTAGTATCATAAAGGAATTGGAAGATAGAAATGTGAACTAATGGTTTACACACACACATTATATAGATAGGTGTAGATGTAGATACAGAAATAAAAATATAAAGATATCAAAGAACATAGAATTAGCTATAGAATAAGCCCATTTGATATAAACAAATAAATGAAAAAATAAAGAAATAAAGAAGTAAAATGTCTTCCTTAAAGGAGAATGCCAATTAATAAATGTAGACATAATAATGGATTTAGAAAATTATCAGTGGATGTAAAAGTAGTAATTTAAAGTGTGATGAGGAAAAGATAAATAAATATTCTTAAAATATCTCCTTACAAATATTTACTAATTACAAATTGAAAATGTTGCCTTTACAGCGGAGAAACCTACTGGATTACCACCAGAAGATCAAAGCTAAATCACCAACACCGGAACAAGCTAACATCTTTTGACACCTGAAATAAAGTATTGAGGAAGACTGACTATCATTTTAGTAGCTTTCCTGTAAAAAATGCATAATCTTATTCAAGAAGAAACAAAGTAAATCTAAAATTAAATGCCATTAGCCTGAACTCCAAAATGTCAAGACCAAGGATTAAGAAACATAGGTAAAATTTGATGTTAAATTCAATACATGGATAGAGAACAAACTGAGGGCTTCTTGAGGGGAGATGGGCAGAGGATAGGCTAAATGGGTGATAGGTATTAAGGAGGGCACTTGTGATGAGCACTGGGTGTTATATGTAAGTGATGAATCACTAAATCGTATTCCTGAAACTAACATTACGCTATATGTTAACTAAAATTTAGATAAAAACCTGAAACATAAAAAAATAAAAGATGAATAAATTCAATACATGGCCCTGGACCGAATTCTGGACCAAGAAAAAGAAAAGCTATAAAGGATATAATAATGAGACAACTGATGAAATCTGAGTAGGAACTCTGGACTAGATAACAGTACAATATCAGTATTAAATATCTTGGTTTTGATAACTGTAATGCAATTATGTTTAAAAATGTCTGTATTCTTAGGAAATACACATTGAAATAATCAGAAGTTTTAGGGCACAATGACTTCAATGTCCTTCTGAAGTTCAGGGAAAAATCTTATATGTATATATTTGTAGGTAAATAGGTAGGTAGGTGGGAAGAGAAGGGAAGGGAAGGGGAGAGAAGGTGAAGGAGGAGAGAGAGAGAAAGAGAAAGGGAAAGAGGGAGGGAAAGAGGGAGGGAAGGAAGAAAGGAAAGAAGGAAGGAAGGAAGGACAGACGGACAGATGGACAAATAGGGCAAAATGAAATCAATTGGTATATCTTGGTAAAAGATATGGGGGTGTTCTTTGTAATATTGCAATGGGGGATTTTCTTTGTACTATTACAACTCTTCTATAAGTCTGAAACAACAGCAATTTTTGAATGCTTCCCACTGCTCTTAACCTACTCAACTTACCCTATTCTACTTTTCTTCTTCCATAATATGTATTACCCTTTAACATGCTATATATTTATTATTTACTGTCTATCTAATCTTCCTAGAACAACTAAAACGCAAGCCTATGAGGGCAGGGATCTGTGTCTTTTTTGGTTCACTGATATAGTCTAAGATCCTAGAAAATGCTTGACACAAAGTAGGTGCTCAAGAAATCTTAGCTGAGTGAAAAGAGAGATAATCAAAGTGAACTGGGAAAGCAGTGATGGTAATAGAGGAAGTTACTGCACTGATAATAGCCAATGTCATAATAACACATGCTTATTGAGGGTATACCTTGGGTATGTTACCCAAAGTAATTCTAAGTGCTTTACCCGTATTACTTATTTAATCTGCCAAAATTTCTGAGATAGATACCATCATTATCTTCACTTTACAAAATGAGAAACCTGAGGCGCAAAGACAGTAGGTATCTTTTTCAAGGTCACCCAGCTAGTAAGCAGTGGGACAGAAAGAGAAACCCAGATGCTGGCTCCTACAGTCCACCGCGCTGCCTTTTGAGGCAAAGGGAGAAGCAGTGTGGAATTACACATTCAGGATCAGACATACTTAGGGTTGAGTCCTGAATCTGGCACATATTTGCTGTGTCAATCTGACTCAGTAATTTAATTACCCTGTCACCAAGTTTCCTAACTTAAAAAGATGCAAATGACATCTACTACATATAAAAATGTGAGGCTTAAGTGATATAAAGTCCCTGAAAGTGCCTGGAAAATCATAACCGTTATTAGCTTCACCCTCCTTAAAGTGAGTGATGAATTTTTGTTGTTGTTTGTCTGTTTCTCAGGTTGGCTTACTAGATGGTGATATTGTTGAATAAACTAGAGAATAGTTATTAATCATGGTCAATTCCCACTTCACATATTATTCACTTTGATCCCTAGCATTAATAGGTAACATTTTCTCCCTCTATTGTTTGACTCAGTATTCTATGTACATCACCCTTTTATGCGCCAGCAAATTAACCTTCTGAGGATAGTCAACACTGGTACCAAAATAACCAGGTGCAGCATAAATTGAAGGGAATTACCGCTGGTCTCTTCTTGAAATAAGGATGTCCTAGGGATTTCTAGAGGGCCTGTATGAAAGGAGAATAAAAACAAAGTAGTATTTCTTCCCTCCAGTAGGTTGTAAATGGAGAAGAGTGGGAGGAATGGAGATATCTAATGAATATGCTATAATTTTATGAAATATTCTTCCTTAACATTAACGCTGCTCAGTGTGATAATGAAAATATCAATAATGATTACTGTTCTACTTATTGTGTCACCACAGACTCCCTCCTTGATGATATTTTTGGTCTATTATTTGCATATATGACATAAAGTAATTATCTACTTAGTAAATTACTATATATTTTAATCTGGAATATAGAGTTTTTTATTGTCTTCATAAATCCCTTATTAATAAAACAAAACAAAACTTCTGATATTCTTGAAGAAAAATGTATTGAAAGAACAAGACCCTGAATCTATAGTTTCACTTGAAATGCTGGGGCCCAAAGATGACCCAACAGGTAAGCAGCACTGCTGGAGACTGATGCCTGAACAGAATTTACTCATATGGGGATATACTTCGCCTATTCCATAATGTAAATGAGTCCTATTCCTCTACCTCTGCATCAAGTCACGTAACCAGATATGCCTTAGCTTGGAATCAACATATTTTTAACTCTTAGATGATTTCTTGCATTAGGCAAAAACCGTTTTGAATTTAGGTCATGTTGTAATATTTATTGATTTTTTTAGTTTGTATAGAGAACTTTCTGCAGTTCTTTGTATGCTCACATAATTCTAATGATATTAGGTATAATTGTTTGCATATTTACCCTAGATGATGAGTAGATATTACATGAAACTTATCTATGAAATAATTTTCTTTGAGTGAAACAAGCCTCCCTTATTTCAATTTGTTCTAATGTGGATACACTCACAAAGTTTAGAAGTAGTTAAATATCTGATTTTAAAATTCAGGCTTTAAGAGTGAATGTAGCAATTAGTAATTATTAAACTTTTTAAAATATAAAAATGCATTAATCAGTGTTTTGATTAAAAACACAAAATTAAAAAAAACACAAAATTAAATGAGTATGGCTAAAGAGTACTATCTGAATCCAAGTAAAGTTGATACAGAACTAAAAATGACTTGAGTTCTTAGAGGAACCATGTAGGATATTAGATACTGTTTAAAAGATTTCAGTTTTTCAAAAGTGATTTTTAAAGCCATTGTACTAGATAAACTATCTGCATTACTTCTTGTTAGTATCCACATTTCATGGTTTCTACAGCTAGTTACACATTCTAAGCATCTGCTAAAGCTCAAATTCTGCTCTAGCTTCCTGTAGAGGAGTTAAGGATTATTTGCTTTTATATGGTTCATTTATGTCTGTGGTATGTGATAAAGGTGGTGATTTCTTGACACAGCAATATAGATGGGTTTTCCCCATTAAAAGCTCTACTTGGGGGGGGATGGAAACCCTTATAAATCACTGTGTGGTCTTGTAAATCATGCAGTGTTGTGATATATTTTCTTCCCAGGTTTGAATCAGAATAACAAGCACACATGAAATTGCCAAGAGCATCCAAAAGAAAGCAAAATCACCCAAAACAAACAAAACAAAGTCTAATACTATTTTTTTAAAAATCCTGAAAAATTGCTTGACCCAAATGAAATATTTCCAAGAGTGTTGCCAAGAATATGAAAATAGGAATAGGTATATATGTATTTCTATTTTAAAGCAGGAAATTACAGAAAGATACGAAAGCTACAGTAAGACCAGTAACAATAGAATAAATCATACTTATTGAGCTCTAACTCTGCTTGACATTCTGCTTATTGCTTTCCCTTAATTTACTTCGTTTAATCCCCACAATCACACCATGAAGTTTGCATCATGTTACAGTCGAGGAAATTTTTGACTGCCTTCTGCATATTTACTAGAATGCCCTGTAAATGCAGCATTATTTCAAGTCACATTTCATTTAGGTAAAAATTATTTGACATTCTATAACTCCCCTCTTCACTTTTTTTGGTCATGCCTCCAATTAGGGCCAGAGAAAGTGTCTTCATATGTGCATTTCTTAAATAAATAAGTATACTTCGGGACACCGGGGTGGCTCAGTAGGTCTGACTTTCGCTCAGGTCATGATCTCAGGGTCCTGGGATCTAGCCCAAAGTCTGCTTGTCCCTTTCCCTCTCCTTCTGCCCCTCCCCCTCCTTGTGCTCTCTTTGAATCTCTCTTGTATAAGGTCTTTAAAAAATATATAATATAAAAAAGAGATTAAAAATGAGAGAAACTGTTCTCTTCAAATTTGTACACAAATACGTTCTACACACACATATTTTTTTAACCTTAAGATACTAGGCACAATATATTCCAAAGAATACCCTGGTCCTGAAAGAGTTCATCTTTTACAGATATTGACCTCTATTTATAATGAGGGGAGAGCTTTTATCAACAGAATATTCTGGATTATTGTTAATAATGTTGTAGATTCCTTAGTACTATAGAAACAGATCTATACCTATATGGTGACATTTATTCATTTCACATTTTCTTAAAGTGACTGAAATGGCTGACTCCTTTACATATGGACCTGATTATTTTATAAATCATTTGGACAATAATTTCTGAGAGGTTCTGACTACAACAGTCTAGTGAGGAAAAGACAAGAAAATCTCATTATAACAGAGATGCTATGGTGGAAGTCATCCTGTGCCTTGGTGATCCTTTGTTGAGCAACACAGATCTTTCTTTTTAGACCACTGACCTGGGAGTATCAAAGAAATGTGTTTCTCCTGAATTCCTAGATTCTTATACCCGATATGTTTCCCTTTTCCTTTGACTGCTGGAAAATTTAGTCTAAGTTTTGATTCACCACCATCAATTTTAAAGACTAGATAGTGTATATTTCACCACGGTGATTCTGTTTTCCTGTCTTTATTTTCTGTTAATCTAATTCCCAAATGTTTATTTTATACTTCATATGCATATGTATGTATATGCTTACATATGTACATATATGTCTGTGTATGGGTATGAGTCTGAGTGTGTGTGTACCTTAGCTACGTCAAGGTCCTTATAGAATGAATAGAGTAAGATGGGGCAGTAACATTCAGGAAAATAAAACCAACAATAATTCTGACACAACGTCTACAATAATATATTAGATATTTTATTTTATTATTTTATTTTAAAGATTTTATTTATTTATTTGATAGAGATAGAGACAGCCAGCGAGAGAGGGAGCACAAGCAGGGGGAGTGGGAGAGGAAGAAGCAGGGCTCGATCCCATAACGCCGGGATCACGCCCTGAGCTGAAGGCAGACGCTTAACCGCTGTGCCACCCAGGCGCCCCATATATTAGATATTTTAAAAAATATGTATTCTACTATTTTCCGTAGAGATATATACCAAATTTTCTTGTCTCTTAGTAAAAAAAAAAANACGCTTAACCGCTGTGCCACCCAGGCGCCCCATATATTAGATATTTTAAAAAATATGTATTCTACTATTTTCTGTAGAGATATATACCAAATTTTCTTGTCTCTTAGTTAAAAAAAAAAGAAAGAAAGAAAAGAAAAGAAAAGAAAAGAAAAGAAAAAAAAAGAAATTAACGACAATGTAAGAAATAAAATTTGCTCCTATCCTTTACAANCTACTATTTTCCGTAGAGATATATACCAAATTTTCTTGTCTCTTAGTAAAAAAAAAAAAAAGAAAGAAAGAAAGAAAAGAAAAGAAAGAAAAGAAAAGAAAAGAAAAGAAAAGAAAAGAAAAGAAAAAAGAAATTAACGACAATGTAAGCAATAAAATTTGCTCCTATCCTTTACAATTAAGGTCTCACGGATAGAACATGAGCTATCAAGCCAAACAGATGTGGATTCCCATTACATTTTAGCTTGGGCAACCTGTGTGAATTTGCATGAACTACCCAACCTCCAAGAATTTAGCTACCTCATCTCAAAACTGAAGAAAGTATTTTCTATTTAGATTTGTCACACAGTACAGACTCAAGAAATGCTGATTCTGTTCTTAGTCTTCCTCATGGAAATCTCCACTCACTAGATTTTCACTAAACACACTCTAGACATTCTGAAAATGTCTAATATATAAATTACAATGAATTTATAGGGGCTTATTTTCCACTGCAGTTGGTTACATAGGGAAAAATTTACTATAACTTGACATCTAAGACAAATGATCAGTGAATTTTTTAAATGATGGTGCCCAATGCTTATAAAATATACATATGTGTGTGTTTCTGCTTGTTGAGGAATAGTCACTCTCATATAATGCAAATGGGAGTATACATAAATTTGCCACAGACAAGAGATATTGAACTTCTGCATATTACCTTTGATTCAGAAATTTGACTTCCAAGATTTTGATGAAAAATAATTACAAATAGGTACAGAAATTTATTTACAAAGATGTTCATTACAATACTACCATATAAAAATTGGTTTAAAATCTATGTTCAATAAGAGATGACTGGGTAAAGTAGAATACATTTAGATAACTGAATTCTAACTGGCTATTATATAATGAGATGGCAATATGCATTTCTTGACATGCAAAGACGTACACAGTATATCACTGAGATAAAAAAAAAACAGCTCTTGAAATATGTACAGAATGACACCATTTTTGGAATAAATTTGTATTTTTGTAAAGAAAAAAAACCTGTGAGAGTCCACCAAGAAGATGTCAAAAATGGCTACAGTTGTTTCTGCAACATTGCAGGTGACTTTATTTCTTTTAGCTGATCTGTATTTTCTCATTTTTCAGTGATGAACGCCTGCTACTTATGGTAATAAGAGTCATTAGCTGAAAAACAAAGAACTGCCTAAAGTCTGACTCAACTTCTCTTCTGTTTTATGCTTCACTGGTGGTACATTCCAAGGCAAATGGTTTAGAAAAGAAATGAGCATAGCATGCTTCTTATATGATGTGGTCTACAATCCTGCCTTTTTTTTTTTTAATACATGTACTTGAGTGACCTTAAACAACCTAAATATACGATAGATAGTTGAGATAGTTCAGAAGTTTTGTGGAGAGGGTGACTAGGCTAGTGAGATGATATCAGCACCACTTAGATTTTATCTATTTTCTCTCACTCAAGACGTGCTGCTATTGGACAAGACCATTCTGTTTGTTACAACAGTAATTGATTTCCAGACAAGTCATTTAGAGCAAGTTCTGAACCAGTTTTCTCTCACTTTTGAGTATCTGGCAGTGTTAACAGGCACCTTGATACAAACCTTCAACTCTCTCTCTTTTTTTTTTTAATCATTAGTGTAAACTGGCATCTACACATGTCTTGCTACGCAGATAGATATACACTATGAAAGTATACTCTAAGGAGGAACTAGCACCTTTTCTACTCAAAAGAAGTATCACATATTTTGTTAGCCAACCTAAATGATATGTGAATGGATTGGGATATAATGTACAACCTTAAATATCTAATTCACTACTCTGAAGGAGTTTGAATTCAGGATGGGAATGTCAGGTTTCTCTTACAAAACTCACCTGCTTAACATTGTTTCTGACTCTTTAACTGAATGTAATATTTTCCTGTCTTTAAAAAAATAATAAACAAATAAATAAATCTACACTAGTGTTAATGTGTTCTATAAAATAATTTGTATGTCCTGTTGAGAAGGCAAAGAACATACACTAGGACTATCAAAGAGGTTAAAATGTCTAGGGTGTACTTTCCCAAAATGTTGCCTGTGCTTGTAAAATGAAGTAACTTGGAAATAGGTTCCACCTTCTTCCATGACCTTTGGCCCTCATATGTCTTCTCTACCCACCTTCTCAAAATACTCTCTCAGAGCCCAGTTACTCAACCTAAAAATAGCTCCCAGATGTCTTGCTACCTCACTGTGTAGCCCCTTTCCCCTTTACTGAGATTGTATGATTTGGAAAGATAGCAGGAAGGGTTTAACAACAGGACCCTTTTTCGGTTCAAAATAAGTTCATGCATAGGAGGTTTGTTTCTTTATCTCTGTGTGAAGAGTACAGAAATGCAGAACACTGTTTTCTATAACTTTACTTACAAATAACATTTGGAAGTTATAGCACACTTCTTTGGTTTATAGTTTACAAGTCAGTATTTTTCTCATTTTTGATGGAGCTGTCTCATTTATTAAACTAATAAAGTGAGACTTAAACTCTACATTTCAAGTTATTTGCTAAATGTCTTAATAGATGTCTCTGCTTACATTTCCAGAAAGTGTCTCCTGTTTTCCCACATTCTATGATTAATAACTATCACTGAATCCCCTGGCAATGTGGTTTAACCCTAGCTTTCCATTCTAAGAATGAAAGTCAAGTAAATACAAAAGCCTTTGCATCGTGCTCTTTGGTGAACCAACTTATGTTTTGAATGGGGCACAATGTTTCAAAAGAAGAGTTTATAAATAATAGATATTTATGGTAATTTCTACCCTTTCCTCATGAGTCATTGTGGGTAAAGTTTACAATTTTGCTGTGGCTGTTGTTAAATATCCCTTACCTATTGCCAAACTTGCAATAAAATATCTCCAATAAGAGAGGCAGCAGGGCCTAACTAAACTCACAATCAAGGCTTTTGTCTTTAAGAAATAATCTGGTTGGAGAACCTCCCTTCTCATTTGTTTCTTTTGTCAACATCTTCAAGCATGGAAACAGCCTTAGAAAGATCCATGACTTTGGGATTGGACTGAAGCTGTAAAAAGCATGTTTTTATAAGAACAAGAAGTCAGAAAGTTGATCTTCATTGGTTTTCTGCCTACCATGTGGAATGTACCCCTGAGACCTGGTGAGCGCACCAGCCCATCAGCTGATGGGAGAACAGGCATCATCATATTAAAAACAGGGCTCACTGTGCCTTTCTTTCAAGTGAACAAAAATTTAAAAACATCTTATTACAGGTTTAAAAATGTTCTATGTGCTGTTATAATTAGGTCAACCAAGCATTACTTGGTCAACGTTAAAACAGAAAGCTGGGTAGCAGTTGAAGTCACAAATAGTTTTCCGTGAACTTGGATGTCTTCAGCAAAGCAGGGATGTTTGCATAATCTTTTTTGTAGCAACAACATTCCACATGCATATTTCTCTTTAAAAAGAAACTCCATGCTCAGTGGTATTCTGGGTTCAAGGCCTGAATAAAGAGCATCTCAAGTCAAAAGTCCTGTTCTAAAAACTGAGATGTAGAGAAGGTCATAAGTTTTTTGCTTCTCTTTTAAATCACTTATGGATGACTAAAAACCACATTGATTCAAATACAAATTTACTTAAATCCCTGAACTTGAACTTTTAGCTATCTAGCCCAATTTCTTCCCCCAAATCTTACCAAATGTTTGAGGTTTATACAAACAAGATAAATCACTATACACAACACTGAGCAGAGGAAAAGGTGAAATGCACAATAAACTTGCTTGCATAATTTTTCTCAAGGCCTAGAAATAAAATGTTAAATGTAGTCTACCATTTTTGTGGTATTTTTCCAAAATACTAGTCTCAAAGTGTATATGATACAACATTTATTTTTTTTAAATGGAAATATAAAACTAGATATCCCAGCCTAAAAACTAAAAAGCAAATCTCTAAATTATACTTATTTTGAACATCTTACTTTCCCAGGAGATTGATCAAGACAGCATTTAATAAAGCAATACTTTTTAGGATAAAAACTACTTTGTTTTCTGCTTTCAGCCAATGGGAGAAGTGTCCAAGATTGTCATTTGTCTTCTATACAGTAAAGTTGTATCATTTGCTCTTCTAATTTTATGACTCCAACTATGTGGTTAGTATCATGACTTTACTGGTATGACAATAAAAAATTCTACACAATATTTTCACACATATTTTATTATAAACTGTACATTAAATTACATTAATACATACATATCACTGCATAGAGTTAAATAAATGAGTCTGAAACCCCTGAATAAGATGCTCCTAATAATCTAGGGACAGCAGAAGAATATAACTGCTCCATGCTTATGCCTCATTCTGGTATTGAAATAATGATAATCACCATAATAATGAATATGCTATAATAGTAATAGACAAGAGAGTTATGCCAAGGGATAAAGCAGTCAACCAACTAACCAGGATGCCATTTTTAAGGGAATTAAACATCACCCGAATAAATTAGAATATGATTACTGGTTAATTTAGATTTCCACATACAACTTCTTTGTAGTTGCTTAAGTAAAAACTGATCTTAATCACTCCAAATTAGTGCCAGTAAGCAAAATTTAAAATAACAGTAGCTCTTTGCCAATCCCAATCTCTTTTTTTGAGAGGTAAATTTCAAAGTACACAATTGCCAGTTCTACCGATAAATCTAAAACGAGCCAGATGAGTTGTTTATATCTCAGTCCTAGACAACCGAAACTATTAATATGTGGGTAAGGCTCTTTACAAGAAGCAAGTAATCTATTTCATTGTCTGAAGTTTAAACCATTCACTATGCATCCCAAGAATTTTGTGATTTAGGAAATCACACGTATACAAGGCACATACACACAAAACACAATACACACCAAAGAGAGGGGAAAACATCTAAGGGTATTACTTTAGGACAATGACTCTGTAGAAGTGAATTAGTAAGTAAATCTATTTTGGCTCCTTCTTCATATACCAAAGCTTGTTTTATAGAAAATTATGTTCATTCTGAATGTGAAACCAAAAATAAAACAGAAGATCATCTGATTTCTGTTTTGACCAATAATTACTTTCAAGTTTGTCCAACTGAAGGCCAACCTAGAATTAGAAGTGTTCTTGCCCATGTGTAGCTGAAATTCCAGTATGTCAATTGGTAAACATTTGACTAATGTTTTTAACATTTTTAACATCGATTTGACTAATGTTTTTAACATTAATTACAATGGTCTGCTAAGTGGGATTTTGAACTTAATTATTTTATGATTGTATTGTAACATGTAAAATGTATACAAAGATAACCAGTTTATTTATTTCAATAACTGCTGTTTCTCCTTTTCAATGTATTACAAAAAAACTGTTAATGGAAAATCTGACTTGTGAATTTCACTTGTGACTTTAATAAACTTTAGCTCATCAAAAGTCTATGTCAAAAGAAAAGTCTGACCTGAAACGCTTCCAACCAAAAAGCAGAAGTATAAAATATAAAATATTTTCTAAACTGAAACAAATTTTTGCAACTGTATCTAGTAGATAATTTTTTCTGTTAAGAGAAAAATGACTAATTGCAACTAAGGAGTGAGAAAGTATCAAAAAAATTCAAATGCATCAAAATGTTATATTATGTTTGGTGCAGCAAAATATCCCTTACTATAAATATAAAGAAAGAAAGAAATTATTTTTCTATAAAACATCGGTTTCCCTTACCTCTCACTAAATAAATATTGATCACATTGAACATGGGTCCAGGAGGTTTAACATCATGTTAATTGCTTTGCATGTATTATCTCATTTAATCTTCCCAATAACCTCATCAAATAAATTCTATTATCTTCCCTTTACACACGACATATGACAAACTTAAGGCCCCAAAGGTTAAGTAACTAGCAGAAAATTTTATGGCTAGCAAATTCAGACCCAGGACTTCAAAGCAAGTACTCATAACTCCAAGACAATTTGAGCTCTGTTCAGTAAGTTCCTGCACTTTGCAATGCTTTAATTGACCCAAGAGCTCTAGATATAATAACTCTGCTTCCCAGTTTTTTGCTCTCTCTCTCTTTTTTTAAATCTCATATGGAGTAATCTTTGGCTTCATTTTATATTCAAAGAGCAAACTTGTCCATATGCCCAACAACTCTATGAGGATACAACACGAAATGCTTCAATTAAATAGAAACTTTTCAGTCAATAAGACAAAATGACAAGTTGATAAGAATTCAACCCATAATATGTGGGAATCAGGCATGAATAAGAAATTCCACTGTAACCTACTACCAATGTTTACAACAGTTTCAGTGTTCGTAACTCAAAGATGTCTACTTTCACTTTACAATAACCAATACAAGTTTTAGGCTACTTGGTTGCATGGTCAAACCAGTTTACATAAAATAAGTTATTTGTTGCATATAGTCTTAGATCTTCTAATACATGCTTTATTGCCTCTACAGAATGTCATTGTAGTAGGGAAAAAATGGCAGGCACCAAAGGCACATCAAATAAACAATACAGGGAATTGAATAAACATGTAAATTTACCCTAAAATTCATTTTCAATTTTCTGCCCTCTGCTTTAGAAATAAGTGAAAAGAGAACAAAGGACTGATTGGTGACTAAGTGCTAAAAACTTCTGTCATAGATTTAATGGACTCCAAGTGATTTTCAGCAGATTTGACCTGCCCTATGAAAACATGCAGAAAGCATCACCATAATTTCGCTACTTTGTAGCGAACATTCGTCTCTGTGTTATTGCTTCCATTGAAGGGACAAGGATGCATCTGAGTCTTTCACAGTATGAATCTAATGAAATGCTCCAGGTATCCTTCAAGTAGAGCTGTTCAACAATTCCACAATCTGGTGGAGTGTAAAGTGCTTATTTTAAATTCAGTATCTATAAGCATATTCTATAGCATGTATGGATTCCCAATCCCCCCTTTTTGGGAGTAGGGTGAAGGTTGAGGAATGGGGATTGGGATGGGGTAGGATAAGGGGTGGGAGAGTTTTAAGTAGGAAATGTATGTATATATCATGTCTTTGCATACATAAAAAAGGGCTACTAGCTGCCTATTTGGAATTTGTGAATAAAACTAAAGATAAAATAGGATTAACAGTTCATAAAATACATTGAGCCAGTGAATTATAACTCAAAGATTTGTGCACACATGAGTAAGCACTTCTCTGCTGTTGAACACATGAAAAAATGCAGATCTTAATGTAAGATCTTACTGTTTTCACCTGAGGCTGGCTTAAATCCTTGCTAGAACACTAAAGACTTTCTAATGGAATATTTCTGCAACACACACACACACACTACTATACACTTCAACTTGATACCTGATGAATGTATATGGGAGTAGGGAAGAAAACTAACATTCAGCTTAATAATAGTATATTTTTATGATCAAGGGAGGCAATTCCAGTTTTCTCTCATTTAGATATAATTTTCAGTTAAATCCTAATAAACATAACTCTTCACAAGAAGGCAGTGCCTGGATGGAGTCCAATACAGAAAATTTATATTAATACTCATTAATGAGACTATGTTATTTATTTTTGGCCTCATTATATGTTGGGGAATACTCAAAAATCATGAAGCTCCTTTGCTAAGACTATATAGTGCCTCTGGTTGCCTGAGTCTCCAAGGACACTTGAAACCTCAGGCATACTGCAGTGTGTCTAGGACACAGAACCACAGGAAAAATATAAAACATCTTTTTGAAGGTTAATTTTACTTAAAAATGTATAAATAAGGTATTTTATATTAAAAATTAATAATTGATAAATAGGTAATTCAGCATATTTACTGCTATCTTATTAATATTTATAAATTTTTTATTGGGCTGGATCACTTAAGGCTATACTTGCAGACTCAGGTTTTCATTTTCTCTCTCTGCCTAGGAGCCTAGGAGCACCTCAGTGGGAAAGTTTGAGAAACTTAGGTGGTTAATTACAGTAAGACAAACCTCAATTAAATTTTAGTGAAAGGCACCTTAGTATTAAAAACTCTAAGCAGCAGGCCACTTGTCAGTATTTGCAATGGGTTCTTAAAACAATTCAGTGTCTCTTCCTCTCTTGAATTAATTAGCTATTGATCAGCTTGAGATGCAATCCTACCACATTTTAACTTCTCCAGGTCAGGATATATATTACAATCAAGGGATAAAAAATTATAGTGTCATCATTGAATCGGTAATATTTTATTCCTTTATCTAAAATAATGATGCCACTTAAAAATCACTGGTATCTTAATACAATGCATTAAAAAAATCATTGCAAAACCTCACTATATAATGGGTTTAATGTTACCAGGCCTATCCTTCAAAATCCAGCTACCTTTAACTTACATTCATATAGATACATGTTGTGGCCAAAGTATGCCATAAACAGTCAATAAATTCCAGATGCAAATTATATTTTGCTTGTTGATGGTTCTGTTTTCATAAATAAATGAATGAATAAATACATAAATAAATTTTTATTGGTGAAAGGGCTTTCTCTATACACTGAAACACACAGAATGTTTTAGAGGCCATTCTATTTTCAAAACAAGTCAATAGATATCTTATTTATATTCATTTTTTATTGAAGAACACAGCAAACAAGTGCAGGAAGTGTCAGTTTATGAAACAAACCACTAGTTAAGAACACTTATGTGGTCAACATTTTATTTATTAACTATATAATCACGATATGAGAACTTTGCCTTGCACTATAAACCTTCAGGAAGACATAGTGCAAGACTTGTCTTAGTTCCATATTCTTAGGGGTAAAGTGAATTATCGGCCCTTTATGGCTTACTTGAAAAATGAGTACATGCTTTTAGATGGTAACGACAACAGCAATAACCTTGGCAATGATGATGTGGAGAAAGAGAGGAAACAGAGCCAAAGCTGAAGGCCAAATCTGAAATAGGTCCCGCTAGGACTTCTGAAAGCATCTCTTAAGCAGCACAGATCGGCTCTAGGTAGCACGAACATTACTTAAGCTTCCCTTGGAAGAACCAACATGACTAGATAACTGGTTCAGCCACACACACAAAAAAAAAATACTAAGTTATAGGGTTAGTATAAAAATATATATCCACAGATGGCTCTTTAGAGCAGATAGCAGAGAGGACTTTAGAAATTGAGGAATTAAATGTGTAAGATCTTTACAGCTGAGGTTGCTGGCACATGTTTCCCCAATCTCATAGGTGATCATAAGACTTTCACATCTGGGGCTCCACATGTAAAGGAATAAAATGTGACTCCTGGGTTTGGAGGGTTATTTAAGAGTAAAAGGCTTATGAATCACAAATCAGGGCACACAAAAATGATTTGCTCCTATTCAACTATTCAATACAACCCCAATAGAAGGGAAAAACTTTTAATGAAGCTTTTTCCCCCCAATCCATAAGTTAATAATAAGCATAAAACAACCAACTAGCCAATCAATTAATCCCCTCAAAAAACAACTCTAATAAAGAAGGAAATGATAAATTGAGGATTGAAAAATAAACATTAAAATTAAGCTATATTTCCCTCTATTCTCTTATACTAATGAAAGAAAGTTTGCATTTCTGCCCCTGTGGTAGGCAGACTTCTAAGATGGACCCCAATTTTCCCTGCATCCTAAAATTTACAAATTTGTGTAATTTCTTCCCCTAGAACATGGGCTGGGTTGAATGATTTGTTTCTAATCAATAAACTATGGCAAAATTAATGAGATGTCACTCAGTTTGCATGACTGTGACTTCTAGCTCCCTAACAGATTCTAATGCTTTTAAGCATGCATGCTCTGATGAATTAAGTTGCATGCTGGAGAGGTTCATGTAGCAATGATCTAGGGCCCTCAGCTCAATCACTCACAAGGAACTGAATCCAGGTAAGCTCAGAAGTGAATTCCCAAACATTCAGATGAGAGAGCACAGTCATGGCTAATACCTTGACTATAGCCTCATGGGGAACCATGAAGCAGGGGACTCACTTGGGCTGTGTCCAGACTGCTCAACAACAAAACTGTGAGACAATGTTATAAGCTACTAAATTCTGAATAACTTATTATACAGTATAAAAAATTAACAGAGTACCCAAATGCCCTCCTGAAAATTCAAATGCATCCCAGTTCATCAAGGACCCATAAGAATTCTATTAACAACATCCTCTCAATAATAACACAACTGTCTGCAAATAAATGAAAGGTGTCAACATTGTCATGATGCCATTATCTTTTGTTTTTAATGGAAACCAGCAGCTGCAGAGCAAATTACGCAAACCTATTTTGAAGGACAAGATATTTAAAGATTTTACATATGTATGTATATATATACACATACATCTATACACACATACATATATATACACATACACATAATGTTATATATATATGTATTTATACACACATAATATATTTTAATTCTTATGTACAGCTGCTGACAATCGACAATTTTAGGATACTCATAAAAAACCTTTTTAAAAATGCAAGTTCCCTAGGGATGCCTGGGTGGTTCGGTTGGTTAGGTGTCTGCCTTTGCCTCAGGTCATGATCCCAGGGTCCTGGGATGAAGTCCTGTGATGGGCTCCTTGCTCAGGAGGGAGCCTGCTTCACCCTCTGCCTGCCACTCTCCCTGCTTGTGCTCTCTCTCTCTCTGACAAATAAATAAATGAAACCCTCAATAAAAAATGAAAGTTCTCTAAAATAAATTAAAGAATTGCTTTAAAAACTGCATAAGGATTTCTCTCAGTAACATTTGTAGACACGTAGAACATAGTCTAAAGATCGAGACTTTAAAAACTCAAATAAAATAAAATATTAAATGTATTATAAAATTTAGATAAAGATTCAGATAAACTTTAAAATAGGTGTGTGGGTTTTTTTTTTAATATACAGATAAAAAATATGGAAAGACTGAGAGTTAGCATTCACTTCAGGCTACATCTGGCAGTAATCAGATATGATAATTTAGTGTGGTAGGTAACAGCAGGAATTCTGAAGCTAGTCAACTGGATGCTTCTCCTTACTCTGCCACCTAACATATATGAGACATTGGATAATCTCCTTATGCCTCGTTTTCCTCATCTCTAAAATGGCATAATAAGAATACCCACTTAGATGAGGATTAGACAGGATAATACATGCAAAGCATCTAAAATTGTTTCTAGCATACAATGGGAGTTTTAAAAATGTTAGCTAAATTACACGTGATCTTATGCATCTGACTTACCTCTATGTATCATGGTTTTTCCAAGTACAAATAAAAGCTTGCATAAAACAAGTTTGTTAAGTCCTCTACAATCTTAAAATCTTGATGATCTTTGTCTTCTATCACTCAAAATACTTAATATAAGTAGAAAATAGGGAGTCATTCCTTTATTCATTTATTCCAGACTTATTTATTAAGTCCCTACTATGTGCTAGGCAGTATTACAGATGTCGATAATACCAAGACAAAAGCTTGCCCTTGACTTCCAGGTGCTGACCTAGAGCAGCAGTCTAAGATAACGGTTATAAGCCCAAACTTGAAATCAGACTTTTTGGGACATAGGGCTTTACAGTTCTGGACAATTTCCTTAACTCTCAACAGCCCAGTTTCCTCTCATTTGAAATGGGAATGACAATGGTTGCACTCTCCTAAGTTTCCGGTAAGGACTAACTGAGTTAATATAGGTAAAACCTTGTAGACAGAGCCTGGAAAATAGTTAAGTATGCAATAATACCTGTATTGTCAGGAGGAGAGTAAGAAAGGAAAAGAAACACATCGTGTGGAGCATGATAATGGGTTGGGAAGGGACAGAGCACAAGGAGCTAGAATATACTAACATGGAAGTTTCCCAGAGTCAGTATTTGATCTTACATTAAAGAACTAAGAGAAGTGGTTTAAGAAGGTACAGTCTGGTTAAATATTTCAACATGGAATATTTTTTAAAATAACAGAATTTCACCAAAAGATAAGCAAGTAACTAAATATTTTCTCCACTTCAATACACACTGACTGATAAGTCTAAGTTCACACTATTTGTCCATTCACTATACACTGCCATTTCTAAATAGATGCAACAAAGCATCTGTTGAGGTTGTCAACAGCATTCACATGCAAAGAAAAACAATCCAGATAACCAAATTATTCTCCTAGGGAGAAATGATCCTAAATGCAAGTGCCACTCCAACTGGTAGCATTTCAAATGCAATTTGGGGCAAGGGTCCATTGTGGTACTCCTGCCATCACATCACTCACTTAACTCTTTCCACTTAACTATCTCCAAATAGTTAGGAAGCTGCCAAGCGGACACTAATTCAACTTATACATACTAGGAGATGCATTATGAGGAACAAGTTCCAGTAAAGACTTCCATCTAGAGCTGTCTATTGCTTAGAACTGCTAAGCCAAGCCCTCTGGGAGACTTTATACTACCCCTCCTGATTTGCCGGCACTGAAAGCATTCATGTACATTAAAAATTCATCTACCCAGAGCGTTATAATATGGACTGTGAGAGGTTGGTCCGAAAGAGAAGCTTTTTGTATGAAGGGAAAAAGTGAACAAAAGGACTTTTAAATTTCCAATAAGTTCTAAAGTGCAATTCAATTACTTAAATACCCATTTTTCTGAATATAAAATATGAGTCAGAAATATGATGCTTTGCTTTACAGTCCTGTTTATGCCTACTGTCCTGGAAAAACTAACAATGGAGCACACTTTGAATCTCAAAAGTGTCCACTGTCACTAGTGAATATTAATTCCTTCCTAAAGTGACATGTCTCCAAGGAGTTTGTCATCCAGCACATGAAGACTGACAAGCCTGATTCTGTGGCTGAAAAGAATAACCTCCCTGGTATTCCTACTAAAGTAGGGTTTTACTCTTCTAAAGGCTATTGTTATTTATTGCTCCTCTTAGCTCTGATCCTAAACCTGCCAGGCCCAATGTGTCCCATACATTGTAGTTGACAGTGAGAAAATAATTAAGCAAAAGGAAGACTTGTATCCAAGGAAAACCAAATGATTTAATCATTTACCTGAATCGGGAAAACATCCAAATTCAATCTCTAATATCCTCCAGCCCCACCATTACTACCTTTAGTTAGGACTTCATTTTCTCTTGCTAGATTGTAAATATAATGTTGAAATGCTAATCCTAATCACTGTGTTAGTCAACATCATGGCTTGACTAAAGATTTAAAACACGGAGTTGTCAAATGTGCAAATGACCAAAAGTTATGATTAAAATATAATTTGCCAGACAAGAAACCAATCATCCTTAAAGTTCTTAGCAGCTAAAACAATAAGCACACCCAAAGGAAAATACAATTTAATATAGATAAATTCAAAGTCCTGCCTTTAGTTTAAAATGAAAACCCTCTTTCAAAAAAAAAAAAAAAAAAGGATAGATGAAGAAGGACATGTTTAAAAGTTGTTCATAAAAATAAACTTGGGGACTTATTTGGGATAGTGTTATCCAATGGTATAATAAAGCTACTAAAAATGGGTAATGTCTAGGTTAAAACAAAAGAAACAGAATGTCCAGACCAATGAACCAAACAGTCCCATGCTTTTCTGCACTGTCAGGACCATGTGTAGATATTGCGTTCAGCTCTACAATTTAAGGTAAAATTGACCTAAGTCTATTAAGAACAGATAAAGAGGCAAAGAGTGCATAGCTAGGCAAAAAGAAATGTTAGGGAGGTAAAACAGCCATAAAACAACAATGATACAATAATAATCACAACATTGATAAAGTCGTGTTTTCTATGTGCTGGAGTGTGTTGGAGACACTTTAAACAAGTTGTTTGCTTTGACTCCCTCATAAACCTCAGGAGGTCATAGTATTAGCTTCCTTTTTTCAAATAAAGAATATGATGCTCAGAAAAAGTAAGTTGTCTAAGATTACTTTGAAACCAAATATTTGAAGGCATTTATGAAGATGAGAAAGACATGGGGTTTTTTTCCATAAGGAAATTAATGGAAGCTACAACTTGCTAAAAAGAAAAATTCTTTTTTTTCCTTGTCACTTTTTTTTAATAATATTTATTTTGTTATATTAGTCACCATACAGTACATCCCCAGTTCTTGATGCAATGTTCCATGATTCATTACTTGCATATAACACCCAGTGCACCATGCAATATGTGCCCTCCTTAATACCCATCACCGGCCTATCCCAATCCCCTACCCCTCTCCCCTCTGAAGCCCTCAGTTTGTTTCCCGGAGTCCACAGTCTCTCATGGTTCATTCCCCCTTCTGTTTACCCTCCCTTCATTCCTCCCCTCCCTCTCCCACCGATCCTCCTATCTCTCATGTTCCATAGATGAGTGAAACCATATGATAATTGTCTTTCTCTGCTTGACTTATTTCACNTTCACTTAGCATTATCTCCTCCAGTGCCGTCCATGTTGCTTCAAAAGTTGAGAAATAGTTCTTTCTGACGGCTGAGTAATATTCCATTGTATATATGGACCACAGCTTCGTAATCCAGTCTTCTGTTGAAGGGCATCTCGGCTCCTTCCACGATTTAGCTATTGTGGACATTGCTGCTATGAACATTGGGGTACATATGGCCCTTCTCTTCACTACGTCTGTATCTTTGGGGTAAATACCCAGTAGTGCAATTGCTGGATCATATGGCAGTTCTATTTTTAAATTTTAAGGGACCTCCACACTGTTTTCCAAAGTGGCTGTATCAACTTGCATTCCCACCAACAGTGTAAGAGGGACCTTTCTCCACATCCTCTCCAACAGTTGTTGTTTCCTGTCTTGTCCATTTTTGCCATTCTAACTGGTGTAAGGTGGTATCTCAGTGTGAGATTTGATTTGAATTTCCCTGATGGCCAATGATTTTGAACATTTTTTCGTGTGTCTGTTAGCCATTTGTACGTCTTCATTGGAAAAGTGTCTGTTCATATCTTCTGCCCATTTTTTGATTTGATTATTTGTTTCACATGTATTAAGTTTGAGAAGTTCTTTGTAGATCTTGGATACAAGTCTTTTATCTGTAGTGTCATTTTCAAATATCTTCTCCCATTCCGTGGGCTGCCTCTTAGGTTTTTTTTTGACTGTTTCCTTGGCTGTGCAGAAGTTTTTTATCTTGATGCAGTCCCACGAGCTCATTTTATCTTTTGTTTCTCTTGCCTTTGGAGATGAGTCTTGAAAAAAGTTGCTGTGGCCGATGTCAAAGAGGTTGCAGCTATGTTGTCCTCTAGGATTTTGATGGATTCCTGTCTCACATCGAGGTCTTTCAACCATCTGGAGTTTATGTTTGTGTATGGTGTGAGAGAGTGGTCAAGTTTCATTCTTTTGCATATAGCTGTCCAATTTTCCCAGCACCATTTATTGAAGAGACTGTCTTTTTTCCACTGGATGTTTTTTCCTGCTTTGTCAAAGATTAGTTGCCCAAAGAGGCGAGGGTCCATTTCTGGGTTCTCTATTCTGTTCCATTGGTCTATGTGTCTATTTTTGTGCTAGTACCATGCTGTCTTTGTGATCACAGCTTTGTAGTATAGCTTGAAGTCTGGCAATGTGATGCCCCCAGCTTTGTTTTTCCTTTTCAACAATTCCTTGGAGATTCGGGGTCTTTTCTGGTCCCACACAAATTTAAGGGCTGTTTGTTCCAGCGCTTTGAAAAATGTCATTGGTATTTTGATCGGGATGGAAAGTGTAGATTGCTCTGGGTAGCATAGACATTTTAACTATGTTGATTCTTCCGATCCATAAGCACGGAATATTTTTCCATCTTTTTGTGTCTTCTTCAATGTCTTTCAAGAGTGATTTGTAGTTTATAGAATATAGATCCTTTACGTCTCTGGTTAAGTTAATTCCTAGGTAAAGTATGATTTTTGTTGCTATTGTAAATGGAAAGGATTCCCTAATTTCTCTTTCTTCAGTCTCATTGTTTGTGTATAGAAATGCAACTGATTTCTGAGCATTGATTTTGTATCCCGCCACATTACAGAATTGTTCTATAAGTTCTAGTAGTTTGGGGGTGGAGACTTTTGGATTTTCTACATAGAGTATCATGTCATCAGCTAAGAGAGAGAGTTTGACTTCTTCTTTTCTGATTTGGATACCTTTTATTGTCTGATTGCTGCTGCAAGGACTTCTAGTACTATATTGAATAATAATGGCGAGAGTAAGCATCCTTGTTGTGTCCCTGATCTTAAGGGAAAGGCTTCCAGCTTTTCCCCATTGAGAATGATATTCGCTGTAGGCTTTTCATAGATGGTTTTTATGAAATTGAGGAATGTACCCTCGATCCCTACACTCTGAAGGGTTTTAATCAGGAAAGGATGCTGTATTTTGTCAAATGCTTTTTCTGCATCAATTGAGAGGATCACATGGTTCTTGACTCTTTTCTTTTTGGTATGATCTATCACACTGATCAATTTGCGAATGTTGAACCACCCTTGCATCCCAGGGATGAATCCCACTTGGTCTTGATGGATAATCCTTTTAATGTACTGTTGGATCCTATTAGCTAGGATCTCCTAGCTAATTTTGGCATCCATATTCATCAGGGATATCGGTCTGTAATTCTCCTTTTTGATGGGGTCTTTGCCTGGTCTGGGGATCAAGGTAATACTGGCCTCATAGAATGAGTTTGGTAGTTTCCCTTCTGTTACTATTTTTTGAAACAGCTTCAGGGGAATAGGTATTATTTCTTCTTTGAATGTTTGGTAGAATTCCCCAGGGAAACCGTCTGGGCCTGGAGTTTTATTATTTGGAAGGTTGTTTATCACTGACTCAATTTCTTCATAGTTAATTGGCCTATTTAAGAAATCTATTTCTTCCTGTTTCAGTCTTGGTAGTTTATAGGTTTCCAGGAAGGCCTCCATCTCTTCCAGATTGTTTAGTTTTTTGGCATATAGCTGTTGATAAAAGTTTCTAATAATCCTTGCAATTTCAATGGTGCTGGTCGTGACCTCTCCCTTTTCAGTCATNATTATTTCTTCTTTGAATGTTTGGTAGAATTCCCCAGGGAATCCGTCAGGCCCTGGACTCTTGTTTTTGGGGAGTTTTTGGTCACTGCTTCAATCTCTTCATAATTAATAGGTATATTTAAATAATCAATTTCTTCCAGTTTCAGTCTTGGTAGTTTATAGGCTTCCAGGAAGGCATCCATTTCTTCCAGGTTGTTTAATTTATTGGCATAAAGCTGTTGATAAAAGTTTCTAATGATCCTTCCTATTTCATTGGTGTTGGTTGTGACCTCTCCCTTTTCATTCATAATTTTATTAATTTGGGTCCTTTCTCTATTCTTTTGGATAAGTCTTGCCAGTGGTCTGTCAATNTGGCCAATGGCTTATCGATCTCATTTATTCTTTCAAAGAACCAGCTTCTAGTTCTGCTGACCTGCTCTACTGTGCTCCTGGTTTCTAATTCATTGATCTCTGTTCTAATCTTGATCACCTGCCTTCTCGTGCATGGGTTAGGCCTATTCTTCTATTTCAGCTCCAGCTTCTTGAGGTGAGAATATAAAAACTGCATTTTAGATTTCTATTCTTTTGAGTGAGGCTTGGATGGCTATGTATTTGCCCCTTAGGACCGCCTTTGCAGTGTCCCACAGGTTTTGGACTGATGTGTTTTCATTCTCATTGGTCTCCAGAAATTGTTTAATTTGTTTTTTGATTTCCTGGTTTATCGAGTCATTCTTGAGCAGGATGGTTCTTAGCCTCCAAGTGTTTNATTGAGCAGAATGGTTCTTAGTTTCCAAGTGTTTGAGTTTCTTCCAAATTTTTCCTGTGACTGAGTTCCAGTTTCAAAGCATTGTGGTCTAAGAATATGCAGGGAATAATCTCAGTCTTTTGGTATCGGTTAAGACCTGTTTTGTGACCCAGTATATGGTCTATTTTGGAGAAAGTTCCATGTGCATTCGAAAAGAATGAGTATTCTATTGTTCTGGGGTGTAGTGTTCTATATATATCTATGAGGTCCAACTCGTCGAGTATGGCATTCAAAGCCTTTGATTCTTTGCTTAGTTTTTGCCAGGGTGTTCTGTCTATTTCTGATAGTGGGGTGTTGAGGNCATCTGTCTATTACTGAGAGCGGAGTGTTGAGGTCCCCTACTATTAATGTATTATTATCTATATGTCTCTTTACTCTCGTTAAGAGTTGGCTTATGTATCTAGCTATTCCCCTGTTGGGGGCATAGATATTTATAATTGTCATATCCACTTGTTGGATACATCCTTTAAGAATAATATAGTGTCCTTCTGTATCTCTCACTACAGTGGATTCACATTGAGAGTGATTATTGAGAGAGATGATTTTAATGATGTCATATTTCCTGTGAAGTCTTTGTTTCTACAGATTGTAAATTTCTGTTCTGTATCACTCTTGGGGCCTTTTTACTTTTATAGAGCCCCCCTTAATATCTCCTGTAGGGCTGNATAGGGCTCGTTTGGTGGTTACGAATTCCTTCAGTTTCTGCTGATCCTGGAAGGTCCTTATCTCTCCATCAATTCTGAATGACAGCCTTGCTGGATAAAGGATCCTTGGCTGCATGTTCTTCTCAGATAGAGCTTTGAAAATACCCTGCCAACTCTTCCTAGCCTGCCAGGTCTCTGTAGACAGGTCTGATGTTATTCTGATATTTTTCCCTCTGTACGTAAGGATTTTCTTCCCCCTGGCCGCTTTCAATACTATATCCTTGGATCTAATATTTGTGAATTGCACTATGACGTGAAGTGGTGTAGGTCTGTTCTCATTGACCTTGGGAGTGGTCCTCTCTGCTTCCTGGACATGAATGCTTGTTTCCTTTGCCAGATTAGGGAAGTTCTCAGCTATAATTTGTTCAAATATCTCTTCTAGACCTCTGTTTTTCTCCACCCCTTCAGGNCGATTATTCTGACATTGGAACATTTCATTGAGTCAGTAATCTCCCATAATCTACATTCTTGAGATTGGATTTTTTTGAGGCAAGTTTCTGTTTTAACTTTCTCTTCTACCATCCCATCCTCCAATTCACTAATTTGTTCTTCTGCCTCATTTACGCTGGCTGTCAGAGCATCTAGTTTAGACTGCATTTGATTCATAGCATTTTTAATTTCTACTAGACTCAGTCTCATTTCTGCCCTTAGAGATCCTATATTCTCGTTAATATTTTCATTAATAATTTTTTCAAGCCTACACATCATCTTGACCATTGTTACTCTAAACTCCATTTCGGACAATTTGGTTATATTCATATCCATCAGTTCTGTGGCAGAGGCCACAGACTCATTATCTTTTCTTTGCTGGGGGGGCATTTCTCCTTCTCGTCATTCTGATGAGGAGAGGTTGTGGGGATGCCCAGAGCCCAAGTTATTGACCAGGTCACAGGCAGTGTGCACTTGTTTTATAGGGACATTAGGGATGTTGGCTTCCTGATTTTTCAGCCTGCCTTCTGGGCAAGGGGCCTGCCACGCTGATATTCAGGAAACCCTGTTTGGGTAGAGTTGCCCCGTCCCCTGCGAGGGGGGATGGGGATGGGCACAATGTAAGCTGGTATTTCTAGGCTTTTGTTCTCTGGTGGCNAAGCTGGTATTTCCAGGCTTTTGTTCTCTGGTGGCTTTCCCTGGCGGTTTTCTGTGCCTCTTTTGAGAGTCAGAGCAGCAGTGGCCGTATCCTAGCCTCTGTCTCAGAGCTGAGAG
>NC_048226.1:73985792-74244933 GCF_002007445.2 Ailuropoda melanoleuca
CCTCTTTTGAGAGTCAGAGCAGCAGTGGCCGTATCCTAGCCTCTGTCTCAGAGCTGAGAGATCGTAGTTCATTCTCCACTGAGCTCTCTTGGCCACTTTAACTCTGTTTCTATAGGTGCTGCTAAAAACCCTGCAGAGACCCAGGATGTGCGCCCCACAGCCTGTGTCCCAGCCCTCACTTCCAGGGCCGGCGCATCTCTGTCCTTTGTGCTTCTAACACTGCCCGCCACCCCCGTTTCCCACGTGCGCTCCCGAGCTCCCTGTTTCAGTATGGTTCACATGCACTCTGGAGCACCAGTTTTCAGTCTGGTCACGCGCACACTCCCGAGCTCACAGTTTCAGTCTAGTTCGAGTGTGCAGTCCGGAGCTCCTGTTTTCAGTTTGGACATGCACGTTCCCATGCTCACTGTCTCAGTCCGCCCTCTTGCGGGTGCCGGTCCGTGAGTCCAGCCTGCTCCCCCGCACAAGGGGCTATTGCTTCCCGGTGCCCGAGCACCGAGGCTCCCTCCCCCTTCCGTTTATCTTCCTATATCTGTGCGAAGATTCACAGCTCCCCATTTCATACCTCAATACTCAGTGCTGGAGATGTTCGTTTGTAGAGATCCAAGTGTATCTTCCTGCGCCTCAGGCTGATTCTGTGGGTGTTCAGGATGGTCTGGTAGATATCCAGCTCGACTCGGACCAGCTGAGAAAGGGTCTCCTACTCCTCTGCCATCTTTTCTCCTCCTTGCAGAAAGTGGTCGCTTTTCTGTTCATAGAGTTTCTGCTACTCTTTTCTTCATTCTCCAGTTGCATTCATAGGTATTCAGAATGGTTTGGTAGCTCTCTCGCTGAATTCCCGGGACCAGACGAACTTTAGGTCTCCTGTTCCTCTGCCATCTTGGAACGCCTCAAAAAACTCTTAATATTCATAATTGCATTAGAGTGGAATTATCTACCTGCCTTTTGCTACCCATGATCAAGCTAAAATGAACTGTCAGTGCTGGGTGAGGTGAACTTAGGTAACCTTCAGGTTTCCTCCCAACATTAAAGTACAAGACTGGGATTCTAAGAAATGGGGTACTTCTTTTTATTTTTTTTTCGCCTTGGTCAAATCAAAACAAAAAAGTCATTCAAAGCAGCTGTTATGATGAACTGACAAGCCTCTTCAATAAAAATAGTCATTCCAAATAATTTGTGTAGACATATCCTTTAGTATATTTCTGTCACTGGTCACATTTCATTTGGATTTGCTAATTTTTAAAAGCAATTTTATGAATATCACCTATACATAATATTAGTAGCAAAAATAACAACAGGACCTTTATCCAGAAGGTTACAGAATACAGTTACTTCAAAATCTCTCACTGCCCACCCACACTAGATGTTGTAGAAGCTTTATGCTGATGAATGGGGTGAGCCTCTAACAAGCTACATCTAAATAAATATAAATGTCATAACTGAAAGAAAATTTCAGCCAAAGTTTGGCAATGGAACACAGTCCTCTACCATTTCTTGAACTTACATTCTCCCTGAAATGTAGGCTCCTCAAATATTATATGAGGCCTGGTTTAAGTGGAAGGAAACCCTCCAACAGATCAAATTACAAAATAAATGCATGAAAATGTTATCTATCAAACTGGCAAGTGTGGGCTATGTGTACATAACCAGTTTCCACCCTTTGTCCTCAGTTCTTGATAGTTGTTTGAGAGTCAGACTCAAGGGGTGAAGAAAAAAGTAACTATGGATTGTATGAATGAAGCAAAAAAAGTAACTATGGATTGTATGCATGAAGCAATAATAGAGAAACTGGGAGAACCCAGAGCAAAATACTTGTTACCTGTGGGAACAGAACAACAAAACTCTAGGGCTTCCCTTACATAAATACACAGACACAGAATATAGACAAATTGGGCTCATTTATTTAGTTCTTTGCTTTCTTTACGTCCTGACCTCCCCCTCCTTTTTTTGGTAAATTTTTGTAGTGTCTCTAGCATGTTAGTAGCTAAACAGTTCAAATCCTAAGCCTAATCCTTTAATGTTATACCCTCACTGTCCCATGTATCTTTTCCTATTATATTAAAATTATCTGTGTGACTTATCTGATTAATACCCATTCCCTCACTAGATTGTACACTCTATGAGTGTAGGGATAATGTCTGTTTTTGCTCACCTTTGTCCCCCTTTTTTTTTGGCAGCATGTTTCACATGCATAGATGCCAGTCAATGAACAAACTAACGAATGCAACCTTGGAGAGAAAATTTTGATTAACCGCAGGCTTTATAAACTATTTGCACAAGCTCCAGGACAGACACTATTATATACAAAGAATGTCTTTGCAGAATAGTTTAAGGCAAAACCACTCTCACATTGGTGGAGAACGCTACCATAAATTGTATCATCTCTGAAAACTAAAAAGCACAATAAACACACCCCACAAGTTAGCCTTAAACTGACCAAAGTCTAGAATGTTTTTCCATCCCTTATTTATGCAATTTTATCTATTTCTTTCTGGAAAGCCAAGGTTTCAAACTGTACTTCATAAGCTCCTAGCTAACACACAACAGGTTTGTCAAGAGTTACCAAGCAATGAGATTTGACATCAGGCAATATGGATAAAACCATACCACATCTTAAAAATACCTTTTCATGAGGCATACAAAAGGATAACATGATGCAGATTTTGCTGGCTTGCTTGAGTGGGGCCTTTAACCACTTTCTGTAACCTAAAATAAACAGAATATTTCACAATTGACCTGTGTATAATCTGTGTAATGCTCATTACAGCTGTTACAGAATAGAGGAGTCAAAACCATATTCATATTCAGAAACTATAGATCTGATGTAACAGAACAAAAATTTGAGACTATTTTGTTTTATATGTTTCAATTAAGTGATATAGTTTTGATTTCTTGTTCTGTTACAACTTATAGCTTATTTAATGATAGGCAAAGAAAATTAATATACTTTTGGAAGAAAAATTATATACTAAGTTTTCTAACTCAAAGAATAAGCTGTAGCCTCAAGGGACTGGAATAAAGACATTTATAGAGGCTATAATGTTAAGTACATGCTATTAGCAAATTTACTAATGTTTTTCATTTGCATTATTGTAGGAGGGTAATAAAATCCATCAGTTTGCACTTAATGCATCCTCAGTGACCTGGCAAATTCATGTTTATATTCCCACGTAGGACTTTGTTTCTCAAAAGTGTAATCTCTCCTGCATATAACTATCACATCATCCATAAACATTAGGATGTGTACCAGGTTTTTAGGAAAAGCCTTATTTCTCTTATTTCAGGAAGCTTTTAAAGAAAGATTCTTCATATCTGAGAAGTTGAAATCTATTATTTTGTAGGTCTTTTTGTTTTCAAATAGTTTTCTGTAAGCATCAAGCACTGCCAAGCAGAGCTGTTCGCAGATTCTTATTGAGAGAATTATTCATGTTACAACAGAATTAGCTAATATGTCTTCTTAATGTCTAGAGAAATCCATTACATAACATAATCAAGCATGTCTATCAAATTTAAGGCAGTATACATTTTCACTAGGATTTGTCTTTGTTTGTTTATTCATTTTATTAACTAATGTCCATACTTTGTTCAGATCTCCTTAGTTTTACCTAATGTTCTTTTTTTTTTTTTTTTTTTTTGGTCCAGGATCCCATCCATAACATAACATTTTACTCATCGTATATCCTTAGCACACTCTTGCTTTTTTTGATGACCTCGACTTTTTTGAAGACTGCTTGTCAAACAGTTTATAGAATACGCCTATAACTGAGATTTTTCTGATATTTTTGACATGATTAAACAGGGGTTATATGCTTCAAGGAGGTAAAGTTACTCTCTCTTCTCCCTTTAAACACTGCTTAGAAAGAAAACACTCTAGGCACCCTACACTTAAGGAGTTGGGAGTTATACTCCATGTCCTTTATGGCATATATATAAATTATTTTAAATTCTTCTGCACAAGATATTTGTTTACTGGGACTTGAACAAGGGAATCTTAAACCAATACTCACCTGATTACTAACAAACCATGCAGCCCTCAGAAAATCACTTAATTTTGATGGGTACAGTTTATAAAGAAAAATTAAAAATTTAAAGAATAGTTGTAGTTTGTTAAACAAATGCTATGTGCCAGACTTTACTAGGTGCTTAGTGAATTTTGTCTCATATCATCACCATAAAAACCTTATGAAGAAAGCATTACTATTCTTATTACATAGTTGCAGAAGTTTGAAGCTCTGAGAGGTAAAATACCCTGCCCAATTCACACCCACAATCCGTCAAATACTGAAAGCTAATCTATGTACATACACACACACACACACACACACACACACACACACAGGCATTATGCATTATGAAATAACACTTTTCCATACATAACAAAGTCAGGAAGCACGTCAAAGACTCTGGTTTGTCTTCTTTTAAAGAAGAGAAGACTTGGCTAATTGAAGGCTTCCAATTCTAATTTTGCCCCATTCATTTTCCATCATAAAGAATATGAATGACTTCCATATCCCCACTACCACTAGAATTGGTCATCATCTGGTTTGAGGTGTCCCATTCTCTAGGGTTTCACTCATTTGAGTAAATAAGATGTCATGATAAAAAGTCATAAGATTGTAAGAGGAGTATGTGTTTTTAAGAGGATGTCAATTTCCCAGTGAGCATATTTTATTTCTAGGCATAAATATGCATTTGCTTAACTATTCACGTGTTCCCTGTTATAAGACCATTATTCTTGCTCAGGAAACATGGAATTTCTATGTTTTTACAGAACCAGATTTCTATTCAAACATTTTATCTGAAACTTACATGACCACCAGGGCACACATATTCCTAATATTAACCAGGAATCTCTCTGTGTCATACAAAGTCATGAAATACATCATAAGGCATGATCTACTTGGTAAATGCTGAAGAGCATTTCACATTTCATTATTACAAAATGCACAGGTTTATAAATATGTAATGACCCACTTGAAAACACAAAATTGGGCTCAGGTCCATTAAAAAAAACAAATAATTCAGCAAATATCTCTTAATATACTTTAATACCTCTCTGAATGGATTTTTCACTGAAATGGTTAATGCCTTTATTTTCAAAATGGAACCATGAAGTTTTATTTTTTCAGTGGGGTTCACTTAATTTGCAAGGATCAAACAGACTTAGAAGAATTCAATCATTCCTTTATATATAACACAAATAGAATAGTGAAGTATATATCCAGCCTGATAGTACAAATGTATTTTAAGTGGTTGGAAGCTTGAGTGTAAGGCTCATTAACCTTAGACCTAATGAGTAATTCGACTCAATTCCCTAACACATTTCATACTATAAAACCTGTAAATGAGTGGGGTACACCAAGAAATGGAAGGCAGATTGGGGCTCTTTACCTCTACCTGAATTATGAAATCTTAAAGCACCTTAGGATTGTCCTTTCCTCCTCTCATTTGAGAAGATGGAAGTGGAGTCCATCTTGTCTTATGTAGTATTTTAGAATTACTCTTAAAGTCATATGAAGTTAACAGCTCCATATGATACAAACACAAAAAGATTTTCAGTCATAATTTAACACTATTTCCACAATACTTATTGCGTAAATAAAGCATCCTTGTAATGTCCCCAGTTCTAAAATATCAGTGTTATCTTTCATGATGACTTCTGTTTTATTTTTATTTACCTAAGTGCTATTATGATTGCCCCTCACAGTTTCATCTGTTACCTAATTCTCTAGCTGCTTTTCTCAGCCTTTCATCTGTTTACCTTATCACCCTATTACTTTAGGCAAGTGTTAGAGCTGTGCAGACCACTCTCCCTGCAAACTCAACTCTGGTCATTCATCCTTTGATAAAGCAAGTGCAGAATCCAAAACCATTTTCTTACCATTTTTACTGTTTACATCCTTTAAAAATTTGGCAGTAAGAATATTACTTAGCTATCAGAAAGGATGAATATCTACCATTTGCATAGACATAGATGGAACTGGAGAGGATTATGCTAAGTGAAATAAGCCAATCAGAGAAAGACAATTGCCATATGGTTTCACTCATATGTGGAACATAAGGAATAGAGCAGAGGACCACAAGGGAAGGGAGGGAAAACTAAATGGGAAGAAATCGGAGAGGCAGACAAACCATGAGAGACTGCGGACTCTGGGAAACAAAGTAAGGGTTACAGAAGGGAGGTGGGTGGGGGTATGGGGTAACTGGGTAATGGGTATTAAGGAGGGCACATGTGATGAGCACCGGGTGTTATATGCAACTAATGAATCGTTGAACACTACATCAAAAACTTATGATGTACTATACGTTGGCTAACTGAACATAATGAAAAAAATAAAGTAACTTCATCTTAAAAAAAATAAGTAAATAAAGAGAACCTTCAAATCTCAAAAAAAAATTATGATTAATCACTAGTATCTGGAACAGGAATTTAAATATAACAAAGATGTAAAATTACAAGCCAAATAGTACAGGTCTCATAAAATAAACTGATATGGATCACTTAAAAAAAAAAGTTGGCAGTAAGTTTCTATTATTTTGTTAATCACCCTTCCTATCAAATTCCATTGCTTAAAAGTGAGTCCCAGTGTCACAATACTTATCACACCAACTTATTAATAAGTATCACGCCTACTTATTAATTTATCCCTTCAACCATCCATCTTAACATCCATCCATTTATTTAATACTATAAGGAGTATGGGGCAGGAGAGATGCAAGGAATTTGTTGCAGCATGGAATGCACAAAGTGAAGGAAGAAGAATAAATCATGATAGTGTAATACAACTTCTAGGATTTAGATATGGCTAGAACATCATGAACCATGGAGAAAACATGAGAGATGAGACTAAAGGCCAGTTTAAGTAAGGTATGGTATTTGAACCTCAATATGAGGGTACTTTGGGGCCACTAATGCATTTGAACTAGAAGAATGGCATGATTGGGTTTTGACTTTTGGAAAAACTCTGATTGCCCAGTGCACTTGGCACTGGGACAGATACTAAGATCTTACAAAGTAATTTCATATATACCATGTCATACAATTATAACTTCTTTAATCTCTCTTTCATATGCCTTCCCACTCTCACTGCTACATCAAATCCTAGAATATTTAATCCTGAGTTTATATTCTATAAACCTAGGTCACCCATTTACCTTCTGTTTTATAACTTATCTTTCTATAAATAAAATTCTTTAAAATATTTCTTTCTTTGAATAAAAAAGGACTACCCCAACCCAATTTTTATGTGTAATTTGCCATTTTCAGAGCTTTCAACATCAATTTATCCAAAAAAGTAGAGAAAAGAGAAGAAAGAAGAGAAAACTGGTAAGAAATGAATAAATGACACCATATGATGAAAGTGGATTCAGAACTGGTCTTAAAAGAAGGTAGCTGTTTGGTTGGGGGAAGGGGGGAGGTGAAGTTACTGAAACCCTGGTCCAAAATATTTCTTCTAGGTTTCCTTTACCTACTGATTCTGTTACTATTTCTAAAGGCTTACCCATATTTATCTTGCCCTGGGAACAGTTATCTTGAAAATTGATGCAAATTTTAACATGGTTAATTTCCCATCACCTCTACTTCACTTGACCTCAGTCTAGATATACCCCATATTTCTTTAAAAAATAAAGCTTACATTACTTTGATTATAAAAGTGGCACATGTTTATACTGTACAATAAATACAATGGGCATAAACGAGAAAACAAAAAACATTCGACTGCACCATTAAAAAGGAATCATTGAGAATATTTTGGATGTGTTTCCTGTCAATGTTTTATGCATATACTTACAAATACACAACCACCTCTCCACTACCTACTCTCATTACATAAAGTCAGAGCTATAATATATGTAGTTTTTCTAAAATTAGAACAATGACAGTATCTAGGTACAGAGTTGTAAGGATCAAATAAACTAATATCTTTAAATTGTCCCAGGCATGGTACATATTACATGCTCAATAAACTAGCTAATATTTTTCATTGTTATAATTATTCAGGTATACATAAATATTCACTCAACATTTTGTGGGAATTTTCTCTTGTCAAAATATGATTTTCAACAGATGTAGTCATGGTGTCACTCAAGACATGGCTTTTCATCAGAAAATCCTAGGTTGAAATGTCTGCTGGTTCTGCAATTTACTGCTTGTGGGAGATTATGCATGGTTTCCTCATTTGAAGTTGTGGATAATATTGTGTATCTTTCAGAATATTTTTTAGGGTTAGAGATCACGGGTGCAAGGTATCATAGTAAATACCAAATAAATAATAATATTTGTTTCCTGTGTTCCTGCTATGATAGCTGCAATGAATATGTTCATATACATTGCTTTTTACTTCTTTTGAATTATTTCCTTGGGAATGACTCCCAGAAGTAGGATTACTGAGTCAAAAGTTATAAAAAAATAGTTATGTTCTTTATATTTACTGTTATGTTGTTTTCCAGTAAGTTTCAACCAATATATAATGTAATAAGCAAAGCACTTCATATAGTTAAAGAATGTTCCTATACCTGTCTCATTCAAGTCCACATCCTTTGCTCATCAGTTAAGAAGGGGAAAATCTGGGATGGATTTTATTGCAGGAATTCCAAACCACTGGGAATTGAACAGATGCTGCTAACTCATTTTACATTTGGGGGACCACCAGTCAGCCATGCTCAATAACAGCTTTCAGAAACAACTGGATTTAAATTTACAGCCTAAACATGACAGGTTAAGTAGTAAATAGTTATAAAATAGCTTCATGCCTTGATTCTCAAAAATCTGAATTCACTGAGATTTTTACAGTTTTTAAATGATAGAAAAATTTCAAATAATGTAAGCATTAAGACTCACATAGACTATATAGTATATCATTTTGGTATTATGGACATCTGGTAGACTTGGAGTTTAGGAAGGCTCAGAGGATTTTTACAAATTCTATTTTGAAGGTAAGAAAATTCCTTACTAATAACTATTTTACTCAAAGGATCACAAAGATATATGCGGTCTTCAAGTTATATTTATTGAATCTTAATTTATGCGAACCTGAAATACCTTATAAAAATAGAGAAAGGCAGTAAAAATTTTGGCTTAAAAGCCAACACTTATGACATTCTACCTATCGTGAGCCTTACTGAAATGCTAGCTTCTGGAAGGCAGAGATCACGTCTAATGTATTGTTCTTCAAGGATTACCATAGTAATATGTACCACAGTAAACCCTTTCATGTATGCCTATGGAAATGGGGGCTATTCCAGTCACTATTGTTGCATCAATATATTACCTCCAAACTGAGTGGTTTGTAACAACCATTCCGTTATGCTCATTAGGCTCATAGACTCTATGGGTCAAGATTTCAGACAGGGCACACTGGGAATGGGCTGCTGCTGATGCCTGGGACTTTAACTCCACATCTGGACGTAATGTGAGTGAATGGGGGTTGGAATCATCTGCACGCTCACTCACTCACTGTCTACAGCCTTAGCTGGAATGACTAAAAAATGGGGATTTGTTAACCAGAGAACCTACACATGGCCTCTCTATGTGACCTGACTTCCTGGCAACATGGTGAGGTAGACGGACTTCTAATATGGCAGCTCAGGGCTCGAAGCATGAGTATTGTAACAAACAACATGGAAACTTAATTGCCTTTTATGACTCAGCCAGATTCAAAGAGAAGGGAATTCTTTACAGCATAATGACATGCAGACATGATACCATTTATGACATAATAGTATATATACATATAATGCTATTATAACCATCTTTGGAAAATAAAACCAGTAATTACCCTCTAGTCTTGTTTTAACTTTAACTTCTACTCTTTCTACCATGTTAAATTTAAAAATTATATTTTCTTTGCTTAGTTTTAGTACCCAAACATGATGGGGATTTTTTTTTTCTAAATTTAAAAACTATATGTGATTTTTCAAACTACACCTTCCTAAAAGATTCTGATATACTCCACTGGGTGGACAAGTAGAATTGGTATTTCCTCCTGATAGAAAATTACCTCCTTGACATTGATTTCTCAATTGCCCAGTAATCAGAAAAGAACCAAGCACACATTAATCTCGTATCCACAGAGGATATTCTGTATTTGAACAGAAGAGAAATTCTCAAAGTACTTGGTGAATTATTTAAGTGCAAGCAATTTAATAGCCTTATAGAATTTATTTGAATTTTTTAGTAGCCTCTGATATATTTTTGGCCATGACTTGCAGTTAGATACACGAGAAGGCATTTCAAAATAGAAGAATATATAGGGATATTTTATGCTTAAGATAATTAATTTCCATAGTGATCTTTTCCCCTATAAACTGCACAAGTTTAATTTGTGAACTCAAAGTATGTAAGCTTGAGTCTCATATAAAACATGATGATCACAAAATAATTTCCCTTTCTCTCTGACATGGAGCCCTCTCAGCTCCTATATATACTCAATCCTCAGTTAAGAGCTTTTTTGAGTGCTCAGTGTGGTATTTCCACTTCCACTTTCAACTTCAATCATTTATTTGAATCCAAGTCTTCTTAGTTCATTAGTTTATCTTGACTGTCAGTAAGACAGTTCTACTTACACAGTGTTTATTAATTTTCTGTTCTTTTTTCCTAAACATAAAGCTGGGATCAATGCTTACTTTTAATTATTTTTTTTTAAGATTTTATTTATTCAATTGAGAGAGAGAGAGACAGCCAGTGAGAGAGGGAACACAAGCAGGGGGAGTAGGAGAGGAAGAAGCAGGCTCCTAGCAGAGGAGCCTGATGTGGGGCTCGATCCCAGAACACCGGGATCATGCCCTGAGCCAAAGGCAGACGCCTAACAACTGAGCCACCCAGGCACCCCAATGCTTACTTTTATATACTGAACAACCAAACTAAAATAAAGACACATATGACATATGGTCATTTTCCCCAAAATATTACAAACAGTAACTAATTCATTAATATTGAAGTGTCAAACAATCTCCTTTATTGACTATATTTTATTCCTATTTGGCCTTTAATTGAAAGAAATATAGCCTAGCCCTACAACATAGTATTTATAAGCAAAAATGCAGACAAACCAGTTTAAAATATTACCTTTATTTGTATACTCATTCCTGGGGAACATCAATTGAGGCAGTGTGTGTAAGCAACTCCCTTATTTGAAAAAAATGTAAAAACAACAATTAGTTATTTGCATCTGACATATTTTTAGATTTAAATAAAATTTTGTATCTGGTCAGGAATAGTGCTAGGAAGTAGTTTTCCTAACAGTAACTTTCTTAAAGCAATTCTCATACATGTTCGGCAAATTATTCCAATCTCTAAAGAAGGCTATTTATTCTGAATATATTCTCCAAAATCTTAGAGGAAAACATCATTCAATTGAACCTCTTCCCTATTCTCTATCAAAATTTGTTTTAATTTGTGAAGGAAAAGTGAAAGAGGCATCAACAATAAAGAGCTTTAAATTTAGCTACCCAGAATGCCTGGGTTCAAATTCTATATCTGTCTCAAAGTAAATATATAATCTTTTAAAAATCATTTTATTTCATTGGTCTTTAGTTTGTTTATCTACAAAATGGATATAATAATACCTACTACTTATAAAAATGTGCTTATCTGTTTGGATGATGACACTGCTTAATGAAGGTAGACTTTATTAACACACTATTTGTTACTAAGCACCTTTCTTAAAATAGAATGTCATTTTCAAAGTTGCTTTGCTGACAGAATATCTGACATCCATTTTCCTCTTTGCATATAAATTGATTTATTCCATACACAAAGCAACAGTAATTTCATTGGCAGGAAATGTGACTGTGCTAAATGGATGAGATAAATTACATCCTAATCATGTGTCCACATAAAGTACAAACTATACCAGTAAATATAGAAGGTCAAGTCCCAGCTTCTATTAATATTTATTTGCTATTTTGTCAATGAATGTTTTCTCTTTTTTTTTTTTGTAAGCTAACTCTTTTTTTTTTTTAAAGATTTTATTTATTTATTCGATAGAGATAGAGATAGCCAGCGAGAGAGGGAACACAAGCAGGGGGAGTGGGAGAGGAAGAAGCAGGCTCATAGCAGAGGAGCCTGATGTGGGGCTCGATCCCATAACGCCGGGATCACGCCCTGAGCCGAAGGCAGACGCTCAACCGCTGTGCCACCCAGGCGCCCCTGTAAGCTAACTCTTAAGAGGAGATGAAAAGTATCACACATGGTAGATATCATAAAGAAAGAAGCCCTTAAAATTAAGATAGTTGTACTCCTTAACTTAATAATTTCCTGCACATTGGGAAAAGGTCCTGGTTATTCAGCATTAACACTAACCTTTCAGACGACTTCACTGACTGAAAGTTGCGCCTCAACAATCTGAGCACCGCAGCATGCATTTATTTATGTACATATCCTACCATTAGCTATGGGGCACCTATGACATTGATCTGCCACATGCTGCTGATCGTCAGCATTCCATGGAAAACTCAGGTCAAGCAAGTAGATACACACTGAATATGTTTTTCTCCTTAATGTGTTTTAATCTGTCCTACTATGTGAAGGTGGATGAAAAGCATGCCTGAATTCCACTATTCCCCCATTCTATTTTTTTCTTTTCTTTTTTTTTTTAATTTAAGTTCAGTTAGCCAACATATAGTACATCATTATTTTCAGACATAGGGTTCAGTAAGTAATTCGTCAGTTGCGTGTAACACCCAGTGCTCATCACATCACACACCCTCCTTAATGCCCATCACCCAATTACTCTACCTCCCACCCATCTCCCTTCCAGCAACCCTTAGTTTGTTTCCTATACTTAAGAGTCTCTCATGGTTTCTCTCCCTCTGATGACTTCCCATTCATTTTTCCCTCCCTTTCCCTATGATCCTCTGTGCTGTTTCTTATATTCCACATAGGAGTGAAACCATATGATAATTCTTTCTTTGATTGACTTATTTCACTCAGCATAATACCCTCCAGTTCCATTCATGTTGATGCAAATGGTAAGTATTCATACTTTCTGATGGCTGAGTAATATTCCATTGTATATATATACACCACATCTTCTTTATCCATTCATCTGTCAAAGGACATCTGGGCTCTTTCCACTGTTTGGCTATTGAGGACACTGCTGCTATAAACATTGGGGCGCAGGTGTCCCTCTGGATCACTACACTGGTAGTAGTGCAATTGCTGGGTCTTGGATAGCTCTATTTTTAACTTTTTAAGGAACTTCCATACTATTTTCCAGAGTGGCTGTACCAGCTTGCATTCCCACCAGTGCTGTAAGATAGCTCCCCTTTCTCCACATCCTTGCAAACATTTGTTGTTTTCTGACTTGTTAATTTTAGCCATTCTAACTGGTGTGAGGTGGTATCTCATTATGGTTTTGATTTGTATTTCTCTGATGCCAAGTGATGTGGAATGTTTTTTCATGTGTCTGTTGGCCACTTGGACGTCTTTGAAGAAATATCTACTCATGTCTTCTACCCATTTCTTGACTAGATTATTTGCTTTTTGGGTGTTGAGTTTTGTTAAGTTCTTTATATACCCTGGATGATATGTCATTGGTAAATATCTTCTCCCATTCCATAGGTTGCCCTTTAGTTTTGTTGACTGTTTCCTTTGTTGTGCAAAAGCTTTTTATCTTGAAGTCCCAATAGTTCATTTTTGTTTTTGTTTTCCCTGCCTTTGGAGACATGTCTAGCAACAAGTTGCTGTGGTCGAGGTCACAGAGGTTGCTGCTTATGTTCTCACCTAAAATTTTGATGGATTCCTGTCTCACATTTAGGTATTTCATCCATTTTGAGTTTATTTTTGTGTATGGTGTAAGAAAATGGTCCAGTTTCATTCTTCTACATGTGGGTGTCCAATTTTCCTGGCACCATTCATTGAAGAGACTGTCCTTTTTCCATTGAATGTTCTTTCCTGCTTTGTCAAAGATTGGTTGAGTTGAGGGTGCATTTCTGGGTTCTCTATTCTGTTCCATTGAGCTATGTGTCTGTTTTTGTGCCAATACCATACTGTCTTGAGGGTTAGAGCTTTTTAATATAGCTTGAAGTCCAGCATTGTGATGCCACCAGCTTTGGTTTTCTTTTTCAACATTCCTCTGGCTATTCGGATTTTTTTCTGGTTCATACAAATTTTAGGATTATTTGTTCCAGCTCTGTTAAAAATGTCAATGGTACTTTGATAGTGATTGCATTGAATGTGTAGATTGCTCTGGGTAGCATAGATATTTTAACAATATTTATTCTTCCAATCCATGAGCATGGGATGTTTTTCCATTCCTTTGTGTCTTCCTCAATATCTTTCATAAGTATTCTGTAGTTTTTAGAGTACCCCTTTGGCTAGGTTTATTCCTAGGTTATTTTATGGGTTTTGGTGCAGCTGTCAATGGGATCGATTTCTTAATTTCTTTTTCTTCGGTCTCATTGTTTGTGTATAGAAATGCAACTAATTTCTGTGCATTGATTTTATATCCTGTCACTTTGCTGAATTCCTGTATGAGTTCTAACAATTTTGGGGTGGAGTCTTTGGGTTTTCCACATAAAGTATCATGTCATCTCTGAAGAGTGAGAGTTTGACTTCTTCTTTACTAATCTGAATGGCTTTTATTTCTTTTTGTTGTCAGGTTGCTGAAGCTAGGACTTCTAGCGCTATGTTGAACAACAGTTTTGAGAGTGGGCATCCCTGTCATATTCCTGACTTTAGGGGAAAAGTTCTGTTTTTCCCCATTGAGAATGATATTCACTGTGGGCTTTTCATATATGGCTTTTATGATATCGAGGTATGTTCCCTCTGTCCCTACACTTCGGAGAGTTTTAATCAAGAAAGGATGCTTCATTTTGTCAAATGCTGCTTCTGCATCAACTGAGAGGATCATATGGTTCTTGCCTTTCTTTTATTAATGTGATGTATCATGTTGCTTGATTTATGATTGTTGAACCACCCTTGCAGCCCAGGAATAAATCCCACTTAGTCATGGTGAATAATCCTAATGTACCATTGGATCCTATTGGCTAGTATCTTGGTGACAATTTTGGCATCCATGTTCATCAGGGATATTGGTAAGTCTCCTTTTTGGTGGGGTCTTTGTCTGGTTTTGGGATCAAGGTAATGCTGGCCTCATAGAACGAGTTTGGAAGTTTTCCCTCCATTTCTATTTTTTGAAACAGCTTCAGAAGAATAGGTATCATTTCTTCTTTAAATGTTTGGTAGAATTCCCCTGGGAAGCCATCCTGCCCTGAAGTCTTGTTTGTTGGGAGATTTTTGATTATTGCTTCAATTTCCTTGCTGGTTATGGGTCTGTTCAGGTTTTCTATATCTTCCTATTTCAGTTTTGGTAGTTTATAAGTTTCTAGGAATGCATCCATTTCTTCCAGATTGCCTAATTTGTTGGCATACAGTTGCTCATAATATGTTCTTAAAATTGTTTGTATTTCCTTGGTTTTGGTCATGAGCTCTCCTGTTTCATTCATGATTTTATTAATTTGGGTCCTGTCTCTTTTCTTTTTGATAAGTCTGGCTAGGGATTGATCAATCTTAATTCTTTCCCAAGAACCAGCTTCTAGTTTCATTGATCTTTTCTACTGTTCTTTTGGTTTCTATTTCATTGATTTCTGCTCTATCTTTATTATTTCTCTTCTCATGCTTGGTTTAGGATTTATTTGCTGTTCTTTCTCCAGCTCCTTTAAGTGTAAGGTTAGCTCGTATATTTGAGACTCTTCTAATTTTTTGAGAAAGGCTTGTTTTGCTCTGTACTTCCCTCTTAGGTCTGCCTTTGCCTCATTCCAAAGGTTTTGAACTGTTGTGTTTTCATTTTCATTTGTTTCCACGAATTTTTTTAATTCTTCTTTAATTTCCTGGTGGGCCCATTCATTCTTTAGTAGGATGCTTTTAAACTCCAAGTATTTGAGTTCCTTCCAAATTTACTCTTATGATTGAGTTCAAGTTTCAAAGAACTGTGACCTGAAAATATGCAGTGGATAATACCAACCTTTGGTACCATCTGAGACCTGATTTGTGACCCAGTATGTGATCTATTCTGGAGAATGTTCATGTGCACTTGAGAAGAATGTGTATTCTTTTGCTTTAGGATGGAATGCTCTGTATATATCTGTAAAGTCCCTCTAGTCCAGTGTGTCATTCGAAGCCCTTGTTTCCTTGTCGATCTTCTGCTTAGATGATCCGTCCATTGCTGTGAGTGGGGTGTTGAAGTCCCCTTCTATTATTGTATTATTATCAATTTGTTTCTTTAATTTCGTTATTAATTCATTTATATAATTGGCTGCTCCCACGTTACAAGCATAAATATTTATAATTGTTAGATCTTCTTGTTGAATAGGCCCTTAAAAAATGATAAAGTGTCCCTCTTCATCCCTTACTGCAGTCTTTGGCTTAAAATCTAATTTGTCTGATATAAGGATCGTTACCCCAGTTTCCTTTTGAGGTCCACTAGCATGATAAATTGTTCTCCACCCCCTTACTTCCAATCTGGAGGTGTCTTTGGGTCTAAAATGAGTCTCTTGTAGATAGCATATGGATGGGTCTTGCTTTTTTATCCAATCTGATTCTGCGTCTTTTGATTGGACCATTCAGTCCATTTACATTCAGAGTAACTATTGAAAAAATATGAATTTAGTGCCATTGTATTACCTGTAAAGTCCCTGTTTCTGTAGATTGTCTCTGTTTCTCTCTGGTCTATGTTACTTTTGGGCTCTCTCTTTGCTTACAGGATCCCCTTTAATATTTCTTGCAAGGCTGGTTTAGCGATCACAAGTTCTTTTAGTTTTTGTTTGTCTTGGAAACTGTTTCTCTCTCTTTCCATTCTGAATGACAGCCTTGATCAAAAAAGTATTCTTGGCTACATGTTTTTCTCATTCAGAACCCTGAATATATCACGTCAGCCCTTTCTGACCTTCAAGGTCCCTGTGGATAGGTCTGCTGCCAGTCTAATGTTCCTTCTCTTTTTTTTTTTTAAAGATTTTATTTATTTATTTGACAGAGATAGACAGCCAGCGAGAGAGGGAACACAAGCAGGGGGAGTGGGGAGAGGAAGAAGCAGGCTCATAGCAGAGGAGCCCGATGTGGGGCTCAATCCCAGAACGCCGGGATCACGCCCTGAGCCAAAGGCAGACTCTTAACCGCTGTGCCACCCAGGCGCCCCTAATGTTCCTACTCTTGTAGGTTAAGGAGTTCTTGTCTAGAGCTCCTTTCAGGATTTTCTCTTTATCTTTGAAATCTGCAAGCTTCACTATTATATGTTGGCGTGTTGATCTATGTTTATTGATCTTGAGGGGGGTTCTCTCTATCTCCTGGACTTGAATCCCTGTTTCCTTCGCCAGATTAGGGAAGTTCTCAGCTATGATTTGCTCAATATACCTCCTGCCCACCCCCACCTCTCTCTCTTTCTTCTTCTTCTGGGACCCCAATAATTCTAATATTGTTTTGTTTTATGGTATCTCTGATTTCTCAATGCCTCCCCTCATGTTTTTCTCTTTTCCTCTGCTTCCTTCCTTTCCATCATCTTGTCTTCTATGTCACTGACTCTTCTGCCTCATTTACCCGAGCTGTTAGACCATCCATTTTAGATCGCATCTCAGTTAAAGTATTTTTAATTTTGGCCTGATTCAATTTTATTTCTGCACTAAGAGATTCTCTGGTGTCTTTTATGCTTTTTTTCAACTCTAGCTAGTAGCTTTAAAATCATTATCCTGAATTTCAGCTCTGAAATTTTACTAATATCCGTATTGATTCTGTGTCAGAGATTAATACCTCTGGCTCTGTCTTTTGTTGTGATTTCCTCCTTCTAGGCATTTTTCCCAAAGAATGGATGAATGAAAGAACAAAATGAAAAATATCAACCATGACTCAAGCGAAATACACACTAGACAAATCCGTAGAGTTCAGAAACAAAAAAGGAAAAGAAAAAGAAAAAGAAAAAGAAAAAGAAAAAGAAAAAGAAAAAGAAAAAAAGGGAGGGAGAGAATATAATTTCACAGGTGGACAAAACAGGGTGATCCACTTGTTCCTGGGTGTATTTTGGTCTGTTTGTTAGAAGTCACTAAATCCCAAAATTGTAAAGAAAGCAAAACATATATAAAAATAAAATTGAATACAGTGAAAGGAAGCCAAAAATGAAGAATATATCTATAAAATGTATACATAAAAATGAAAATTAAAAAAAAAGACTTAAAAACAAAGAGTTGATAAAGTAAGAAACTGGAAGAGAAGGAACAAAATGAAAAAAGAAAAAGAAAATTTTAAACTGAAAGACTAAAGACTCTTGCAAAAAAACCTCTAATTCTATATACAATTTTCCCTTGGTGCAGTTTTTTGGTTCTGAGTGATCTATTCCTTGGTATCCGCCTAAAGATTTGGCTGGTCTTCTGGGGTAGGGACCTATTGCACTGATCCTCAGGTGTCTTTGCCTGGATGATGTTGTACCACCCCTTGCCAGGGGGCCAGGCTCCGTGTAAGCTGCTTCAAGTTGTCCTCTGTGGCTTTTGTTCCCTGAAGGCTTTTCACTCCACTTTAGGGGATGAAAAAAAGTAAAAAATGGTGGCCCTCAGATCTCCAGCCCCAGAGCTGAATGATGTCAACCCCCACTCTTCTGTGCACCCTCAGGGAAAGGCAATCACAATCCCTTTCATGTGTGCTGAACTCTGCAAACTCCTGCAGTGCACAACCGCACCTACCTCCCAGGGGAGGGAAGGGTGTCTCACCTCAGCCCCGCTGATAACTGGGCCCCTGCTCAGAGAGGAGGGCCCACACCTGCACCACTCCTCCTGAGGGAAAGAGCTGGATCTTGCAGCATCTGTCCCTTGCTGGGCCCCCGCTTGGAGAGCAGTTGCCAGATCCTGCCAGGGTACATCATTTATGGAAACACCTAGGTGAGAGCCCACTCCTAGGCTAGGCTCACTGATTGTAGCAGGCTTCCCTGCTTCAATGCTTGGGAACTCTGCTGCACTCAGGCACCCCCATTCTTTCTCTGACCCTGGGGATCCCGAGACCACACTGTCCCACCTAGGATTCTGCCCTGTTTCACCACCTGAGCACCTTTCAGGCAGGGGCGACCCTCACAGGAGCAGACTTTGAAAAGTTCCAATTTTGCACTCCGGGGCTATATCACTTTCCGGTAGCCAGCTTATGGAAGCTCCCTTGTGGTTTATCTTCTAATATATCCCTTCAGATGCATGTCTCTGCACCTCCTACCTCACAAAAAGTGGTCGCTTTTCTATTTGTAGAATAGCAGCAATTCTTTTCCTAGAGCTCAGATTAAATTCACAGGTGTTCAGAATAATCTGATAGATATCTAGCAGAATTCAAGGGACCAGATGAAATGAGGGTCCCCTATTTTTCCCCCATCTTCCCTCCCTCTCCGTCCTCTCTCTTCTTTGGGACTCCATGAAAAAGAATGGCCAGAGGGAAGTTAGGGTAGCCTAGAGTCTTTCTACCTCATGTGGTTGATCGTATGGACTATAAAAGCTACCACCCTCAAAGCCCAGACATTTGAGAAATAGGCCTCCAAGATTAGGGAAAAAAGTGGGGGAGAACCATCACAACTCTCTGCAAGTAGCAGTTTTTGGCGTTGGACCAAAATACCAGAAATATTTTAATTAATAGGGACAATGATAAATAAAATAGGAAGTGAGATAAGAGGTCATTGCCTGAGAAAACAAGGCTTTTCTTCTCATTTTTACAACTCTCTTGAATGACCCACAAAAGAAAGTGCATGCAAATAATATTTTAAGTTCCAGGATGTGCTTTTGCTTTTCCAAGAAGGAGTGCCCACAGATAAATCTAAGAGGGAGGTCATTAAACTGAACGGAAGAGATTTAGAATAGGAGGCTTCACCCCATGTAAAGCAATTGTAAGCCTTTGTGTTTTAAAACTTTTTAGATAAATAGTCAGATTCAATTAAGCTCTGTAACTTCAAGAGATGGTGTTTCTAAGGAGAGAGGCAGGAGGGACTACAGACATGGGATTCCTGGTCTGCTAACAGACCTGTGGGAGGGCACAGAGAATTGGGCTATTGTGTTTCAATCAGCAGCATCACTACATGTCACAGTCAATTTAACCATGGAGCTTTAGAGTTAGGATATGGACAAATGACCAAAATAGTACTTGAGAAAGGGGCAAACACATTTAGTATGAAAGAATTAATAAGGGTTTAGGTGCAAAAACTACTACAGAAAAATATTTTAAAACAGACTTAAGGTTTGAAGATTGACAAGAGGAGACATAGTAAAAGTTGCTGTAGCTAATTCTGTAGCTGGTTAAGAGCATAGGTCATACAGCCAAATTTCCTGGAATTCCATGCTGGCCCTACCACTTAGCCACCAAGTAAACCTGGGCAAGTGACTTCCCCTCTCTGTGCCTCAACTTCTTAATGTGACATGTGGGAAAATTATAATACTATCTACCTCACAATGGCTTTTGAAAGTATTCAATAGATTAAAACATGTAAAGTGCTTCCAAATGGCCTGATAGTTGGTAAAAGGGTTCAACACTGAACTCTTACTATAACCCAGAACTACCCTCAAGAAGTAACTAATATTTACTTGACATTTACTGTGTTAGAGAACTTATACAAAGTAATTTATGTGAATCATCTTTACTCTTAGCAATCACCCTATAATGTAGCTATCATTATTACCTTGATTTGACTGGTAATTTAAGTGAGGCACAGAGAAGTTAAGAAACTTGTCCAAGGTCACAAAGCAAGGAAGTGGTGCTTCCAAGATTCAAATCCAGGCAGTATGGCTTTAGGTACAGCACACTTCATCACTGTTTAACTGTCTGTCAGACACAGAAAACAGTGGACACAAACAATGCATTACTATCTATTTCAGTGGGTTCAGACTTCTCAACAGCAGGGGCTGTAGTGGATTCATCACTTCATCCCATTACCTAGTAGACTACATTGTCCATATTAGATTAGATAACTGGCTAACTGGCTGACTGTCCTTTGTAAATGGCAGGTGTTTAGTTCCATGACTCATGACTGCAAACTAAAATCTCATGACAGAACTCACTGCCATCTCTTATGGAGCAGTCCACCAGACAGTGCTATAGTCCCATGACCACTCACTGTCCCCTGCCCCCAATAAAGGGAATAGTCACCATTGGTAACCCTGTTTACTCGCTCTCCCTCTTGCCCATCCTCTTTCTTGCACTTCTACTCCACGGTCACTGGTACAAGGAGGATCACATAGAACTTTACTGAAAATAATATCAGAGGACAGGAGAGGAATGAAAAGGAAAGGCAGGCCAGAAATGAGTTCCTTTGAGTCCTTTTGTCTTTCCTGCTCTAAGGACTGCCTCACCATGTCGCTTTTCTGGTATTCAAGTCTCAGAAGTCTCCCAATACAGAGTGGGAAATAGGCTTTTGAAAAAAGCAGGCCATTGAGAAGTCAGAAAAAAATTATTAGGACTTTTATTTTAACATAATAAGAAAGTTAATAATAAATTCATATAAGGCTTGACTTTGGAGCCCTCACTCAGTATATCAAACAGCCGTGTATTACTCATCTCCTAAGGAAGCTCCACAGAGCTAACAGAATTGAAGGAGTTGCCTTCACATGATTGTCCTCTATCAGCATACTGTGATAGGTTGCAGCTTAGGTGTGCTTGGAAAGTGGATTCAAGTTTGGTTTTATCTAGTCTTAACTAAATTAACCTTTGCAGTCAGGATAAATGCCTTAAACACTAAGTAATCTTACTTGTATTTCTGCACAGATTAGTAAGAAAATGTGAATTCTAAAAATTCCTATTCCTGGTCTCATATTCTAGAATTAAAAACAAAGATGAGCTAAGTAGACCAAACAAAAATCACTGAAAATTTTGGAAATATGTAAATGCCTACTTAAAATTCAAATTTCCTGGGGTGCCTGGGTGGTGCAGTCAATTAAGCATCCAACTCTTGGTTTTGGCTCAGGTCATGATCTCAGGGTCATGAGATGCAGCTCCATGTCAGGCTCCACACTCAGCATGGAGTCTGCTTGAGATTCTCTCTTCCTCTCCCTCCCTCTGCCCTTCCCATTCGTGCTCTCTCTAAAATAAATAAATAAATCTTAAAAAATAAATAACTCTTGGGGCGCCTGGGTAGCGCAGTCGTTAAGCGTCTGCCTTCAGCTCAGGGTGTGATACCGATGTTCCGGGATCAAGTCCCACATCGGGCTCCTCTGTTGGAAGCCTGCTTCTTCCTCTCCCACTCCCCTGCTGTGTTCCCTCTCTCAATGGCTGTCTCTCTGTCACATAAATAAATAAAATCTTTAAAAAATAAATAAATAAATAAATCTTAAAAAATAAAAAAAGTAAAATAAAATTTAGATTTCCTTTCACTATCCTTAATAATGAATTCTGTTCTAAGCTTGAGATATTAGGTATTATCAATGTGATTCATGTTCCTAAATTTGAAATAAAGAAGTACAAACTATCATGCAATTGGATAATTTAGAAAATAGATAAGTTAAACAATTTGCCACTAATTGTCCAAGAATTGTCTATTATCTTAACATATTTTGGTCATATTAAGTACAGATGGGCTTCAACATTCTGAGAGTCTAGAACAACCTGTATTTTTCTAACTTACACATTAACATTCTTAAACTACTTTGTACATGGCAGATTTGGACATTTTTACATCAACTTGCCAAGAAATATTGAAACTAACAAGGGTTATGATTCTTCCTGTCTGCCAGTAGACTGGTTTTGACAGCTTTACCTAGCAAATATTTGACTATTTGAAAGCTTTGTTGCAGCCATTCTGAAACTATATTCCTTTGAATATATAGGGTCCCCTGAGGAATGCCTCTGGGAGAGTGGCCCAAGAAGAGGGTCCTGGCAGCAGCCCCTCCAGTTCTCCTCCAGCCGTTCCATTTGCATCTAGATTACATAGTAAGCTTCTACCTAATAATTTGCTTGAAAATAGGGTTCCATTGCTAAGAAATATTTAGAATTCATCAGTTCATTTGTTCAAAAATATTAAACCTTCACTATATTATTTTAAAGCTATATTCGACTTATTCAATAATCCATCTATTCAATAAATATTGAAACTACTGCTTATTATAGCTCTGTTATTTAAAAACCTAGTAAAATTGAAAAATAAGGAGAAGATTGGTGGTTTAGTAATAAGGATAAAATTCTCATGTCTTGTATCTGTGCACTTGAGATAGGTGGATGCAAGGTCTGCTGGTTACAGCAAATCTTTAGCTCTAATAAATATCTACTGGATTTTAATCTAGTCAATATATATTAGCAGTGAAGACAAGAACAGTGTTAAAACGTTTTACAAAATCTTGGGACTATATCTAAAGGTTTGGAAGTGAAATATATAGAGTTTTAAAGTATTTATTCATTCTCTGGGAATGGAAACCTTCTAATAATCTTTAGGTTCTAGTATTATGATTCAATTCATTCAGCGTTCATGATCCTAATGAGTTGAGCTACACTTGTAACTAAATTTTAAAATACATTATCTTTCAAAATTATTAACAACAATTCCACAGAAATATACAGTAAGCTGACCTATTTGATACTAGTGAGTTTGATGGCTTCCTTGTATATATTCCTGTCTCAAGATATTCACATCTTACTTGCATCTTACTAATATTGCAGCTACCGATTTTCTTTAGATACCGCTTGATACTTATGCTAATTTGCATGCTCTTTTAATAGTTCAACACAAACTTAGCAACTACATGCCAATGAAGACCTGTAATCTGTAACGTGTGGTCATGTAGCAAATATATACAAGTAACACTTATTACATTGATTTTACTCTATATTCTCCAATACTTCCTGCCAAATAGGTATATGCCAAAATATGTTGTTGATTACATTATTAGCTACCAGTAGGGTTATGCCTGCCATTATATGTTTTACACCACTTTCTCTGTTAAAGATTATCTTTTCATATGTTTGAAGGAAGAAATCAGATCATTTGGATAGGCAGCTAAGACCAAACAAGACTGAAGGCCTCTCATTCCTAATATTTCTGTGTTAAGAACTAGAGAAAAGTGTTTAAGCACAAAGTCTCAAAATATAAAGAAAAGATAATCCATGGAGTGCTTGATTCTTTAGAAACCTCTTTGATAAGGGAGGGGGAATATCTTTTGTATACTTTGTAAAGAGATTTAAACACTAAGAAGCCTTCCCTCCCTCAGACCATGGGCCAGAACCAAAGAGGGTTTGGAACTTCCAAACTTCACAGCAAATGATAATCTTGTATTGGAACAAAAGGCAAGGATGACTCAGAATGTAATTAGGGTTGTGCATCTAAGCAAATGGTATTAAAAAAAAGAAAAGAAGACAAGACAAGGCCCAGGATGCTAATGTTTCCACACAGAGACAAGGCCATGCAGAATGAAAACAAGACCTCCTTAATTAGCAAATTATAGCACAGGGGCTGATAAACCTCAGCACACTGTAGCTGAACACCCCTTTGTTGCTCCTCCCTTCTCATCGTCTACACAAGTGAGAATACTTGTAATTATTATATCTAAAGCAAGTGATAGAAGGAGGAAAGGTTTCTAAATAGATTGAACTTAAGAGGCTGTGCTAAAGCCCCACTTCTGTGAAAACAGAATGACTCTGATGTTTCGTCAACATTCCTGCTGATGCCACAACTAACAGGTTGAGACAAGTACATAAAGCAAAGGATGCTGGCACCCAGACCTGGTAAACCCAGAGGCTGATGATCATGTGCTTTTTCTTTTCTAACATGTATTTGCTTTTGGAATATTTCTCTGTCCACATAATGATGGGCCAGGGAAAGAAAAGACATGAAATTTCCCTGCCTGTACTCCTCTAAAATGTCACCTCACAGCATGTCCCCGATACCAAGCCAAGAAATGGCTTACTCAGGCTCTTAGCCAACTGGCATGAACCTGAAGACTACTTGACCTCCTGGAGGGCGATCTTTTTCCCACACAACAAACCTCACAATTTACCTTGCAGTGGTCCCAATATTAATACCATATTCCTTCTGTGATATAGAACGGGGATCAGAAAACTTTTCCTGTAAAGGGATGTATATTAAAGTTTAGGATCTGTGGGCCATTTGATCTCTGTTGCAACCCCTCATTCTGCCTTTATAGGAAGAAAGCAGCTATAGACAATACATAAACAAATGGGTGTAACTCTTGTCAATAAAACTTTATTTACAAATGAATAGACAATACATTAAGGAAAGGGCGTGGCTGTATTTCAATAAAGCTTTATACAAACACAGGTGGCCAGCAGGATTTAGCTCAAGGGCTATAGTTTGCTGATCCTTGATACAGAGAAAGAAACTCAGAAGATTAAAATTTCTCCTATCAGATAGGTAACACATGAAATATAGTTGAATCTAATTTTTATATGTATATTTAATTATAGTCCAAATCTATTCATGGAACTCATTCATTCTTCTTCAATAAAAAAAAATATTGTTTTCAACTATGTTCCAGGTATTGTCCCAGAAAAATAGATCTATCAAAAATAACAAATAAAATAATAAATAAATACTAGTGAACAAGACAGGCACAGTCTCCACCATATAGAGTATAGGGTCTGGGAGAATATATTTTGCGAACTTTTACTGAGGTTCTACTAAGTGTTGTGCATTGTTCTAGGAGTAAGGTATACTACGAGGAACAAGACAGACAACGACCTCTTATGGCATTTACATCCTCAGTAGATGGAGAAAGAATAAATAATGTGACAAATAATATGCAATAAAAGTTCACATGGTGATAAATGCCACAAAGAAATAATATAGTATTATACAACAAAACGTCATTTAGCAGAATGCGGGAAGGTGGAAGATAATAGTACTCAAAAAAGACTTTCCGGAAAGATGACTTCTGAGCAAAGACCTGAATAAAAAGAAAGAGCGATCCATGCCAACCTCTGGAGTTGTAGATAAGTAAACAGCACATAAAGCCTCTGAGACAGAAATAAGCTGGTCTGTTGGAGAAATAACAAGAAGGCTAATGTCATTCGAGTAACTGGAATAAGGGAAAGATGATAAATGATGAATCTAGAGAGGAGTAGGAGGGGCAGATCATCTAGGGCCTCATGGGAAGGAATGTGGATTTTAGCCTTACATAATGAAAAACTGTAGGAAAATTTTAAGGAAAAGAATGATACATTCTTAGTTTAGATTACATTGAACAAATAATTACATATGAGATGAGTGCTACTTAAAAAGGGCTTAATGTGAAATGGCACAGTCAGGGTAAAGGGCTGCAATCACCCATAGTAAAGGGCCTACTACTTGCCCTGGTCCTAAAAACCTGAGATCTGCCAATGTAGACCGTTCTGGGACAGGCTTGCTCCTTCCTACAGAGAAATCCAAAAGACTTACAGCTCTAACTGCCCAACTTCTAGGGCCCAGAAAGCTTATTCTGCCTTCTTGGATCTTTTGATTCTAAAATATAACAAGCAAAAAATAAAACCTAACTGTTTGTTGAAAAGTTAATACAGGAGTATTAACTAAAGAGTTCCTATTTGGCCTGAAAACCAAGGTTAATCTCAAATGAACTTGGTAGGGACATTTCTACAACTGGATTTAAAAGGCAATTATTCCTTTAACCTTTCTTGGCAACTGCCATTTTTTTCTACCTCTGTGTATAAATAATATATGCATATTTTCTTCAAGTTTAGTGACAAATTTTTAAAAACATACTTATTAATTGCCTGCTCTTTCACATATTCAGGAAGCCTCCTCCTTGCAATACATGCAAATAAATCACAGAACATCCTCTCTGGCTTATTTTGCATGATCACTAGCCACTAAAACAAGGCACAGATGGGAAATCATTTCCAGTTACTTAGATTCACATATGCACATATTATATGTAAATATGTATCATTATTGCATGTAGTAAATTGTCACTTACTGGTCTGGAAGTACAAAATTATTTTTCCTCCTAAAGAAACGTCTAGCTGACCCTCAAGTTACCTAGCACAAAGAATTCAAGCAAACTTTAGCATCTAAAGCAGTTATAGGGTCTCTTAATTTTCATTATTTTGTCCCAGCACCACACAGTTGAGCACTTGATGTCTTTCATTTTTATATTATGATGATAACAGAGATATTGTTCAAACACTCAATAAACATTTCAGATATATATGGATAAAGAAACATTCACTAAGCTCGAGGGGACTCATAGTCTGAGCAGAAAAACAGACCTCAAAAAATTATGAAAATGATAACCACATCGCATGGAAGTACAGTGCAAACATGATACATGCAACTTATTAAGATAACACCGGAGAGCTCAGCCTGGGAGGGGAAGTGGAATGCAGGTGTATTTCCTGGAGAAACTGGCAACAAGCTGACTCTTCAAGAATCATTAAATGGACAAGATAGAGTGAGTGCACAAGTTTTTGAGATCCTAGATCACTGACTAAATACAATTTGGATAATTAACAACCACCTATTCTAGACCCCAATAGCAGGACAAAAGTAATTACAGGATGTAGTACCTCCCTAAACGATAACTTACAATCTACTTAGGGAGATAAATTGTATATCCAAAACAAACTGTTAACAGTACATGGTAAAGTATCGACTGTAACATGTAGACAATGCATCTATTTGTTCACTCAACAGATATTTATTGTCTATCTGTTAGGGATTACATACGGCTTAAGGCCCTGGGCATATGGCAGCAGACAAATACACAAGGTCACTGGTCTCATGGAGGTCACATTCTAGTGGATATTAATATGAGTAAATATCTGAAATACATGAGTTTTTAAAAGATCATCATAATTCTCTCAAACAAAGAATATAAGTAGAGGATGTTGTTAGTCAAAAAAAATGCTGTCAATAGAAAAATTTAGCCAAGTATTTCAGTAAAAATTTTTCATCCTTTGAAATATTCTGGATGGCAAATCAGAACACATTTTCTACTAATAATCATCAACTCATCAATTTTAGCTAGTGTAAAATATTTACAGTCGATAGACCTTTGTTGTCTGTTACAAGGCATGTTTTTGACTCCATTTATTTATACTGTCAACAACAACAAAAAGACATCATTTGGCAAAAGCAAAAGACTTTCTAAGCATTGCCCCAAATTCTAGAATTTATATGTCTTAAATCTGAGTATTTAAGTATACGTATTTGTGAATCTCTGGGATACAGAAGAAAGAAAATAATAATTCAAGAAGCATGAGATATAAAGTAGACATTAAACACTAGATATTTCTCTGCCATAGAAAGGTATGAAGAAATCATAAGAAAGTGGCAAAGACACAAAAGCCATTTGTACTTATTGTTATTATCCCAAGACCTGGTCCCTCTCAGGTATTGGGTATGGTTTACTAATAATTCTGAAAAGAACTATATGATTGAAGAGAGTCAAGTGTAGACATACAGCCCAGGTGTTCCACCCAATTAAACAGTCATTTTTGATCATATTATTTATATTGCTCTTCCCCATCTGGTAAGTGAGAATAATGCCATCAACCTAACTCTCAATTGGTGTTAATTGACAGGCTACTATGCAAAGGTGATCTCCTTGAATGAAAGCCATTGTATCAAGAGACAAGAGCCATAACAGTGCCAACACTTATGGTAGCCAACACATCATCTGCCCCCTTGCATATCTTACTTCTCATCTTATTTAATTGCAAGACTAGGAAAGTTGAGAAATGAGATTCAAGAGTGTAAGTCTCATAAAGTGACTTTAGAGAAGTCAGTGTCTTGTAAAGAATATTTGTAAAAGAATCCAGTTTACCAAACTTCATGGAAGGTATCAGATTAACATAAACTATCATCTAGCAGTATCTAGCATTGATAACACACATCCTGCATCAAATACTTTCCTGATAGTGACGCCATGAGCTGCATAATAATCACCATGCTTTGGTTAATTATTTTGCTGAATGGATGAATTAATTGCATTTACACTGATAGCCTCAGTTTCTTCAGTGCATTGCTTTTCATCCTAACACAACTATTTGGAATTAAAACAGAAGTTGTACAATTTGCAGTACTAAGCATACCACATAGTTATGGTAAAAAGATTTCCATTTGAATTATCAAAATAATTACAAGAAATTTAGAACCTAAAGTAAAAAAAAAAAAAAAAAACCCTCCAATTAAGGGGAACTTGAGAGAGCTTTTAGCAAGTTCTTTGCTGAAAGAATTTGTTTGGTTTCTTGATCCTCCTACCAATCGCATTAACAATGACAAAAGATATGCAAATTTAAACAGACAATAGTCAAGCCAAAGTGCTCTGACTCATACCAACAGGGACATTTTCAGCATATAATCAGCTAGATTCATGTTAGCAAGGGTCAATGTAACCAAAGAACATTTGCATAGTTATGCTTGGCTATAATCTGAAAGCGATGCCATAATCATTGACCAAGAACAATGTAAACAAAAATCAAATTTATTTCACACAATAAATTAACATATGAAACATGTGCATGACATAAGCCCAACAGAATCATGTATTTACCTTATCACTGCTGAATAATTGCATAGCAACAAAAAATTACGCATTACTATGCTTAAATCACCATTTTGACTGTATGTTTTAAGTAAAGAAAATATTATATTTTTGGCAGAAGAGCTCATTCAGGACAATTTGTGACTAAATTTCCCTCCCTAGCCCCTTCAAAGAATCCAGACTAATTTATAATGATTGAATTCTCATTAAAAACTACATACTGAGAATAGTAAAAAGCTGTTTAACCAAATGAATTTGTTTACTATGAAAATAAATTTTGCCAAAATAAAAACAGATATCCTATTATACACTGCTGCTATAACTACTGCCTGAAATTTAAACTATAATTATCAAAAGGTTTCAGAATTCTGTTTGTTTTCTATTCTTCTGCCCTTATTGATCTTTCTCACCTGTAGTCTAGAATGGAAAAGTTAACTACTATTCTAGGTTTAGAAACTCTGAATCTACCAAGTTTCAGTTAACTTGTCAAATAAAATATCAGTGATCTTAGTTCAGTCCCTAGTGGACAGAAGTAGAATAACTGCTACTTGGCATGATTGAGCAGGCAGTGCTCTAAGTGAGCGTGACAACACAGGGAAAAAAATATGAGCATTTGTTGTCTCCTTATCTTCTTAAAGGGTTTGCTCTGTTAACAGACTAACTTAAAGGAGACTGGGCTGGCTACGTTCCTACCTTTATGCACCAAATGAATTTTTAGCAAGGATCCCTGGGAGAGAAGAATTTTCACAAATGTGACATTGCTGCCCTTCCACTGACATAGTTGAAGACACTTGTTATCTGCTGTTTACCTGTTACTCCTTAAACAGAGAGCAAAGAAAGAAGGAACTGCAGAAAGTGTGTTCATATTTTAATAGACATATTTTCAGTAAAAACTTTTAAATGGTTTATAGGGAAAAATTGAATAAAATGTTCATTTTGATTTTTATAAATGGGGATTAACTGCAAACTCGACATTAACATTCATCTGGATACTTAGACTCCCGCATGACATTGTTGGTAACTACAACAACCTGAGAAAAAGGGGTATTTCAGGAAGATAGCAAAGCCCCTGTTGTGCTCAGCTCAAATCTGCAGGTGTGTGTCTTTGGCAACAGCGACCAACAGCTCAATCTCTCCTTTCACACTGGGCAAACAACCTCTTCCTGAAGAGTTCACATTAAAATTTACCTTCTTGACTTTTCTTCTCAAGGACAGAAAAAAATATATGACAGAAATCTATCCTCTACTATTCTGCTACTTGCTAAAATTAAGTTGCCTTTCTATACATACACAATTTCTCCAATCAAATATCATACTTTACATATACTCCCATTTCATATTAACTTTACTAGAGGTTGAAAAAATAAGTATTTGGTGATGATTTCTCACCCGAGCTGCAGAAAACTTCCTGGTGTAAAATCTATTTGATCCTAAATTAATACTGTCATTATTTTCTTTTTCACCAACTGTCTCAGAAATACGGGTTTGTTTTTTTTTTTTTTAATTGGGCTTTGACAGTCAGAAAATTTAAGCTCAATTTTAAATAAGAGGGAACCAAAAATGTCAAAATGTGCCATTGTTAGGCACATAAATGGGTTGCCCCCGTACCTTCAGAGGCTTGCACAAGCCTGAAAACCCTGGCTCACCCATGAAGTCACAGGGAGAGAACAGGTTTGGATTTGCAAACACTGCCCCCCAGGAGCAAAAGGTAAACACACAAATGCCCCCCTAAGGAACTCTAAGTTAGCTGCAGTGCAAGAACGGAAAAGGCTCTGCAATTAGAAACTGAAAGCAATCACTTACTTTTTGCAGCCACTGAGTATAATTTTCCATCACATGCTCCAGATGTTGAAGTTTCTGGGAAGAGAAATCCGGTTCCACGTGTGGAGCATCTCGCTGCAGAGCATTTGTGTTGTACTGGTCTGTCGTACTCTCACGACAGTTCCCGTCGTGTTCTGGAAGAATGAAAGTGTAGGCACATTGCCCATGTTGAATCCGGTTATATCTTCTCCCACCGTTTTCTGGACCTCGGCGCTGGTTGCTGCACCCTATGTGAGTCAGAATGGCAGCGAGGAAAGCAAAGGAAAGGAAAACTGTCATTGTACTGCCAGCACTCTCTTTCCGTGCCTCTCGCAAAACTCACTCCTTTCTTCTGACCTTTAAACTAGTTTTTATTTTAGGTAAAACTGCTTGTTTGACTTTTTCCCCCTCAAAGAAAGCTTTTGAAGAAGAATCACAGAAAACTAGCCATTTGTTAGCTTTGTTCTAAAATGTTATTTTTTTTTATTTCACTGTAATGGTAGTTTCCTTAGTTAAAACTTGAGATATTTATTGCATAGTAGCTGAGATTTATTGTTTCCTCTCTGTGTAACCGTTCAGCGTGGAGACTGCCTGAGTCAGCTGCGTGTACATATTCTAGACCCTTTCCCCTACCCTATCTGCAGCAGATCTGCTATTTTCTCCCAGACCTCAGTGAGTTTTATTAAGGTTGCACATCCAAGCCAAGCTGGAAGCAGGCAGCCTTTCACAAGATGACTTGACAGGAATGCATGAGTGTGCCCCTATGCTAAGGATTGCTGAAGGCTTGGAGCAGCGGATCATCTTACAAATTGGCTAGATGCGCATGACCTCGATCATGTATGGCCCTCCCGCCCCTTCCGCAGACAATTGCCTCCAGCCTTTAGCAGATTCAGGGCAAATCGATAAATAGAGCAGTCCACCTTAATACACTTTTGCTGTGCATGCTGACCTACTAAAACCTCGCAAACTAGCAGTATGTTTTTAAAGTTACTAATGGGGAACTCTAAGAAGAAACTGGCATGGTGTCAGTAAAATAATTTTTGATAGTGAATGATAAATCTGTATTAATATTAATTTTAAAAAATTATTCTTGACTGGGGAAAAAAGATATTAAAAACCATTATTGCAGATAGTATTCTCTCACTGTATTCACTTAGACTTTAAGGAGTTGGAGAAAATTGCCAGCGAGAGTCAAATTAGCAAAAAAATTTCATATCTTGTCACTCAAAGGAATATAGACAGCATGTGCATATTAAGCAAAATAAGCTAATCACTTTCTGAGATAAGGTTTTTAAATGAAACTGGTCCCCTGATCAGAATATAGCTCTGTGTGCTGTATGTATATAAATTGAGCAACTTCCTTACAAAAACAGTGCGGTTACAATTTAAGACAGTGGCCAGAGAATTATTAATTCCTGTGGTACATCCTAATCATAGATTTCACAATGACCTCTTTGGTATTGCTAGAACTATCTTTAACCCTGGTAAGGAAGTTCCCCATAATGTCTCCTGTGGCTGCACAAGAAAACTATCTGAGAATAAACATACATCAGGTGTGTCAATGGGCCGCAAAGAGCTGTACGGGAGAAATCTCTGCTTCTATGAAGTAAGAAACAAAAATTATCGGAAGGTAATTTCCCACATGTAGGGTGTAAACATTTGAACAAAAGGATCAGTAAAACATAAAGAATAGGTGATAATCATAGAATTAAGGTTATGGCACTGAGATCTTTACTAAGTACGTGCAGAAAACATGAATTATGAGCAGTGGCTTTCATCAAGAACTGGGAGGGATTTTCAGGAATGGAGCTTCTCAACTGCAGTCATGATATAAAAACAGAAGCTACAGATGTTGACTCTTGTGTCCTCGGGGTATTGGTCAGTGGGGAAAGGGCAACAAGGTTAGAGATTGGTGTGTAGGGAAATGTTGGAGGAGAGGGCAAAACAAATTCCAGGGAAAAAATGCGATTTCCTTGGAAGAAAAAAAAAAATTGGTCTGAAATTTATCAGTCTTTTTCATACCAAATAACAAATTTGTGATCTGACAGAAATGGAAGCAAATAATACCAAATATAGCAATAAAGTCCTTGAACTGTCTCTGCAGCTTCCTCCTGTTGGCTGACTTGTCAATCATGTGCAATAAAAATAATGACATTTATTAAGGGCTTAATATTTTCCAGGTCTGTGCATGTACTCCTTGCACACGATCTCATTTAATTATCCCAATGAACCCGAAGGACATTATGCTTAATCCCATTTTACTGATGGGAAAACTGAGTCACAGAAAGGTGAAGTGGTCACAACTCACATAGCTAGCTAGGAATGTTGCCAATGCGTAAACACTGGCCAACTGATTCCAAGCCTCCAAGTCCTTCTAACATCCAAGCCAGCCAAAAGGCTTCCAAAAGGGCTCCAGCTGCACTGATTCACAGTCCGAAAGCAGACTCAGTGATGGTAGTGAGTAGTAAAACCACTGATTAAAAGCCAGTTTTTACCACCAAAGTGATTTAATCTGTCCTCTGTACCCAAAAAACAAACAAAAGTGACAGGTAACCCATGCAATAGTTTTTAAGGGTCCACAAGGATGAAGTAAACAGGCAAAGCACAGATTGTCTAAGAACATTTTCCAACATTGGTTGCTTTGAAAATTATTCCTGGAAAGGAGAGTCCAAAACCAACACCTTCAGTGATTTGTTAAAAACTAAATATAGCCGAAAATCAGCAGAAGACACAAGAGTGAGTAGTGAGGTTTCTATTAAAGTGTTTCTGTGTTTTATAACAGCCAAGATTTAAAAATCTGTTCCTCCGTGTGTGTGTGTCTGTGTGAATCTACATGTGCCTGTTCCTATAAACTTTCCCAATCTGAACAAATGAAACGAAGGAATTCACAATTTCCTGAGGGAAAAGTAGACAACTAAGAAAGGAAGCCTGAAATGCAAGTACTAAAAAGAGGGGGAGGGGACAGAGAGACAATAAAAGAAACTATTTCTTTTTCAGAAAAACAAAGAAACAAAAAACCATGACACTGAAAGTACTAATGTCAATCTGGGAGAAAAAAAAAATGTCTCAAGACGAATTTAAGTAGCTGCAAAACACAGGGACATGTACAATGAGCTCATATGTTTTAGGACTTCAGCTGAGGAGACACTGGGTGCTTTTGAGGCTCCTCGTGACATGCTAAAGACCATAAGCTTCCAAGGACCTGAACCTAACCAACAGTAATACGGTGGTGGGTCATTGTTGCTGACTATTCAGAAATTCAGAAATGGTGTGGTTTAGGAGACTTCAGAATTTTGGAAGGAATTTGAAACACAGGCCATATTAAAAAAAAAAAAATTCCTCTGCCACACCTCCAAAAAGGTAAAAAAAAAAAAAAAAAGGTCTGAAAAACTAAATAATTGTGTTCAGTTGAATACTGAGGCAGCTTGATCTTGAAAGCTTTGTATCTTTGGGGTTTTTTTGTTTGTTCTGTTTTTGTTTTTTGGTTCTTGGGTTTTGGGTTTTTTTTTTTGCAATACTAGAGCTCTGGAATAGGGAGGTTTATGCTTTAAGTGTCTGATCTCTTATCTACAATAGTCCTAGTAAACATTAGCCTCATCCGGAAATTTCCAGTGAGACAGGGAACACCATGTATATGGGAACCTGATGGCCCTAAATCTCTCCTAACAACTAGTCTTTGTTACTTCTTTTGTGAAGCTCTCTTAATTTCTTCAGGCCCAATAAGTGACTCTCTCTGATGTGTTTCAATAACCTTCTTTTCATATCTCAATAATGGTACTTCTCACACTGCTTTTCTAATTATTTCTTTTTTGGTCTATCTTTCCCTCTAGCTGTGAGCTCATAAAGTAATCTGCTCTTTCATCACTGATTTCCCAGCACTTACTATACTCTTTGGTTGAAGGAATGAGAGAACAAATGAATGAGTGAATTAGCTAAATCAATTACTTAGTATCTGACCACTATATAACTGGCCACATCTGTTGCATTTTGGCGGGTGAGTATGCCCAGAATCAGGGTGAAACAAAATTTATTCTAAAGAATGAGTTAGATATAAGTACATGGTACAATAATAATGCATAACATTTTCTAACCCGTAACAAATTAATTTCCTCATTTAACAGCACCCCCATAATTATATATTATTATTTCTATTTTGCAGATGAGAAAAAATGTGGCACATAGAGGTGAATTACCCAAGCTCTATGATCTCTTACGTAGCAGAGCAGGAATTTGATCCTCAATCCATCTAAATCTGGGGCCCACATTCATATCCCACTGAGCTATAATGCCTCCAGCAATACCTCAGTATTAAGAAATGGGGAGAAAACATTTCTTAAATTTAGGGGATAGGAACAACATGGCATCTATAACTAAGATGGGTCTTTTCCTCCTCTTAACCATGGCCTTCATGGATTCATGATCTTCTAAAACAAGAGCTAATGTGAAACAAAGATGCACCAGTATGGTATTCCCATCCACTAACAAACATCCAACCTGATTGTTCAGGGTATACTCAGGATGAATTCTCTAAGGTTAGTCCTGTGCCATATCACCTGTTATATATATTGCTCTAAAATAACATTAAATAATATAAAATAGAGCTTATTCCTCAAAATCACCACTCCTCTAATATTCATATAGACCCCCCTATGATGGCAAAAGGGACGAGAAATCATTCTCCTCCCTTGTATACTGAAGACAATGTCATTCAGCACATATTCTGTAGAAACATTCTTGAAACACACTCTATATTCTAAGGGCACCATATTTGATGGCTCTGCTCTGGCAATTTCAGGGTTCAAGAATATCTGCAGGGCTATGGCAGTGGCAGCTATGTCTAAAAGGAAGCACTTGGCTGCAATCCCTGCAGGCTGAGCCAAGACCCCTTCACTCAACTATGTAGGCATCAAAGGTATTCACAACAGATGGAAATACCACAGGGCACTAAAACAGAAAAACAAGAAGATGGAGGATATCACCTGGTGACTGACGGCACTTCGTATGAGTACATGGGAAATATCAGTTGGTAACTCTCAAAGGAACTGGAAAGACTACAAAGAGGTAGAGACACTGCAGTGGGTAGAGAAATATACATAGGTGAAGAACATAAAAATTATTATGTGAATAGTCCCCTGCCTTCTGATGAGAGAAATTTCTGGTAATTGGTGGGTATCTTGCTACCTAAGTCAGTTTTTAATTGTAGCTATCTACAATTTGGAAAGGGCTCAGACAGAATTAATCTGTTCTACATAAGAAAGTAGAGAAGGGACTCAAGGGAAGATCTGGAAATAGAAGATGAGTGAGAGAGGTTTGGAGAAGAGTCAAAAGAGAAAGGAAACTTGTGGCTGTGTGGCTGGGAGAAACTCGGTAAGATATAGCGAGTACAGAGGTCTGCAGTGAAATGGTGTTTCCTGTGAGATAAAATCTTTTTCAGCAAAACACATGCTTTTGGGCAACTGACTTCTTTAGCATGAATGAGAAGAATCATTGGTCCTCGCTCCATATATGGAACTAACATCTGAGTTAGACTATTAATGTGAACACAAATAATTTATTTCATTTTGGTCTTTCACACTAGATTAGTGCCTCCCCAGAGCTGGGATTGTATCTGTCTTATTGATCACTCTATCCCCTTTTTCTGGTATATAGGAAGCAACTGATAAATATTTGTGATCCAGTTGACTGACTCATTCACTTTAATTCCTGATGATGAGATCTGAAGACATAGAAGCATCCTCCTCCCTTGTAGGTTCTCTTGCCCAGGTTCTAAGACCTCACTTTCTGGAGAGTCACACAGGAGTTCAGGATCCATATATTTCAAAGCAAATCCCAGAAATCGCAGTGGAATAGTACCCAATCATCCCAGTCACCCAGGGACCTGGTTGAAGAACCATTCAAGAAACATTATAGACAAACCTCCCAGTGTAAGGTTACTTGTTAATTCTACAACAGAGATAACTTCTACAAGTACCCAAGTCATAAAAGAAAACAAACAGCTGGAGACTGTAACAAGTAGAAATACAGATGCCAACATTCCCCTCATACCAGAACGGAGAAAGATTTCCAGTGGAGACCCAGTGAGATGAGATTTTATTATGGGAAAAATCATATAAACCACTTTGCATTTATTAACTGTCTCCTTTCTTCTCTTTTTCCCTATAGAAGTCTTGATTTCTACATGAGAGAAAAATGCAAAGGTCTCTCTGTCTCAACTTTTATAACTTCAGAAAGAACATGTATTTTATATCTTCTCAGAAACTCAGAAAGAACATGATTAGAAAGGAATGGCTAGAATCATCATGTGATGAATCATGTACCCAATGGCACATGGATGGTGACTAATTGCTATAGCCAAAGCTGATAAATGACCTCCACTGAGCAGTGACTATAAGATTCAGGACTTTCTGTGATTCTTTTTGTGATTAGAGAGTTGTGACAACTTCTGCTCATCAGAGGTTGGATGAACTGTTCAGTAGTGGTTAAGGTGGGAGGCAAATTGCTTTCTCTTTGTTTTTGCTTATTTCTTATTTATGCTATTAAACAAAACTGAATTACATTGGGTAAGATATTTAATTATTCTAAGATTAGTTTCCTTACCCCTAAAATGAGGATGATAAATCAATATTACTTTTATAAGGGGGATGTGAAAATTAAATATAATAATGGATATAAGGTACTGAACACAATATCTAGAGCATATCAAGTACTCTAAATGTTAGTTCTTATTTCTAAATTTAAGCTCTCTTCCTTGTGCTCAAAAATGATCCTACTTTTAAACCTATTTTGTTGCATTTTATGACTACATTGACCTAACTCCATTCCCTACCATTTCATCCTCTCAGTTGTTCAAAATCACTTCTGAACCTCTTAAAAATCTGGGACAGTGACCACATTCACAATAATAGTTCACAAAACCAGCTCTGGTTTCCTCGAGGGCAGCGACGAATGTTTTCTTCCTCATGGCTGCATCCTCAGCACTCGAAACACTGAGTGCCTGACACATAAAAGGTGTTCAATAAATATTTATTTTTTGAATGAAAGCAGTTGGAAACAATTTAGTAAGAATATACTATTCCACAGAGACATCTAGTAGGGCAGACCAACATATAAACCAGTCATACCTGGTATCTGAAAATATGAATTTTATTCTGTAGGAACCATGGGAGAAATGTAGATACCATTTTTAGCCTCATCACTATGACTTGTTATCAGACTCATTTCCAGCCAGTTCAACTAGATAACCTTATTTTCAAGAGCTTCTTTTATGACTACACTTGTGGCATATATCACCCATTCTGTTTCCTAGGATGAGGAGATAAAGTGACAAGTGTTTGCCTCTGATAAAATGAAAAAGAACTGAACACTCTACTATTAATCTTACAAGAAATATACAGCTTGGCACGACTTGTACATTAGCAAAGAAAATCTTATTTTATCTATTTTTTCTCCAATACTAATTTTGCTTCCACGTAGGCTCTAATCAGGTTAAGAATTTGACAATTATATTAGAAGATAAATTCCAGTGGTATAAAAACATATGAAAATTTAATGGCTTAACCAGGCTCTTAGTTCATAAGTTGACAGGCAAAGACTGGTCCTTTTAATGTTAACTTTAAATGAAGTACCCATTAAATCTGAAAAGCTTTTTTTTTTTTTTCAACTTGTACTGGTTCTTTTCTTTATCATCCTCTTATAGTTAGTACAAACCTTTAAAAGGGAGAATTGTGGCAAATAAAGAATGGCTAGAAGACCAGCATAAATGACTGAAAAATCAGAAAAGATTGTCATAACCATTTCATTTTCTATAGTTAAATGTTCTTTCTCTTCTGATATACACAGATGGGTCATGTTTAATTCCAGAGGCACAAAACAGCCTGTATATTTTGCAAAATGTTTCCGAAATTTGTATCACATCCACCCGCAGTGTATGCATCAAAACTGCACCACTTGCCCCTTGTACTACTGTTTACCTACTAGTTTCCTTAACTCAAATTTTAAGCTTTCTTTGTATCTTAGATTTACCTTAAATAAGAGTATCTGGAAAACAAATCACATGTGCTTTTTCCTAATGTATATTATAATGAACACAGAATATTAAAAAGTATATCTGTCCACAAACCACCCACTACATATTTCATGTCCTCAGTGGAAAGTATACCACACTTCAGGAAACATGACTTAGTGCTATCAATAGTATGGTATTCTCTCTGTGCAAAATGAATAAAAAATAATACCTCCTGTCAACTTATCTGTGGAAAAGACTGTGATAGCTGTTGCAGTCCCTCAAGATCAGTTTGCATCATGCCCAGAGTGTCTGGAGATTGCTCCCATTTTGCAGTCAAATCAGACATACAAAAAAGCTTTTGAAACAGAGGCTTCTGCACTTATGCTGCCAGAAAGCACATGAAGAACTTCCCTCCATCTCAACCTGGAAGTCACGGCAAAGGATCGGCAGCAGCCCTACTTGGAATGCTGTCCTCCTAACAGAAATGCCCAGCTGAAGGCCTGAAATTGAGACTAATGATTGACCAGGAATTTCAACAGCTCTTCTCTTAATTCGGGCAAGGGAAAAAATAGCGAGGTTATTTAGTGTCCGAAGAGTAAATCTTCACTCCTTTTTCATCTTGTTTTTGGATGACTGTTGGGGAAACAGTAAACAAATTTCTCCTCAAGAGTTGCATTCCCCATTGAAGAATTTACATTCCTTCCTGACATCCCTCAAAGAGCCATAAAAACACATCAGTTCAAAAGAGGGAAAGGAGAGTTAATATTTAAAGGAGCAGTTAAGAATCAATTATTCTCAGTTTAATAATAGCTAACATTTGAGTACCTATGATATGTCCAGAACTGTGCTAATCATTGTACCTGTGTTATCTGTTCTGTTAGAATTACAATAACTCAATATGCAGGAACTTTTATTACCATCATTTTACAGAGCAAATAACAAACTTAGAAACCTCAAGCAGGACTCAATCCTAGAGTTTTCTAATTCCAGAGGTGAAGCTTTTAACAATTACATATATACAAACCCTTTGTAAGTCCTTTGAGAGGACTTGCTCATTTGGATTCCCAGAATTATCTACCTGATTTTTCACATTCCTTTCCCTATTTATTAAACCAATAAGAAGCACAGAACCTGATAGCCAATTACACCAAAGGAAAGTTGTAATAGTTGAAAATGAGAGTTACCGATAGAAGTTAACTATTATAGTATATTTACTGTATGTCAATCACTTTACATACATTATCAAATTTAAACAAGCTTATCATACCCATTTCACAGATGAAGAAACGGAAGCTTTAGAAAATAAGAAACTTGACTCAGGTTACATAGAAGTGGCATTTTAACCAGGCCGTCTAAGTTTAGGGCCCAATCATCTTTTTTTTTTTTTTTAAGATTTTATTTATTTATTTGACAGTGATAGAGACAGCCAGCGAAAGAGGGAACTCAAGCGGGGAGTGGGAGAGGAAGAAGCAGGCTCCCAGCAGAGGAGCCCGAAGTGGGGCTCGATCCCAGGACCCTGGGATCATGCCCTGAGATGAAAGCAGACGCTTTACGACTGAGCCACCCAGGCGCCCCTAGGGCCCAATCATCTTAATACACTAAAAAAATGGTCTAAAGTAAGTGGGAAAAAAACATTTACAAGGTATTTATATAGAGGAGGTTAGCCAGTTGTATTCCCATCTTCGATGAGTAAAAAAGACAAGACTAATTTGTTGTCCTCGAAGTTGTATCCCGGCTGGCAGCATGAGCATCACCAGGGATCTTGTTCATAATGCAAAATCCCACCCAGAACTACTGAATCAGAAACCTGAGTATGGGAGCCAGCTTCTTTTTAACAAGTCTCACAGATAATTCTGATGCTCATGCTTTGAGAACCACTTGTTTGGTTCATTAATTCCTTACCCTAGCAGAACCTTAGGATCACTTGAGGATTTTACATAAATAAGATGCTTGGGCTTGTCTCTAGAGATTCTGATTCAGTTATCTGAGGTCCAACATAAACAAGGACTGTAAAAAAAAAAAAAAAAGTAAGTAACAGGTAGCACTAAGGTATAGCCATGGTTGAGAACCAATGGCTTAATTGAAAGAGCTAACCAAGAAGAAATGCTGTGAAAAGAGCTAGATTGGTTCTAGCCAAAGAAATAAATAGTAAACTTACTTAGATATGCCTAAAAACATTTCTGGGGACTTCATTAATTCTAGGATTATAAAACAATGACCTTGGTGCTATAAAGTGTTTATGTTTAATTCCTGGAGCATTTAAGGACACAAAGATGACCACAGATTAAATAAACCAGACCCAAGAGATTAAGTATCTCCATGGTTCATATTGTTTTGCTGTTGTTGAAGTAATTTACCTCTTACATTTCTACTTTTAAAGCCTTTAAAGAATAAAATATTTATGTCTTTATCACTCATGAACACAATGTTGACCCTCAACTAATAATTTACAGTTGCTGTTATGATGACATTTTGTCTCTGTTCTCACAAAACATTCTTATTTGTCCCTCCCAAAATAAGCAGCCAATACCTGTATTCTTATCTCTAACTGCTCCAATGTCTGATTTTTCACCTGAGATGAATGAATGTCTAGAAAATCAGCAATGAGAAGTAAATTATCCTAAATAAATTACAGATAGTTTAGAATTACTAGTTGTTATCCTCTGATACATAACCTGTAGAGAGTTCATGTCTTTCACAAGAAAACCATGAACCTAGGAGTAACTACTTTCTTGCATCAAATTGGCATTACAGGTCTATAGCAGCACTATTCACAACAGCCGAAGGGTGAAAACAATCCAAATGTCCATGAACGGATGAATATATAAACAAACAGTGGTACCTCCTTACAGTATGATATTATTCAGCCACAAAAAGGAATGAAGTACCAACACATGCTACAACATGGATGAACGTCCAAAACATCATGCTGACTGAAAGATGCCAGATACAAAAGGTCATATATTGTGATTCCATTTATATGAAATATCTAGAATAGGTAAATCCATAGTAGAGCAACTAAGCAGATCAGTGGTTTTCCAGAGGCTGCATGTAGGGAGGAGTAGGGAGTGACTGCTTAATGAGCATGAGATCTCCTTTCAAATTGATGAAATGTTTTGGACCTAGCAGTGGCTGATGCCTGCACAACACTGTGAATGTACTAGTGAGTTGTATGCTTTAAAATGGTTAATTTTAATGCTATGTGATTTCACCTCAATAAAAAAAAATAATTTTTTTTAAGATTTTATTTATTTATTTGACAGAGATAGACAGCCAGCGAGAGAAGGAACACAAGCAGGGGGAGTGGGAGAGGAAGAAGCAGGCTCATAGCAGAGGAGCCTGATGTGGGGCTCGATCCCATAATGCCGGGATCACGCCCTGAGCTGAAGGCAGACACTTAACGACTGCGCCACCCAGGTGCCCCCCAAAAATAATAATTTTAACAATAATTGGCACCACATCTCCAAAAAGCACATCTGGCATCTGTATTTTCATTGGATTACCATGGGATGCATTAAAATAAAACATGTATTTTTTTAAACTTTTATTCTGAGGTAATTATAGATAAATAGGAACCTCCAAAGTTGGTACGGGAAGGACTCATGTACCTATCACTGTTTCTCCATTCGTTACATCTTACCGGTAATTATAATTTTAGTATAATATTATAATCAGGAATTGGGCATTAGTACAATGTGCATATATAGCTCTTTATCATTTTATCACATGTAGAAAATCATATAACCACCATAATCAAGATACAGAAATATTCTACCACCGCAAAGGTCTCCCTCATGCTCTTCCTTTACAGTCATACATTCTCTGCTTAACACGATCTCTAACCCATGGCAGCCACTGATATGTTTTTCCATTTCCAAAATTTTCTCATTTCAAGAATGTTATATACATGGAATTGTGTAGTATATTATCTCTCGGGGCTGGCTCTTTTTTCACTCATCATAATGTCCTTGAGATCCACCCAAGTTGTTGTGTATTCATTGCTTGTCATTGCTGAGTCCTATTCTATGGTATGGATGTACCACAGTTTGCTTAATCATAACCTATCAATGGACAGTTTGGTTATTTCTACTTTGGGGCTATAACAAAGCTGCTAAGAAAAACTATGTACAGGCTTTTGTGTAGACATAAATTTCTGCATCACTGCAATAAATGCCCAGGAGCATGAATGCTGGATTGTATGGTAAAAGTATATTTGTTTTTTTAAGAAACTGCCAAACTGAGCACCTGGGTGGCTCAGCTGGTTAAGTGTCTGACTCTTGCTTTTGGCTCAGGTCATATCAGGGTCATGATGTTAGGATTGTGAGATCGAGCCCCACACTGGGCTCTGCACTGGGTGTGGAGCCTGCTTAAGATTCTCTCTCTCGCCCTCCCTCTGACTCTGCTTCTCCCCCCAAAAAGAAACTGCCAAACTTTTCAAGAGTATCTATACCTTTTACATTTCCACCAGCAATATATGAGAGATCCACTTTCTCCACATCTTTGCCAAATGATAATTTGGTATTATCACTATTTCTTATTTCGGCTGTACTAAGAAATGTGGAGTAATATTTTATCATGATCTAAATTTGAACTTCCCTTATGGCTACTGATATTAAATACTTCTGCAAGTGCCATGGTATAACTTTGTCACTGAAATTTCTCTTCGCATCTTTGCCCATTTTCTAATTGGATCATCTGTGGTTTTTTCTTAAATACTGATTTTTAAGAGTTTTTTGTTTGTTTGCTCTTACTGAGTTTTTAAAAAATATATTCTAGGTATAAGCCCTTTGTCAGTTATATGGTTTGCAAATATTTCTCCTAGTCTGTAGCTTGGCTTTTTAAATTTCTTTCTTAATAAAATCTTCACAGTACAAGATTTTCTAATTCTGATAAAGTCTAAATTACCATATCTTTCAATGAATCATGATTTTGGTGTCTTATTTAAAAAATCTTCACAAAGCTCTAGGTACTAAAGATTTTCTCCTAAGTTACCTTCAATTTATATTTTACATTTAAATGTCTTAACAATTTTATTTTTTGTATAATATGGGGTATAAATTGGTTTCTTTCTTTCTTTCTTTTTTTTGCTCTTGGATATCCAATTGCTTCAGCACTATTTATTGAAAAGATTATTCTTATATTGAATTGTTTTTGCACCTTTAGAAAAAATAAATCAATTGGCTGTATTTGTGTGGGTCTATTTCTAAGTTATTTATTCTTTCCAATTGATCTATGTGTCTCTCCTTTCACCAGTACCACTACACAGTCTTGGTTTCTATAGTATATCATTAGTATTTTTTTTTCTTTATAGAGAAAATGTGTGCCTGTGAGCTGGGGGGCAGGGGTGGGGGGTGGCAGAGGGAGAGGGAAAACCTTAATAAGCAGGCTCCACGCCTAGTGCAGAGCCCAACAAGGTGGGGGGAGGGAGCCCTATTTCACAACCCTAACATCATGACCTGAGCTGAAATCAAGAGTTGGATGCTTAACCGACTAAGCCACCCAGGTGCCCTAGTATATCGTTCTTAAACACAAGTGCAGTGATTCTTTTTACTTTATTCTTCTTTTAAAAAGTTGTTTATGCTAGTCTAGTTCCTCTGCTTTTCCGTGTAAATTTTAGAACTGTGTAAATATATAAAAAATCTTGCTGATATGTTTATAGGAAACTGTATGCTAATTTGAGGAGAACTGACATGCTTCCTATTCTTTACCATACTGAGTCCATGGATGTGATATGCCTTTCCATTTAAGATCTTTGATTTCTTTCATCAGTATTCTGTAGCTTTCAGTACATAAAGCCTGCACGTTTTATTAAATTTACACCTATTTCATTTTAGAGTGATCACAAATGCTACTGTTTTTTGATCTTGGTTTCTACCTTTCCATTGCTAGTGAAAAGAAACATAATTGATTTCTGAATGCTTATTCATATCCTGAAAACTTCTTTAACTCACTTATTAGTTCTAGAAGTTTTTTTGTAGATTCCTTGGATTTTCTACATAGGCAATCATATCATTTGCAAATAGGGATAGTTTTATTTCTTCCTTCCCAATTTATATACATTTTATTTTCCTTTTTTTGCCTTATTGTCCTGGCTAAAACTTATACACAATTTCTTCCATAAATTAGAAGAGAAGGGACAGTTTTCAACTCAAATATGAAGCCATTCTTACATTTATATCAAAACAAGACAAAGATAGTACAAAAATAAAAACTACAACAAATATCCCTTATGAATATACAAGCAAAAGTTTTTAACAAAATGTTAGAAAACAGAATCCAGTAACACATAAAAAGAATTACATACCATCAACAGTGGGGTTTATTTCAAGGATACAAGACTGGTTCAATATCTGAAAATCAGTCATTGTAATCTACCATATTAATAGGCTAAAGAAAAAAAATCCCCTGATCGTATCAACTAATACAGAAAAAGCATAAGACAGGGGCGCCTGGGTGGCACAGCAGTTAAGCGTCTGCCTTCGGCTCAGGGCGTGATCCCAGCGTTATGGGATCGAGCCCCACATCAGGCTCCTCCGCTGTGAGCCTGTTTCTTCCTCTCCCACTCCCCCTGCTTGTGTTCCCTCTCTCACTAGCTGTCTCTATCTCTGTTGAATAAATAAATAAAATCTTAAAAAAAAAAAAAGCATAAGACAAAATGTGACATCCATTCATGATAAAAACTCTCAGAAAAACTAGGAATAGAGGGGATAATTCTCAACTTCATAAAATATGAAAGTAATAAACTATAGCTCAAATTAAATCAAATGAGGTATGTTATCTATTCACTATTACGAATCAGGCACTAATATATGTGCTGAGAATCCACTGTGTCACTACACGTGTTAATAAACATTAAATTCCATTATTTAACATACGGTGAGTAAAGTCCATAAGAAAGAAGTTTATAAATTCTACAATGAATCTATTGGGATACTGATTCAAAATGTATTTCATCCCTTGATCTGGAAAGTCTAACTTAGAAACAAGGTAGGATCCTTCTGTTTTTATCTCTACTCTCCCATCCATTTATTCAAAAAATATTTATTGAAGCTCTACCATACGATTGAAATTGCTGCAGGAGTTGGGGGTACAAGAGGGAAACCAACTTTTCTGACACCATGTAGTTTACATTCTGATAAGAGGAGATGTAAAAAATATACTAAATTATTAATATATGCCACACTGTATATTATATAATGATTAGTACTATGAAAAAAATGAAATAGGAAAGTAAGAGAGGATATACTGTGGTAGTGGTGGATGTAAATACGATGGTCAGGAAAAGCTTCACTGTAAAGGTGGTACATGAGCAAGTATTTAAGGAGATGAGTATGCTGGGCAGAATAATGTTCACATACTAATCCCTGGAACCCATGAATACATTATCTTATATGGCAAAAAGGACTTTGTAGATATTAATAAGGTTACCAACCTTGAGATTGAGAGATTATCTGAGTGGGCCAAATCTAATCACATTGGTCCTTAAAATCAAAGCACCTTTCCCAGCAAGGGTCAGAAGGAGATGTGACTATAGAAGAAAGGTCAGAAGGATGCAATCTTTTTTGCTCTGAAAATGCAGAAAGGGTTTCACAAGCCAATGAATGTGGGAAGCCTCTAGAAGCTGGAAAAGACAGGGAAATGGATTCTCCTCTAGAGCTCCAAAAAAGAATGCAGACCTCCCAACACCTTGATTTTAGCCCAGTAAGACCTGTGTCTGACCTTTGACCTACAAAATGATACGATAATAAATATGTGTTGCTTTAAACCACTAAGTTTGTGGTAATTTGTTACAGCAGCCATAGAAAACTAATATAGTGAGGGAGTGTCTTGCTTTGTCAAGGAGCAATGGGGAGGCCGGGGAGTCTGAAAAAGAGCAATAATAGAAGATGAGGTCAGAGTGGAGGTAAAAGATCATGGAGGACCTTGGTGGCCAGTGTACTGTTTGTTTTTATTCCAAGGTGGGAAGCCACTGTAAATTTTTGAACAGGAGAATGTGATCCATCTTGTACTGTAAAGGGATGGCAGCTCTATGAAGGGCAAGGACAAAAGCCTAGAGCCCAGGGAGGAGGGTCTTTCAGTAACCTAAATGACGGCGGCTTCAATAGGAGCAGTGGCTGCGAAAATGAGAAGGCGTCAGGTAAATATTTTGAAGGTGGAACGGAAACGGTTTCCTGGTGGCTTGTATGTTGAGTGTGAGAGATGTCTCAAGGCTTTGGCCCAAACAAATGGAAATGAGTATTGTTAATGAGAAGATTATGAAATAGAGAAGACTATGAACAGATTTGGGAGAGAGAACAGGCTCTTACTTTCAGAGATGTTAAACTTAAGATACTTATGGAAGAAACCCAGCTAGTAAGCAGTTAGATACATGATTCTAGAGTTAGGGGAATGGTCCAAAATGGAGACATAAATCTAGATATCATCAGGGAGCCTGCAGATGATACTGGAAATCATAAGAGCAGAGGCAGTCACCAAGGGAGTAGGGGTAGACAGGGAAGAGCAAAGTTCTAACGATTTGACTCTAAAGGTCCCTAGTGTTAAGAGATTAGGAATACAGGAAGGGATCAGCAAAGGAGCCTGAAGACAGGTAATCAGGGAGGTACGAAAAAACATGAAGGTGTGTGTTCTGGAAACCAAGTGAAGTATGTGTTTCAGGAAGGAGGGTGATCAATTATGATAAAGGTAGCTTTTAGATCAAGTAATATGAGAAATGAGAATTAAGCAATCATTTAAGCAACATGGAGGTGGTAGACGCTTTTGAAAAGAGCAGTTTCAGAAGAATAGTGGGGACGCCAGATGCTGATCCTGATCAGAGCTGGTTTAAGAAAGACTGAAAGGCAAAGAATCGGCACTGGTAAATGATGATGACCTCAAGGAGACCTGTTGTAAATAGCAACATCAATCTCAGAAAAGGAGGCACCCATAAAAGCATTTGAAAGGTTTAGCACTGCATTTTCTGCTAATGTTATAGGAAAATGAAAACATAAGATTTAAATCTCTAGTCCTGGTATGAAACATGCTAACCTGCATACACTGACCGTATATAGATATTGGCTTTGGTCTTACCTTTATATCTTGTTATGCCAGTAGAGTTACTGAAACAATATCTTTGAACTTGCCAATAAACTATCCTAGACTCTTGCACAAATAAGCAATCTTTACTCTAAGAAGCACTGCTGCCAGAAAATAAGTCTAACTATAGACATATGAATGCAGCATAACCCTTTTGCTTGGCTTGATAAGGTTTTTTGTTTTTTGGGTTTTTTTTAAGTGAACTACTTTTTTATGGCAAAAACGTCATAGTTTCTTATTAAAGGGGGCAATGACTAACAGCAGGAGATTTATGCTTGGAGAGATATATATGTTCTTTGTTTCATTTTTTCCCTTAAGTATTGTAGGTTTTTCCCTTTGACCACTTGTAGGAGCAGATCTCCTGAGTGGTATGAAATGACTTGGTAATGCTTTAGAAATGAAAGAAAAATCCTGTTGGGGGATTTTCTAGCAATAATATCTGGAGAATCATTTTTCTTCATATGGCTTTCCTGAAAACTATTTCCTTTATGGGAGATAATCATATCTTCTTCCCAATTCTTTCTGTCAAACATGGCATAAAAAGCTATTGATGGGTAAGTCAAAGGTTATTTTACCTGGAGGAGCACGGTAGAAGGGAAACATAATTGGATTTGGCACTTTAGGAAATATGGTCTCAGAAAATACTCCTAAACACTTAGACAAATTTAATATATGAGCAAGGGGACATCTCTAATCAGTAGGCAAAGGATTTTTAGAAATCAGTGGTGTTAGGACAATTAGGTATTCACCTGGAAAAAGATATAGTTGGCTTCATACTTCACACTGTACACCAAGATAAACTCCCTATCAATTTAAGTTTTACATTAAAAAATAAATTATTAGAAGAAAACATACCATTAGGTTACAAAAGACTTTCTTAACTTAAAATCTAGAATCCATTTAAAAAATTTTCTTGTTTGTTAGAAACACTTTCTCATGCCTCTCAGCCAAAAAGATCTCCTTTCTTTCTGCTCTTTAGCCATTGCTAAAGTGTTACCTATCTGTCCTGTACCGTTTCTTGGATGCCATGTCCTGTAACCTTGTGTTGTGACCTCAGCATGACAGCTGTTCCAATGATTTTGGCCGAGGCTGTTGCAATTACTCACCCAAGGCAGAGACTGCCGGTTCCTCACACCTACTGTATGCCTGCTGCTCCTGGCTGCTAGCCTCCTGATAGGTTACGTTGTTCTGTCGATTTTACTAGGTAAAAGGTCCTGAAGGAGGCTTGTTCTGTACAGATGGACTGCATAATGTTATTGACATCTCTGTGGCAAGAGAGCAAATATTACTGTCCTGAACCTCCAAACCTCATTTTGCTGGGTCCGTTTTCCATAAATAGCCATGGTGCAGTGAGGAAAATTAAATTCATGAGATTGTAGGTAAATTACAAAGACAAAATACAGGTTCAGGACCCTTGTGCAATCAGTCTAAGATTCAGATAGTTTAATAACTATCAAAAAGCAAAATGTTCTAAAATAACATTTAGAATATTAATTATTAGAGTCATTTTGGAGGTTCAAAAAACACATGATGAACTTTAAATAAGGGAAATTTTAAATCATAAAATTCTGGCATTGAATGATCTAAATAAAGCCTTTTATTTTGCAATTAAGAAAACTATAACTCAAGAAATCGCCCCGCATTACAATGGCTTTCAACTAGAAGCTGGTTAATATAGTCCTATAATATTTTCACCGTACTTTTTTTTTTTTTAAAGATTTTATTTATTCATTTAACAGAGATAGAGACAGCCAGTGAGAGAGGGAACACAAGCAGGGGGAGTGGGAGAGGAAGAAGCAGGCTTCCAGCAGAGGAGCCTGATGTGGGGCTCTATCCCATAACGCCGGGATCACGCCCTGAGCCGAAGGCAGACGCTTAACGACTGAGCCACCCAGGCGCCCCTTCACCGTACTTTTAAGACAAAATCCAAATTAGGATTTCAGTATCCAAGCACCAAAAGTAAATTTTATTTTTCACTTTTAATCTTGACCTCTGAAATCCACTCAGTAGAAACTTTTCTCCTTTACCTTTCTTTACATTCTTAACTGATTTTCATAAAATGTACCTTCCAATCCCATGGCAGGGTTATTTGACACCTGTAAGGGAGTTAGGATATCTTCAGGATGAATTCCTGCATGGCAAACCAAATAAAACATGACTATAAATAATTACAGACGTAAAAGCCAGCCTCCTTGCCCAGGGCCTAAGAGGGATCAGAGCAATAAAAAGAAATTCAGCAGAAAACCAGTATGGTGTTAGATAAAGGTAAAAAGCAATATGACCTGTTATTCTGTTTGCATCCCTCTATGTCTAGGGGTGCGTGTGTGTGTGTGTGTGTGTGTGTGTGTGTGTGTGTGGTGGGGCCTATCAGTACTATACTTGTAATTTCTCACATAATGATTTGATGCCTATTAAAGGACATAAAAAATTAGTGGACTCTGCCTGTTGTCTCAAACACCTGGGTTCAAATCCCTGTTCTGACACAGCTGCTGTGTGCTTTGGGGCGGGATCTTAATTGCTTCAAACTTGGGCTTTTTCATTTGTGACAGGGAAGTAACCCTGTCTCCCTCCCAGGGATCATGGTGAAGTTGAAATGAGATAGCACAAGCAGAATGCCTGGTATTCACGGAGATCCAATTAGTTCAGTTTTCATTTGTTTTTATAAAGTAAGACTGCATTAATAAATAGGGGGGAAATGCAAACAGTACAGAGTAAATCAGATTGCTGGGTTTGTTTCTTTGCAAACTAGTGATGTTTAAACACCTTTTCCAAGAATACTATAAATTCCCCCAAACTCCAAGTAGAGTTCTTCTTAAGGCCATCTGAAAGTGCACTGGGTTTGAGAAACTATATAGAGATGCCATGTCTGATACAAGAGCCTGGCAAAACATTTTTTTGGCCTGATTCACTTCTGATCCTCTGAGATATATTTTTCCCCTCTCTTTTTCTCTAACTCTGTTTTTCTTCTTCCTAGAACTGCCCCTGATAACTCCCTGGGCAAAAATCCAGGTTTTCTTTTTAATAGCGTGTACCCTTCTAAGACAGGTTTAGTGAGAACTGAAGGGGGTAAGCCTAAATGGAGAAGAGAACATAACCGCACCCACTCCTACTCCTCCCAGCCCCAAGAACGCCCTCAGTAACCTCTGTTGTGACCCTCCTTTCCTTTCTAGCTCACCTTGTTCATCTATTCAGGGCAAGAGTGGAAGGTCACTGGGAGGAGCCACACTAATTGCACTAGGAAATCTCCTTGTAATGCAAAAACATCAGGGAAAACCAAGAAAGAAAAATAGAAGCATGAAAGAGAAGCTGTTGCCAAAAACTGTTATAGAATCCCTTCGGATTTATTTAGAGCATATTGCTCTGCATAAAAATATAAAACTAAACAAATCTCTAAGCCAGCCTGTTTAGAACAATTTGACATTTCAATGGAAAATAAAGCTGTGCCTCTGTGATGCCAAAATATCTGGATGAAAAGTGAAGAATTTTGTCAATAAATATATTTTAAGCTTATTACTGGAGTCTAGCCCTGTGTTTGGGCACTGCTGTGAGGCTAAGAGAAGGAAAAAACAGAGCCCTTCGATTCAAAGAGCTTACAATATGGCAGCAAATATTAATAAGTGGAAACACAATGGAAAAAATATCAGCCAACCACTACACATATGCTGATCACTCTCTCATCATTTTATTTACCTACTATGATTATTATTATCTTCTATAATTTTTATAGCCTTTAACAACTAAATCTCTATTCTACCAATCGTGCCATCCATCTGTCCATCTGTCCAACCCATCCACTTCTTTATATCTCTATTTCTATTTACCTATCTGAAGAGAAGAATATTAATATCTCTCCTCTAGAATGTAAGCTCCATGAGAAAGGGGGTTTGGTTTTGTTCACTGCTATACCATGGTCCGAGAACTGAGTCTCACACATAATTGATATTCAGTAAAATTTTTTTGAATGAACTAATGACATAGAGCAATGCGATAGTAACAAGAGTAATCAGGAAAATCTTCATAGAGAAGACATCTTCAGCTGAACCATGAAAGATAGACAACATTTGGATAGATACGAGGAAAAGAGCATTCCAGATATGGGCACAGCATGCCCTAAGATGCCAGGGCTAGAAGAGCATAGCATAGGAAATAAGGGGGAAATATTCCTACCTTCTCTAAAAGAATGTATATCAATGTCTCGCTGCCCAGATTTGGTAGATAAAATATTAGAATTATTATTTTTTTAAACTCACAGGTGTTGATATCATTCAAACACAGTCTCCAAGTATTTGTCCTATCTTTCTGGGAGCTTGCAACCCAGTACCTTCTTCATTCAGGAATGGCTCTTCATTGTTTATCAGAATAATTAAAACTTAAACTTTAGGGACCTCAGAAGAAGAGTAGCCATTGTAGATGTCTTCTGATTTCCAGTTTGGTCTCTGATCTCTTTTGTCCTTCCTGCTTTATAGTACTTGCGCTGGTACTCAATATATACTTCATCTCTCCTCTTCACTAACCCCAATCTAATGTTTAGTATGTGACAACATGACTGAACCTTGGGGACATTATGCTAAGTAAAATAAACCAGTCATGGAAGGATAAATATTGCATGATTTTGGTTATATGAAGTAATGAAAACCATCTAATGCATAGAATAAGAGTGGTTATGAAATACAAGGTTATGAAAACCATCTAATTCATAGAATGGTGACTGCCAGAGGCTGGGGGGAGGGTGAAATGGGAAGTTGCTAATCAACAGGCATAAAGTCTCAATCACACAAGATGGTAAAGTTCTAGAGATCTGCTGTACAACACTGTCCCTATAATTAACAATACTACACTGTACACATACAAACTTGTTAAGAAGGTAGATCTCATGTTAGGTGTTACTACCACAATACACTAACATTAAAAATAAAAATACACTTAAAATTTTTAAATAAATAAACCCTGAGGCTAGAAACCCTGTGTTCTGCTTGTTCTACTGGCCACTTGGCTCTCATATACATGAGGCCACACATTCATTCTTTGGTGATGACCCGAGATCCCAGGCACAGGTGATGGCCCAGCAAAGGCTATATATATAAGAGAGAGCTAATTCTGAAAGTAACTGATCATTGCTGAAAAAACCCAAGAGTTCCAAGAATCATAGTCATTTCTTATTTAAACAAGAGATCTTAGAAATAAAATACTCATTTATTTTCATCTGGAAAAATGCTGGCTGCTATTCGTTATACATGTATAATGTGTCTGGCTCTGTACAGCCATCACTATTATAGGCAGTATGGTCTAGGTTTAGTCTGTGTTATGTTAAAAATACATAATAGAAATAGGTGACCTGGTTAACAGTGGACTGTTGATAGAAATAAAGAAGTTCAGTTAATCCTGACCTTGGACCATTTAAGCACATTACAAAACAAACTTTCCCAGCTATTTTGCAACTTAAATAGTTTGGTATTAATTCTGTTGAGGCCATCATTTTTATATAAATAAATACTTGTTTAGCAGTATAAAGTATCATGCTGGTGAAAATTTGGTAGTATCTATAGCTCTTCATTTATCTATCATGAGCTTCTCTTTTGCCTGCTGTCTCTTAATCCAAAGGTTCATCTTGGTCCTGAATTCTTCTCATGCTGTACAGTTTTCCTAGCAGCTCTTGTTCAATTTGCCTATAGACAATTTGCTGACGAATAATTACCCAAAAGGCAATTTCCTAAGTGGCTAAACCTGTGAAAGCAACTCCCTGAAAGAGATGGCTTTTTGCAAATTGCTTTTTGGTAAAATTATCCTTGTTGTTCCCTGGATGAGTGACCTTATCCATTCACAGGAATTGAACTACCATTGTACTCATCTCCCTCGCATCCATATCACTGGTATGACATTCATCTTGTATGTTCCCTAGACACGTTAAAATTTATATGCCTAAAAGTCCCCTTCTCGGTTCTATTAATTCCAAACCGTTCCTCCAGTATTTCAGATCTCAATGAAACACACCACTTGTCACCCACTTTCCCAAATCAGGAACCTGAGTCATTATAGATTTATTTATTCTCTCATCACCCTCTATGAGCAATCAGTTGCCTAGTCCTGCTGATTTTAATCTCATAATTAAATAAAGGAATAAAATCATCATATCTGTGTTTCCCATAGGCTCCTAAATGCTTCTCAATCAATCAATTTCTCCTCATGTTGTTGCGTACTGATGACGGTTGGGTCTGCCCCAGCCATTTCTCTCTAAGCCACTTCAGGACTATTATAATGAGATCATAATCTGCCTCCATCTAATTTTTCCCTTTCACATTCTTTGCTACTCTACTTTGCTACTAGAATAAGCTACATTCCCATATTTAAAATTATTTACAGAATCTCTGTTGTCTATAGTAGTTGTTCCCAAAAGTTTCCATGAAACACCAATCCTGCAAGACGGTCTGTATTCAAATAAGCTTAGAAAATGCTGCAAACGCTGGAAGATAAAACACAAATACTGCAAGATCATCTGTATCCAAATAAGTTTAGAAAATACTGCATACTGTATCCTCCTCCTGCAAAATCACAAAGGTCACTGACAAATAAAGGTCCTAAAAAGACTTGAGGAAAACCAATACATAACACTATCTAACCAAGCATATCCCAGATGCATTTGACTTACAGTCTCTTTTTTCCCCAAGTAGCAGCTCTTAATAAGCACCGGGACACATTTTGAAAAGGTTGGCATATTGTGATTTGATCATGCTAAGGAACTGAAGTAAATGGCTTGACCGAGTCCACCGCCCCTGTCTTATTCCTTGCTCTCTTCACCTCACAGTTCACATTCTGGAAATGTGCTATGACTTGCAGTTTCTCATGAGCAGCATGTTCCTTCCCATGTGTCTTTGGCATGTTGCTCCCTTTACCTGAAACGCCCTCTTCTAAACCCACCACCACTTCCACCTTCTAACTTCTACTCATCTTTCAAAACACGTCTCAAATTTCAGCTCCTCTAGGAAACTTTCTGACCTTTCTGATCTACCTTTGGTTTCCCTCATAACGTCCTCCTACTCATCACAGAACTTAACATCTTTCAACTGAAACCAGCTTTATTTCCCTCATGTCTCCATCTCCTCAGGAACCAAATCAGTACAGAGTAAGTGCTTGAGAAATAGCTGCTGAGCTGAAATAAACTGGCCCATGATGAAGGTAATAGATGATAATATAGTAAAGTTTTTAGGAAGGTATAAAATACCATTATCCCTCAGTATTTCAAAAAGTATATTTAAAAAATTGTTTTCCTTTTAAAAAGGCAGTTTGTAGTATGCATCTTATTTCTTTAATTAATGTCATTCCATTTATTTATTTATTTATAAATTTTACTTAGTTAACATACAGTGCAGTATTGTTTTCTGGAGTAGAACGCAGTGATTCATCACCTACATACCATGTCATTCCATTCACTAATGTTGCATCTGCATATTTTAATCATTCATATCAGATATGCAAATATTTTTTCTTTACTACAAATACGGGGAAAAAAAAAACCTGCTGAAAATGCTCACTATGGCAATGTTCTACTGTGGAACCGCACCACCACTTTGGATCTTGAAATATAAACACTACCTAAAGCCAATGTAAGGACACTGAATCCATGTCTTTGTTCAACCTTATTCAACAACAGCGGCTCTTCATTTTATTTACCTCAAACCTACCAATCCTGTGTAGGGTGTGCAGCAGGTCTAGGGCAAGCCTCCTGTGTTTAGCTGTACATAAAAGGTAACAGCTTTTCTCCTGGGTAAAATTACCTCATGCCATGTTTCCCCCAAAATCTCAGCTCACTTATATTCAAGATCTAGGTTTCTGAAAATGAGCAGAGATCACTGACCAAGTTTGATGTCCTTATCAACTTATGTGTGAATACAGGTTGTACCCATAGGTATAATGTATAACAAATGTTTGAGATGAGTATTCATTCACTAATCCTAACTGATTTACCTCATATTAAAGAAAATATCTCCTTCACTTACTCATTTATTCACTCATTCAATAAATGTACTCTGAGCACCTATTATGTGTCAGGTACTATGTTGTCAAAAAGACCATAGTGGGATAAAAATAGTAAACATAAGTATAAATAATATATTAAAAAGACTAATTATAAATCACTTGGTTGCATATGGTTGCATATATGCAACGTATGGTTGCATATATTGAGTACATACAATGTGTAAGGTGTCAATGCTGTGTCAAGTGTGTATATTATCCCATTTGATCTTTACAACAACCTTGTGAGGTAGTGCATTGCTATTCCTTTTCATATAATAGGATTCTGAGACTTTGAGATGTTGGTATAGCACCTGAGATCACAGAGCTAGCAAACATCAGAGCCACGTTCTAATCCAAACAGCCTGTCTATTGTGAAGCCCCTGTGCCTGCCAGGCAAAACAGTCCAACAGTGGCCACAAAATACCACTCTACCATCAAACTTCCCACAGACATGCTCCTTGCCCAACTGCTATTATATGACATCTTAAACAGAATTGATGAGGAACCATTTCAATGACAAAGGCATAGGAAATCAAATTAAAATGTTTAATTTTTTTTAATCAAACAACTTTGGAGCATATGGTACTAGCAAGTATTCGATGAATATTAACTGATTGTAGTTAATGGTAAACTATAGTTAATGTGGTTGTACTGTGTGACCTTTGAGGTACCTTCAACCAGGAGATTCTGTGATTAAAGAAGTGGCTTAATCTAGTTGTTTCTAGATCCCATCTCCAGACTGTCTCTCAAAAAATCACATTTAATTCAGGCTATTTTCAAAGGAATGGACTGGACTAAGCAAGCTACTCATCCATATTTATACCAAAACAAAGAGGTCACCTGCAGAGGAGTGGCCAGTTAGGACATATTTTGTCTCAACTTGTACCCTGTGAAAGAATGGAACTCAAGATATAAAACACAGCAAATGTGTTCTTTGGCATCATGGAAGAACACTCAGGAAGAAGCACTAATTTGACCAACTGTGTAAAAAATGAATTTTCTAGGTAAATAAGCTATTCTAAAACAGTGATAATTTTTTTTATAGATCCATCACACTAGAAGTTGCTTTACAGGATTTGATCAGTGTAATAAATTATGGTGGATCCTGAATGTATAAAAAATGCAATTCCCTAATGTTCATTATGTAAATTTCCTGTCCCACCCCAGCCCCTGACTCACTTAACCATATATTCTCCCCAGAGGCCAAAAAACAAGATTGCTTGAACAGTGTATTTCCTGACTAATTTATTAAGATGGCTGCTTGAGTTATACAATATTCCCAACCCAAAGGCCACTCACTGGCAAGAGAAAATAATCCCTTTTTTAATTAAGAAGGAAAAAATATCAGACTGAATTCCAAGCTGTTTGACCAGTTTGACCTGGTCTTAGACCTCATTCACATTTCCATGAGCTCAGAGGTGAACTCCAAATCCCACTTTAGGTTCAAATTTTGTTTAAAGTACTGTTCAGGGGGAAAGAGTCATTTTTCTAGCTGTCCTGGAATTTGAATGTCAGTAAGGTGATAACCAGGTGCCAAAGTTATAGGCTATTATAATATAACATGATCCAACGTGCATTTATGCACAGAAGTTCTGGGCTTTGCAGCAAGAACTGAAATGTTGTGCATCAATTCCTATGTCCTGAATGTATCTTTTCCCCATGGGAAGCAACATTTTTACAGGAATTTTGGAGCTGGACCAACCAGTGACCTGAAATTATATTTAAGTCCAGGGTCTCTACATTCCTTAAGGAGGCATTTGTAGCCAACCGAATAATATACCTTATGTAAGCCAGTAAAACCTGTAGCAACAATATGACCATATAATCATTGTCACTTAAAAAAATTGTGTGATCAGAATGAGAGAGCACACCAATAATTTAGCTCATGATGGAAACACTCCAATATAATCTCCTTGAAGGCAGCATATCCTAGTTATTAAAAGCATCATCCCCAACAAACATAGATCTTGCTTCAAATCCTGCCTCCTTTATTCACTGGGTGATTTTGGGCATGAAACAGAAGTCTCATTCCATAACCGTACCTCATGGAATTATTATGTAGTTTAAATGTGAAAATGTAGTTAGAAGCTCTTATTATACTGTTTGGCACACAGAAAGCACTCCAAATATCTATCGGCTGCCAGGATTTACCCATTCAACCAACAATTATGGAAAGTCTACAGGGTCAGGGATTAAGAAAGGACTAAGGAAAACAGATTTTAAAAAAAACTAAAAGCAGGATGACAATACGGTTAAAACATTGTTTTTAATGCTTTTGTTTGTTTGTTTTTTAACTTTCATGTTCTTGGATAGTTTCCCACTGGCCCTGTTTTCTCCAGTGAAAACAATGGTAATCCTCTCTTAAACTGGATGCCATATCTGCAATTTCTTTTGAATTGCTTTTCATTTTTTTTCATAATAATATTTTTATTATATTATTCACCATACAGTACATCCCTGGTTTTTGATGTAAAGTTCGATGATTCATTAGTTGCATATAACACCCAGTGCACCATGCAATATGTGCCCTCCTTACTACCCACCACCAGGCTATCCCATTCCCCCACCCCCCTCCCCTCTGAAGGCCTCAGTTTGTTTCTCAGAGTCCATAGTCTCTCATGCTTCATTCCCCCTTCTGATTACCCCCCCTTTCTTTATCCCTTTCTTCTCCTACCGATCTTCCTAGTTCTTATGTTCCATAGATGAGAGAAACCATATGATAATTGTCTTTCTCTGCTTGACTTATTTCACTTAGCATTATCTCCTCCAGTGCCGTCCACGTTGCAGCAAATGTTGAATGGCTTTTCTAGTATACAATGATTACTTTGTGGTTGACTAATTTTTCTCTGCCACAGGGCAAATTTGAAAGATTATGAAATACATACTCAACCAATAACACAGCTAAGGCTCAGACATACTTTCTTATACATAAGTCTTATCACTGCTGAGATCATATCATGGGTTCCGAAGAGACTGATAGGATTAGAGGACCTTTATGAAATCAGAACCTCTAAAACCTAAACTCTTCCCACTGAGATGCCCTTACCCCAGCAGAGACTATACTTTTCCAGAACTGCTCAAGGTATCAGGGGTCATAATCTTACCGGGATGGAGCTGCTAATCTGTCCTCACTCACCAACTTTGTTGCTGTGACTCTAGTACACGGCAAAAGTGTCATGGGTTGATTTAAACTCTGTTTGTACACACGTGTATGCATGTACTTGTGCACATGTGGGCTGTGTGTATTTTGAAAGTTACCTATAGAAACATTCCATCTGCAAATGACAGAAGTGAGCCAAAAAAGATAATATAGAGAATTGCCGAATTAAAACGAACAATATATATAATCAAAATTAGTGGTTTAGCAAACCAATGACATAATCCCACTATCTTCTGAACTTCATATTCTATTTATTTTAAGATTTTATTTATTTATTTGAGAGAAAGAGAGCACGACAGGGGTGGGGGGGGTGGGAGGAGCAAAGGGAGAGGGAGAAGCAGACTCCCTGCTGAGCAGGGAGCCCCATGCAGGGCTAGATCCCAGGACCCTGAGATCATGACCTGAGGTAAAGGCAGACACTTAACCGACTGAGCCACCCAGCTACCCCTTGATATTTTAATATTAATTATATGATTCAACTTGCTGTTTTACCCACATAAAAGCTCTGAAAATTGTATTGTCTTTGGCTCAACAGTTTGATCTCAAAAGAGTTTTGAAACTAATTTTATTAGATTTTGAGCTCTGAATCAACTTTCTTTTTTTCACTTTGGATAAAACTTACATTAATTTTAATTTTTTAATTTTTTTAATTTTTTTTTTTAAGATTATTTATCTATTCGACAGAGATAGAGACAGGCAGCCAGCGAAAGAGGGAACACAAGCAGGGGGAGTGGGAGAGGAAGAAGCAGGCTCATAGCAGAGGAGCCTGATGCGGGGCTTGATCCCATAACGCTGGGATCACACCCTGAGCCGAAGGCAGACGCTTAACCGCTGTGCCACCCAGGTGCCCCAATTTTAATTTTTATGCCATGAATACAATCCAGTACTGGCATCATGAGGTTATGACCCAGGTTATGACTTTAGGATTGAGTATGTTTCTAATATAATTCATCTTAAAAATTTTTTTTTTGGAAACAGGGTAGAAAAGTGCTGGTTCCTGGGTTAGGATGGTAGTTCTGTGTTGTCACTGACTAATGATGGGAAACTAACCAAGTCGCAATTTCTCTGAGTCTCAGTTCTCCCACTAATAAAATAAGAATCACACTAATGAGTACTAAGGCCAATCCCAGCTTTTAAACTCTGTGATTCTTTGTTTCAACTAATTGTTAGTGTTTAGATTATCTGATGAATGAAAAATAAAATATGTTTTTACTTAAAAATTAATATATGCACACATATACTTCAAGAAACTTAACTGTGAAAGAATATTTGAGTTGAGGGTTAGAAAGATTCCTTTAAAATACCTCATACTATGAGCTAAATTCAAATAACTACTTCAGAAACTTTTATTTTTGAGGAACTGTTTGGAAGAAATAATTGTGTTAAGTAGAGGCAGGATGACAAAGAAGATTTAAAATCAGAAAGATCTAAATTCAAATCCTGTGTTCACGGTATCGTCTTAGGTAAATTATATCATCTCCTAGGCCTCAGTTTCTTCATCTGTAAAGTAGGGATAATATGTACCTCCTAGGGCTGTTGTAAAGATTAATGAGACATATAAGGCATCAAGCGTGGTGACTGGTACAGGATAAACACTCAAATATAACCCACTTTTTCTTTTTCCTCTCTAAAAGTCTTTGTACTAAGGGCAAGAAACTTGTTTCAGTAGAAGCAAGAGTGAAATCAATAGGCTGTGACTCTCCTGGGTCTAGGACGGCAATATTTTATAGCAGTTACCAGTGCGCAATTTAGGGTCTTACAGACTCGCATTCAAATTCAAGCTCTGCTACTTATTACCTTTGGGAGCATAGGCAATTTATTTAAGTTCTCTGAGATGCACTTTTTCATCTGTAAATTGGTTATTATAAGGCTTAAAAAAAAGACTAGAATAGTATCTATATCACATCATTAGAACTCAATAAATCATAGCTATTTGTTTTACGCTTATATTCTTCAAACTTGAAACAGTGACTGGAATAAAGAAGGAAATCAATGAATATTTCTGAAGGAATGACTAAGCAAATGATTGTTCCTTGGTTGATGAACAACACTTGAGAATCTCTGTGTCTTCTGGGAGCAAGGCAGGCCTTGGAATCCCACAGCTTCCTATGGAAGGCATGTCATTTTCAAAGACATCTTTCTTGACATGAAAACAATGCCATGTAAACCACTTGCGTTCTTTTTATGGAACCAGCTGGGGAGTCCTCATCTTTTTTGTCCTCAGTTAGAAAAATCTTCCATGACATTTTTTGTGGGTGTGCCCCTGATTGTCTATAGCCAAACACCAGGGAAGTGGGGATATGGCTAAAAACTCTGGGAAATCTGAAATAAAGGCTAGATCAGTCCCATTGGGCATTCTTGAACTGGTTCCACAAAAAAGATCTAAAAACTGTTTACTCATATAAACATAGATTAAGAAATACTGCACTTCATTAGATATAAACAGCAACGATGACAAAATGACATTAGAGTATTTATTACTTTGATGGGTATGTATCTCTAGAATCCAAAAATATAAGAGTTCTATTATTAGAACATTTAAAATAAAATTATATCATAATTTTAGACTGACATTTAAAAAACAACGTGTGGGCTCCCTCTGCTGGATCTTCAGGCTGTAAGTGCCAGAAACAGGTTTAGTACCTTATAGCTACCTAATCAATTGGATTACTCACGGTGATGAAATTAACACAAAGAAGTGATAAGGATCCATCTCCAAATCCTGAGTAGAACAGTTTGCCAAATAAAGAAGCTGAAGTATTTTTTTTTGTTAGTATTAAAAAGCAAGCACTTTATTTTGTTTCATTTCAAGTAGGAGACAGCAGATTTTTTTGTTTTATGTTTTTAAAAGGAGGCATAGACTGTCTTCAGAGAAGGGTCACATGTGGTCCATGGTGCCTGTTGCCAGGGTAACCATGTCCTCTGTCTATACATGTCAAGGCCAGTTGCTTCGTTTGGAGGCAATCAGACGCAAAGGTAATCAGAGTCAGGTCAAAGGAAACAGAAAATGCAAATTATTATGTTCACGCTGCTTCAGAAAAATTACAATGTGGTTATCCTGCAACTCAACTTAGAAACTTTCCATTTTAATAATGAATTTCTTTAAATTTTATTAATATTACTGTCTCCTTAAAAAAAATATGTTCTGGTAAATACATAAGCACTTCATGCCTTTGCATTGGGGACTTTCTCTATTTACTAAACTTGGAAGGAGATGTGAGGACAAAATGTTCTTCAATAAAATTAGAACTTTTTCTTCCGAGAGTCATAAAACATTTATCCAAAACTCTATAAAAATATTACCCCTCTTAGTTTATACAGTATTTCTGAATAAGGTTCTTCTTCTTCTTTTTTTTTTTTTAAATGCCCAATGATCCTGAATTTAGATGCTGCATTTAAAAACTGTTTGCTGAAGGAAGGCTATAATTAGTATAAGGAATACTGAATTCCACTTTGAGAATGGCAAGTTATTGGTTTGCTTTGTTTGTTTATATGAAGAACAGAAATAGAACTTACTGCAGAAGACTGGAGTTTGATCTATTACTTAATTTACTGTAGATTTTTACAGTGAGATGCACATTTAAATATATAAGTGAGTGCTCATGTATTCATGAAAAAACACTATTTTGTCAAGTTTCATGGATTTTACACTATTTACTTTTTATTATAAAATTTCCAAACCCATAATTTAAAAAAAAAAAAACCCTACTTCATAAGTATTGATAGTGGTTTCTATTTCAAAAATAGCCACAAATAAATCAATATATTAGAAATTATCTCTTTCGTAATATCTCTAGAAAGGTAGCCAAACAATTTTTTAAGTTGAAAAGTCTAAGTTACTAGCTACCAGGATGATATAGTTCCTTGTTTTGCTTGTAAAGGTTAAGCACATATTTTCCCAAAGCCTTCATTTTTCATTTTCTCTCTTATGGTACATTATGTTACTGGAAATTTCAAAAAATTTTCATCAAAGGAGCACATAGCCATTACTTCCTTTCCTGTAGGGTTTCCCATGGGCCCACCTCCCAAAGGAGCTGGAGAGGCTAAGAAGAAAAGATGTATGTGGTGAAAGATATGAATGTAGAATGAACTATGGATAGTCCTTTTTCTTTTAAGATTTATTTATTTATTTTAAAGTTTGAGAGAGAGAGGTATAGAGGGAAAGCAAGCAAGCAGAGGGAGGGGCAGAGGGAGAGAGAGAATCTCAAGCAGACTCCCTGCAGAGTGCAGATCCTGTAAAGGGCTCGATATCATGACCCTGAGATCATGACCTGAGCTGAAATCAAGAGTTGGACACCCAACCGACTGAGCCACCCAGGTGCCCCAAGATAAGAGCGTCTTATAGATACAGTGACCATATGCTCCATTTTACTGGAGACAATCTTCGTTGATGCCTATTTTCCTGGCATAATTACTAACTGTGATTTCATTTTCAAAAATGTCTGCTTTCAATGATAAATTATAGGACCATCCTATTTACAGTATAAGCACTTCTGACTGCACTACCATTTGTTTTCTAGAAGATCATTTCCAAATGTGTATTTACCTGAACTTTAATCTCTCCATATATCAGGAGTTCTCTAGTTGTCTGAGAAATGGTGCATACTATAAGCAATAGTCTTCTTGGTGAATCTAAAGTACATTCACACATTCAATGCTCAACTTTGCTTACTCCAAAAATTCTCAAATTTTGGGACTATCATCAGCCCCCTCAATTTTTTTTGCATAATGCTTATTAATATAATGCAACATGGAGCTATAACTATCCATAGTTACATAAGCATTGCAATAACATGACTCAACATGAAGCTATAACTATCTATAGTTAACATTAGCACAGGATCCATACACTATTCTTTTTTTTTTTTTAAAGATTTATTTATTTATTTGTTAGAGAGGGACAGCCAGCGAGAGAGGGAACACAAGCAGGGGGCAGGGGGAGTGGGAGAGGAAGAAGCAGGCTCCTAGTGGAGGAGCCTGATGTGGGGCTCAATCCCGGAATGCCAGGATCACGCCCTGAGCCGAAGGCAGATGCTTAATGAATGCGCCACCCAGGTGTCCCCCATACACTATTCTTATATTTATTTTACTGCATCCCATTTGAAGAATTAAAATTGTGGGGAAACAAAGATACCATTAGAATGCCAGCTGCAAGAATTCTGCTAGAGAATATCAAGGGTGCTCTAATTTAAAGGAAAAAGTGTTCATAAAGCTCATGTCTACAATGCTTAGTTAGAAATTAGATTGCATTGGGGCGCCTGGGTGGCAGAGCGGTTAAGCATCTGCCTTCGGCTCAGGGCGTGATCCCGGCGTTATGGGATCGAGCCCCACGTCAGGCTCCTCTGCTATGAGCCTGCTTCTTCCTCTCCCACTCCCCCTGCTTGTGTTCCCTCTCTCGCTGGCTGTCTCTATCTCTGTCTTATAAATAAATAAAAAATCTTTAAAAAAAAAAAAAAGAAATTAGATTGCATTTCCCCACACATTCCATTGAATCCAGTTCTTCATTTAGTCCTTATTATGTTCAAAGCACTAGTTACACACTATTTGAGGATGCATAACAGAAACTGTTGTATCCAGGAACTTAGAGTTGGTAAGAGACTCCTCTCCATTTCTGATATCACTTACGCTGTTCATTTTTTCCCCACACCACTCATAGGCTTCTACTATGCTATGTAATTTTTTTTAAAGATTTTATTTATTTATTCGACAGAGATAGAGACAGCCAGTGAGAGAGGGAACACAAGCAGGGGGAGTGGGAGAGGAAGAAGCAGGCTCATAGCAGAAGAGCCTGATGTGGGGCTCGATCCCATAACGCCGGGATCACGCCCTGAGCCGAAGGCAGACGCTTAACCGCTGTGCCACCCAGGCGCCCCCATGCTATGTAATTTTTAATTGATTTTATTTACTCTTTATTTCCTGTCTTCCAAACTAAAATGTAAATTCTGTAAGAGTAAATGCTTTGTCTCTTTTATCCAAGAAGACTTTATTTTGTTTCTCTTACTTTACCTCAAACATTAAAATAGTAGCACAAAGTATAGGCTTAATCAATTTTTCTTGAATGAACAAATTAATGAATAAATGAACTCCTTAAGGGAACCCTTAGTCATGGGGCCTAGCTCATTATAGGCATGTTTTCTGAAGAATGAGGAAATGAAGGTATAAATGCATGAGAAAACAAGTACATAGCTGAATCTCAGAGAAATACATAAGACTGGAAAGGTATGCTAAGAATGGAGAAACTTGAATGTCATGTTAATGGCCTAGTTACCACTTATTGTGCAATTACAATGGGTCATGCACTATGTCAGGAATAATATCAACATATTCCTATAACAAACCCAAAAGGTAAGTATTTTTTGCCTCTTATTTTATATGAGAAAACAGAACCACGTGAAAGGTTAAGTAACTTGTCCCAAATCATACGAAAGTTGGCAGTGAAGCTAGTCAAATCTAATAATCTGTGACTCCAAGATTTATGTTCATTATACTGCCTTTCGTTAGGCAGTGGAAAACCATAAAGATAAGTAAGCAATGGAATAAACTCTTTGCCTCATGTTTTTATAAATAACTGCCATTACTACAAGTGAGAGAGTATACAAATAAGAAATTGAACCTGAGATTTTAGTAGGAGTTGGAATTCCAGCTCTGGAACCAAGAATTCAGGATGAGTTCATAGATTCCAGAGCTGTGATGTCCAAGACAGTGGCTACTAGCCTCATGAGACTACTGAGTGCTTAAAATAGGACTAGTCCAAACTGATACATGTTCTAAGAGTAAGGTACGCACTGAATATTAAACGGATGGTGCCCCCCAAATGTAAAATATTTCATTAATGTTTTTTAACTTATTACATGTTAAAATGATGTTGTAGATACGCTGAGCTAAATAAAGTATATTAAAGTTAAATTAATATGTTTCGTTACTCTTTATAAGGTGGTTCTTAGGAAAATTATACATGTGGCTTGCATTATATGTCTATTAGACAATTCTATTATAATAAAGAAGCTCCTTGGATTCTTAATCAATCATGGGGCATAGCTTAGAATAAGGAGGCCAAGAAAAGAATCTTGAGAGAAACCTACATTTAGGGACTAGGTAAAGAAGGAGGAGATAGTAAAGGAGACTAGGAAGTGATCTAAGATGACGGTATCAAGAAGCAAACTTGGCTACATGTTGCAGAAAGGCCAGGGAGGATGACAACAGAGAAGAGGCTGCTAGATTTGATAATTAGGAGCTTATTTGCTTTTAGGACTTTTCAGAGTGGTTGTGGAAAAAGCTGATTTTAAAAAAAAGGGTAGAGGTGGGACTCAAAATACATACCTATTTAAGTAAATGAATGATGTGAACATGTTTATAATTTAATGGAGGGAAAGAGATTAAAGATTCAAAAGGAAAATGAGATCATTGCCATAGCAAAGCCCCATCATCAATTCTAGAAAAGTAACTCACCTAAGAAAAGACTCAGTATATTTTTCCACTGAAGCTACAGGAAAGGAAAGGAAATTTAGGAATTCACAAATTTTCTTTCCTATAGTCTCTGAGATGAAAGAGATAAGGTTATAGTCTGAGAGAAGGCTGAGGCTCAATTTGTGAGCTTGAGAAGTGTGAGAAAGGCTTGGAAAAAACACAGCAGCAAATCATCACTAAGGAATAATAAAAGATTGGAAAGTGAGCAGTGAAGAGCCAATGGAGTTTGGAGAGCATATATACTCAGAAGCATCTGTTGAAACAATGATGTTGCTTTCTCCAGCAGAGCTAAACTTTCTGAGGCTTACCCAGGATTAGAAATTGACAAAGTAAGTGTGAATGAAAGACAGAGAGCCCCCTCTGTTGCTTGTGTAGGGTAAATAAAATTGTAAACCTGATGCTCAGATTAAATTAAAAGAAGCTTCCCAAGGCAGGAGGGGAAATTTTAGAGGATGGAAGGGAATCAGCAGCCATTTTGTTGCACACACATTTTCCTCATCTGCCAACTGATCTCATAGGCATTCATGAGGTTCCAGCTTATCCTTGTGGGGTGACAGTCAGCTGGTGATTTTCTCTTTTGGACTGCCTACCGTGTGGACTTCAAGCTAACACCAGACACAGAGACAGCTTTCAGGGACTTCACCCAGCCCCCACAAGTCAATTCTCTGCAATTAATCCTTTAATTCACATGAGAAAGAGAGAGAGAGAGAGAGAGAGAAAGAAAGAGAAAGAAAAAGAGAAAGAGAAAAAGAAAGAGAAAGAGAGGTAATCTTCCTACTGTTTCTCCTTCTCTAGTTGAATCCTAACTGATACAAAATTGAAAGCCTAGGAAAAAGATGGCAAAACCTTGGAGTTCAGGAAAAAGAGATTTCCTGTACACATTCATTTATCAATTTACTCTAGGTACCAAAATCATATGTCATATAAGACATGAGTCTTGACAAGAGTTCATTAAAAAAAACAAGTGAAATAAAACTGTCTGAATGGAGTAGAAAGGGGGCTCAAGGCAGGGATGATCATTCTGCTTGGCTGGATTTCAAAGGAACGCTGACTTGAGAGTGTGGTCTATTGTCTAGAACATACATTAGAACAAGAACAAGAACGAAACCAATTTCTCCTTTGGCCCAAGATATTGAACAAGTAAAAGGAGAAACTGATGCTTGGAAGTGATTTTCAGGAAATGGGGTGGGATCTTAAGTTTTAAAACTGTAATTCCACTTCAAATATCACCTAATCATTATCTATCATTCCAAATCAGCTCATTCTCTCATATTTCACGAACAGTAATTTCCCAAGTTTCTCAAACACAAATCTCTGCAATATTCTCTACTCTTTTTGTTCCCATTTTTTTTAACACCATTACCCATCTTGCTGTCCTCTGCTACTGTCTCCTTTGGCCACCAAATCCCATTATTTCTATTTCAGTATCGTCTCTTGCATGAACATCCTCCTTTGAAACTCTGCTGCCACTGCCATAAATAAGGCAATCATTGCTGCTCACTTGGGCATTTTTATGAGCCTTCTAATGGATATTTCTGCTCCAAAGCTCTTACAAATCAGATCTAGTCATTTTTCTGCATAAATATCACCGAACCTCTTCTAGAGAGATTTCAAATTCCTTATCATAGTACCTTTTCATTCAAGGCTCTGACAAGCATTTTCTACATTTCCTATCACTTCTCATAATCTATCTCCACTAGACTTCTGCTGGTCATTCCTAAATGACACCATTCCTTCCAGAACTTTGTGGCTTTGTGTGTACTGTTTCTTGGTTATTTAGAATGCCCTCTACAACCTTCTACTTGTGATAAATGCCTCTTAATTCTTCAAGACAGGTTCAAGTTCGCCATCAGGCAAACTCCTCCTTGACCCCTAGAGCAATACAAGTTGATCTTCCTTTTGACACAAATTTTGTGTTAAATAATAATTATCAGTTTACATAGATGCTTCCTATTTTGGTACCGTCATTCCTGAGGGCTATACCAGCATGTATTAGTAATGCTTTAGCTAGCACATAGGAATGGCTTCAGAAAAGCTTATTAAACAAATGAATTGATGAATTAATTAATGAATATCACAGAGAACCATATTTCAAATGGAGTTTTACAATTATTTTTCAGGCTCTCAGCCTAGCCCACAGAAAACTATTTCATCTATAGAATACAATAGCATAAATATCTTTCCCAAATACTCTTTCCTAGAACTTTAGTTGCAAAAAAGACAATATTTTAGCCACTTAATAAGTTAGGCCTATATTGTGGGCTGGCCCAGAAAACTAATCACAATTTACACTACTGTTTCTATAGTTAAGAATATTCCTCAGTTTACAAGAAGAAGGGCCACTCCACAAATGAGAGTTCTCCACCTACAGCCATGCCATCTGCTTGGTAAAAAGGGAGAAAGAAATGGAGGGAAGAATGCCAGAAACAGCTTTTATTTTTGCTTCACAAGGCATGGCTGCTGGGCCCTTGCATACAATGAGAAATTAAGCCCGTGATTTGAGGAATACAATAATTATTGTATATCATTCCCTCACCACAATCAAGAATACTTTCAGGCTATGTCACAGAAATCAGAGAAATGGGATTCACAGAATAGCTCCTACTCTCTGGAATATCTCTTTCAGCCCATATATTCTAATGACAGCTGTGCTATTAACTTAAGCCATGAATATTTGTAACTATGGTTGCTAATATTTTAAGGAGTCCCTTTGAATCTTAAATTATCAGAGAAATCACTGAGTAAAATAACTCCTGAATATCACAATAATAGCACCATTTTCTTCTAAGCAGTCATTTGACAAACTTTGGTTGAATGCTTACTATGTGCTAGCCAATTTGTAATCAGCACTGGGGATAGAGATAATTCATAGTCTCATGAACAAATCATCAGTCAATAAAAGTTTATTATACATGAAGTTATATATATAGAAGTGGCAAAAATAGACTTTTTCTGCCCTCGTGAAGTTTATATGCTAGCAGAGAAAAATGTGTATGATTATAATGTGATTGATTTTTCAATAACTGAGTTTAAAGCATCTTAGAAGCATAAAGAGGGAGTTCCTTATCCAGATGAGGGAGGAATGAAGGTGGGAAGGGCAGGTGTGGTGGACAAATTAAAAAATGACCCCCCAGGGGATGCCACCAAGATGGTGACATAGGTTATTCCTGACTTCAACCCACCGCCCCCCTGCCAAGAAAAACCACTAAAATCTATTCAAGAACAAGACACCACTGACAGACTCCTAGAACATGGGAGTGAGGCTGAAGCAACCCCTGTACCACGGAGACCAAGACAGACTGGATTAGAAGAAGAAGAGAACTGGCTACACATTGACCACATTGCCCCCTCCCAGGCCAGTGCAGTATCATGTGGAAACTGCTGTCCCGAGCCTTCAGTTCCTCCAGTGGGAAAAGAGAAGCCACAGGGCCAACCAGTTCCCCGAGCATTTTGAGTCACTTCTCAGGAGCCCCTACTTGGATGATGCACCATGGAGATTGCAGGGGAATCCTCAGGGTTCAACTGCTGGGAATCTGACTGTGCTGGAGAAGGGGGGGAAGCTGCAACAACCAGTGCATGGATCTTGGCAGAGACCTGCAGTGCCCAAGTAGTAGTCCCAACCAGCAGTTTTGCTCATCTGTAGAACCAAGTTGGGGGTGTACTCTGAGCAGAGAATGCCATGGGGTGCAGATCTGTCTGATCTGAACCCTCAAACAAGGAGTTTTGCTGTACCTAAAGTCTGATTTGCCTATTACATGGCAAGAAACTGACCACAGCCCCACCTATTGGGGAGAGTGTCTTCCAGCCCCATCTATCTAACCAGGACTGGTGACAATTCCTGGAAGCTGTGCAAACCACCATGCTCAGGCCAAGAGGCAAGTAGGCAGAGTTGATTTCCCCCACAGCTAAGCTAGTACCTACCACGGAACACTCCTGTGCTATGTATAGGCAGGAGAATTAATTCATAGCCAAGGCTGAGGGTATCTCCTAGTCCCTCCCAGCTGGAGAGCCTGTTTGGGAAACTGAGAGTAGTCTGGAGAGGCCCCACCCATTCTCTCTAAGGCAAGAGGGCTTAGACACCCCCATCCATATTGGAGAATGTCTTCTAGCTCCATCTGACCAGAAGGCCTGGAAACAAACCCTGGAAGCTGTGTTGTCTCTCCTGACTCAAGTCAAGAGTCAGGCAGGCAGAGGCAATAGTTTGCAGAATAAAGCCAGTGCCCTATTCCATCAGGGACCTTGGGGTGCAAGTCAGCTCAAGTTTAAATCAACAAAGAGCTTTACTGACTTTAGAGCTGCTTCCCCCACTGCACCTGGGCAGAAAATCTAATTCATAGCCCAGCTCGTTGCTGACTAGAGCCTTTAGCCTGTCTAACCAGGAAACCTAACCAGGGTACACAGGAAGCTGCACAGCTCATTCAATAGCCCTACATACAGTAACACTTAGACAGCACAGCCAGTGGCTTTCCCCATTTGTAGAATAAAACTGGTGACCTGACTTGACCAGAGAATTCAGTGCATACTCTGACCTGATTTGGGTCCCTAAATAACAAACTGCAAAGGCCTGAGTCCTATCCTGCTGCACTGCCAGGGCAGGGAAGCTAATTCATAGCTCCAGCTATTACTGAATATAGTACCTAGTCCTGACTATGTGTAAGCCTGAAGAGAGAATACAGGCAACTATGGAACCCATCCCTTACTTCGGTAGCGAACCAAGTCAGCAGTCCTATCCAACTGTTCTCAGTCAGTGGAACACTCCCCCTCCCCAATCCCTGTCCTTAAAGCTCAAACAGTTGCCTTGCCCCAAAAGAGAACATAATAGCAGACTTCACCTGCCCAAGGACTTTACCAGCAGACACACCTAGAAACACAAACTAAGCTGACTGGTGAAGAACTGTCTCTGCCAAAGCAAACTTATAAAGTCTGGAAGAGGAGCCCAATTACTCAAATGCACAAATACCAATATCAGGAATCAAGGTTCACAAAAAATTAGGTAAATATGATACCAACAAAGGAAACTAATAAAGACCCAATAACTGACCTTGAAGAAATGGAGCTGTATGAACTGTGAGGCAAAGAAATCAGAATAATCTTCTTAAAGAGTTTTAGTGAACTCAAAGAAAAACAAAAATAGAGAACTAAACAAAATTAGGAAAACAACGCATGAACAAAATGAGAAGTTCAACAAAGAAACAGCAACCATCAAAAAATAAATAAGAAAGAAAGAATGAAAGAAAAAAAAAAGCCTTGAACTGAAAAATATAACTGAACTAAAGAGCTCAGTAACAATTACAAAAGTAGACTCGTGGAGGATAGGACATTGGAAACTACTGAGTCAGAGGACCAAAAAGAAAAAAGAATAAAAAAGTGAAGAAAACCTAAGGTATTATGGGACACAATGAGAAGAAACAATATTTGCATTATAGCAATTCCAGAAGGAGAAGAAAAAGAGAAAGGAATAGAAAGTATATTTAAAGCAATGATGGCTGAAAACTTCCTGATCCTAGGAAGAAAAATGGATATCCATTTCCATGAGGCCTAAAGAATCTCAAACAAGTTGAACCCAAATAGGGCTACATCAAGACACATTACAATTAAATTGTGAAAAGTCAAAGACAAAGAATTTTAAGATCAGAAGGGAAAACAGAGAAGTTACATACAAGGGAAACCCATAAGACTACAGGTGGATTTCTCAACAGAAATTTTATAGGGCAGAGAATGAGGTAACATATTCAAAATATTGAGAAAAAATGACTGCCAACCAATAATGCTATACCTGACAACGCTATCTTTTAGAAATTAAGGAAGTATAAAGGCTTTCCCCAACAAACAAAAGCTGAGGGAGTTCATAACCACCAAACCTGCCTTATGAGAAATGAGTTGAGTGGAAGTAAATTAAAAACAAAAACAAAACAAAGACACTGATTAATAACATCATAAATAAAGAAGTAATATAAATATCACTGGTAATGGTAAATATATAGTCACACTTAGATTCTACAATATGGTAATAGTGGTCCATAATTCACTTACAACTCTAGTTTAAATTTTTTAAAAAAATGAATGTAGAAAAATAACCATAACTGTGAAAATCTGTTACTATTACACACACACATACACACACACACACACACACACACAAACATGTAGACTGTAACAGTGATAACCTAAAATGTTAGTGGGAGAAGTAAAAGTGTAGTGTTTACTAATCCTATTAAAGTTCAGGTGTTATCAGATTAAAACAGAGTGTTGTAAGTTTAAGATATTTTATGTAAGCCTCATGGTAACCACAAGGGAAAATCTTGCAGTAATTACACAAAAGAAGTGACAAAAAAGTCAAAGTACACTGATATCAAAAAATATCAGAACACCAAAAAGACAGGAGGAAAAGAAATAAGGAATAACAGATCTACAAAACAACCAGAAAACAATTCATAATATGGCAATAGTAAGTACTTACCTAACGATAATTACTTTAAATATAAATGAATTAAATTCTCCAATTAAAAGACACAGAATGGCTGAACATACATAAAAACAAGATCTAACAATACGCTGCCTTTAGAAGACTCACATTACCTTTAGAGATATATATAAACTGAGAGTGAAGGAATGGAAAGAGGCATTTAAGGCAAATAGTAACCAATTAAAAGAAAGAGTAACTATACTTACATCAGACAAAATAGACTTTAAGTAAAAAGTGGTAAAATGAGACAAAGAAAGTCATTATATAATGATAAAGGAATTAATAATTCAAAAAGATAGAACAATTGCAAATATTTATGTGTCCAACACTGAAGTATCTAAATATATAAAGCAAAAGCTACCAAGGACTAAAAGTAGAAATAAATAGCATCAATACTCCACTCTCAACAATGGATAGATCACCCAGAGAATAAATAAGAAAACAGTGGATTTTAACAATATCAAATACCAAATGAACCTCACAGACATATATAAAACATTCTATCCAACAATAGAAAAGCAATATCCTGGGGCACCTGGGTAGCACAGTCTTTGGGCGTCTGCCTTCGGCTCAGGGCGTGATCCTGGTGTTATGGGATCGAGCCCCACATCAGGCTCCTCCACTGGAGGCCTGCTTCTTCCTCTCCTGCTCCCCCTGCTTGTGTTCCCTCTCTCACTGGCTATCTGTCAAATAAATAAATAAAATCTTTAAAAAAAAAAAAAAAGAAAAGAAAAGCAATATCCTTCTCACGTGCACAGGGAACATTTTCTAGGACAGACTCACTTATTAGGCCACAAAACAAGGCTTAGCAAATTCAAGAAGACTGAAATCATATCAAGCCTCTTCTTGGACTACAATGGCATGAAACTAGAAAACTGGAAAACTCACAACAAACACGCAGAAATTAAACAACACTCTCCTGAATAAACAATGGATCAAAGAAGAAATTAAAAGGGAAATAAAAAAGTTTCGAGACAACTGAAAATTTTGAAGTCATTATTTACCCCTTCCTAGAAGCCTTTACTCTGTGCCCAGTTACAAATGAAAATGGAAACACAATATACCAGAACTTGTGGGATACAGCAAAAGTAGCTCTAAATAAATAGCAATAAATAGCAAGAAAAGATCACAAATAAACAACCTAACTCCATGCCTTAAGTAAAAGAAAAACAAACCGAGCCCAAGGTTGGCAGAAGAAGAAGAAGAAGAAGAAAAAAAAAAAAGATTAGAGCAGAAATAAATGAACTAGAGAACAGAAAAACAATAGAAAAGATTAAGCAAACTAAGTTGGTTCTTTGAAAAGATAAAATGGACAAATCCTTAGCTAGATGAAACAAGGAAAAAAGAGAAAGGACTCAAAACAACAAAATTTTAAGTGAAAAAAGAAACATTACAACTGATACCACAGAAATTCAAAGGATCATAATAGGCTACTGTGAAAAACTATATGCCAAAAAACTGGACAATTTAGAAGACATATTTCTTAGAAACATAAAACTTTCCTAAACAAAATCAGAAATAAATAGAAAATCTAAATAGACCAATTACAATAAGAATACTGAATCAGTATCAAAAATCTCCCAACAAAGAAATGCTTATGCCCAGATGGCTTTACTGGTAAATTTTACCAAACATTTAAAGAAGAACTAACACCAATCCTTCTTCCAAGGAACTAAAGATGAGGGAACACTCCCAAACTCATTTCACAAGGCCAGCATTGTCCTGAATGGGTACCAGAAAAGGGTACCAGTAGAAAAAAAACTATAGGCCAAACCCTTGATGAATACAGATGTAAAAATTCTCAAAATATACCAGCAAACCAAATTCAGCAATTAAAAGGTTCATACACCATGATCAAGTAGGATTTATCCTTGGGGTGCAAGGATGGTTCAATACCAACCTCTATGATAGATCACATTAATACAATAAAAGAAAATGATCATATTACCATCTCAATAGGCACAGAAAAAAAAAAAAGCTTTTGCCTAAATTCAACATCCATTCATAAAGAAAACTCTTAAAAAATTAGGCATAAAGAAACATATCTCAACATAATGAAGGTCATATATGACAAGCCCACAGCTAACATCACACCCAGTGGTGAAAGGTTGAAAGCTCGTTCCCTAAGATCAGAAACAAGACAAAGGTGTCCACTTACCACTTCTATTCAACATAGTACTAGAAGCCTAGCTAGAGGAATTAGGCAAGAAAAAGAAATAAAAGGTATCAGAATTAAAGGAAGAAGTACATTTGTATTTGCAGATGATGTACTTTTATATAAAGAAAATTCTAAAGACTCAATCAAAAGCTGTTAAATCTAATTAATAAATTCAGTAAAGTTTCAGGATACAAAATTAACAATGAGAAGCACTTCTACACTAATAACAAAACTCCTGAAAAAGACATAAAGGAATCAATGCCATTTATAATGGCATCAGAAACTGGCTTTACCAGTAAAGCCAGCTGGGCATAAATACTTAGGAATAAATTTAAATAAGGATTTGAAAGATCTCTACTTTGAAAATTATAGGACAATGATGAAAGAAACTGAAGAAGACGGAAATAATGAAAAGGTATCCTGTGTTTACGGATGGGGAAGATTTAATACTGTTAAAATGTCCAAAAGCCATTTATGGATTCAATAGAATCCAATCAAGATTCCAATGGCATTTTTTACAGAAGTAAAAAAAACACTCCCAAAATTTATATGGAACAAGAAAAGACCCTGAAAACCAAAGCAATCCTGAGAAAGAACAAAGCAAGAAGCATCATATTTCTTGATTTCAAACTATACTACAATAGCTATAGTCATGAAAACAGTATGGTACTGGCATAAAAACAAAGAGATTAATGGAACAGAATCAAGAGTTTAGAAAGAAACTCAAGAATACATAGTCAGCAAATATTTGACAAGGGAGCAAGAATACTCAACAGAGAAAAAGACAGTCTTTTCAATAAATGATGGTGGAATAATTGGATAGTCACACATAAAAGAATGAAACTGGATTCATATCTTATACCATTCACAAAAATTAATTCAAAATGGATTAAAAACTTGAATATAAGATATGAATCTCCTAAAAGAAAAGAGAAGAATAAAATTCCTTGACATGTATCTTGGTAATGATTGCTGGATATGACACCTAAAACATAAGCAACAACATAAAAAATAAACAACTAGAACTCATCAAAAAGTTTCTGCAGAGAAAAGAAAAGAAAAACATCAACAAAGTGAAAAAAGAAACTTATAGAATGGGAAAAGTATTTGTAAGCCATACATCTGATAAAGGGTTAATATCCAAATTATATAAAGAACTCATACAACTCAATACCAAAAAAACAAACAAACCAAATAACCCAATTAAAAAATGGGCAAAGGACCTTAATAAACATTTCTCCAAAGAATATATATGAAAGGCAAACAGGTACATGAAAAGATACTCAATATCATTACTCATTAAGGAAATGCACATTAAAATCACAGTGAGATAACACCTCATACCTGTTTGAATAGCCACCATGGAAAAGACAAGAGATAACAAAAGCTGGTATGGATCCAAAGTAAAGGGAAACCTTGTACACTGCTGGTGGGATTGGAAATTGGTAAGCCACTATGAAAAACAGAATAGAGGTTCCTCAAAAAATTAAAAATATAATTACCATATAATCTAGCAATTCTGCTTCTGTGAATATATCCAAAGGAAATGAAAACACTAACTTCAAAAAAAAATCTGCACCCCATGTTTATACCAGCATTATTAATAATAAGCCAAGACATGGAAACAACCTATGTGTGTCCATGGATGGATGAATGATGAATGGATAAAGAAGTAGTGATACACACACACACAATGGGATATTATTCAGTCATAAAAAAAAAAAGAGGAAATCCTACCACTTGTGACAACAGGGATGGAAATTGAAGGCATTACGCTAAGTGAAATGAGACAAAGAAAAACAAATACTGTATGTCTCACTTATATGTGGAATTTAAAAAGAGAAAACCAAACTTAAAAAAAGGAGATCTAACTTGTCGTTACTAGTGGCTAAGGGTGAGGGGAAGGGAAACTGGTGGAAGGTTGTCACAAGGTACAGATTTTCAGTTGTAAGATATGTACTAGAGAGGTAATGTACAACATGATAACTATGGCTAATGTGGCTGTATGGGTATATAGAAAAGTTAAGAGAGTAAATCCTATTGAGTTCCCATCACAAGGAGAACCTTTATTCTTTTTTTCTTTTTCTTCCTCTCTTTTATTTTTATCATGTCAGATGAGAAGATGGATGTGAGCTGAACTTAGTGTGGTAATCATTTCACAATATATGTAAAATCAAATCATCACGCTGTACACCTTAAATTTATACAGTAATGTCAATTATTTCTCAATAAAACAGGGAAGGGTGGTATTCTTGCCTTTTGGTATTCCTATCTTTGTATAATCCCATCCCTATGAGTGTGGGTGGGACCTGTGTGATGCTTCTAACCAATATAATATAGCAAAATTGATGGGATGTCACTTCCATGATTGTATCACTTAAGATTTGGCTTCTGTCTTTCTAGCATACTCCCTCTATTGCATTCTTGGCTTGTACTCTTTGACAATATTAGAAGCCATGTTGGAGATATCCATATGTCAAGGAACTAAGGGCTTCCTCTTACCAATAGCCATCTAGGAACTGAGGGTGGCCTCCAACCAATAACTGAAAAATGAATGGACCCTCTGTCCAACAGTCCTCAAAGAACTGAATCCTGCCAACCATGTAAGCCAATGTAATCCTGCCAACGTAAGTTTGGAAGTGGATACTCCCCAAGTCTGTTCAAATGAGACCTCAGACTGATTGACATATTGGTGGTAGCCTCATAAAAGACAATGAAGCAGGATTCAACTAAGCAATGTCTGGCTGGATTCTTGATCCACAGAAACCATAAATAATAAATAACAACAATAACAATAACTATCAATGTCTTTTTCTAAGTTACTGAGTTTGTGGTAGTATTGTTATGCAGCAATAGATAACTGGTACAGCAAGTAAGACCTGAAGAAGGAGACTGATGCCTGAGCTAAGTATCATAGTATAAGACAAGTAGCATAAGGTAGTGAAAAGCACTCTAGGCAAATATGACAGCATAACTAAAAGAACATAGACAGGAAGCAGCAGAGTTTGATGATTGCACTACAAGTATTTCTATGTTACTGAACCAGAGGTACAAAGCATTGAGTGGTGGGAAATAAGGAAGGAGAGGTATTTGAGTAGGGGTTCCACTGTGAAGGATCTTTTGGGCTTGTATGTCATATTAATGATTTGGATTTTATCCTATAGATGATGTGACATTACTGAAACATTCAAGAAGGTCAGGAACAATGGAGAGTTTTATGGTTTATGTAAGACCACTCTGGAAACTATGTGAACAGATAACTTTGAGGATAACAAGGACCTACGTTGCCCTCCAGTTGACATAGTGTTCCCAATGGTAGGTCAAAGTAATAAAAGGTGAGGATTGGAACCATGTAAAGAATAGAAAGATGGTAACTGATTTGAGAAATAGTTAGCAAGTAAAATCAGCAGAACTTGGGAATTAGTTGGCATGAAGGCATGAAAGGAAGGAAGAAGTCAAAGATGATAATTTGATTTACAATTTGGATAATCACTAGTGATGGTTACATCAACTAGGACAAAGAATGCAGGAAGACAAAGAGCAGTTCCAGGAGGAAAAGGTAAATGGAGTTTTTAATGAATCTGAAGTTCAGGGTTGAGCTCTGCATAGAGATGTAGATCTGAGTCTTGAGCATAGTGATACTGGCTGAAATTAGGAGTCAAGATTGACCAGAAACAACAGGGAAAATCAGATCTGTGAGCTGAAGATAAAACTTGAGGGAAAACAGTGGTGAGGGAATACACAGCAGAAAAGATTATAGCAGTGACAAAGCAGGAAAGTTAGAGAGACATGAGAAAAGTTTTAAAAGCTTATTAGAAAATTCATTTTCTATTTAAGAAATTCCCTTTATGTAATTTGCTTCAGTTGATTTGGACATGAGAAGACTGGTGTTGAGTGTATACAAAACTCCTCTCCCTCATCTCACTTTTCTTCTCCTCTACCTTTTACATGCTTCCCTTAACCAAATGACTTTCTACACTTTTTTGATAAAAGTGGCACCAACTCTTTATAAGAGAGTACTGGAAAGGAAGATTCTGGTGGTTAATTCTGGAGGAAGTTCGGATACTTTGAAATATGTACTGGGAATAATAACAATTTGCTCTCAAGGAATTGCTTTGGCTATTGGAAATACTAGAGAGATTAAGGAGAAAGGGCCACTAAGAATTATTTTTCAGAAAGCAGTTCAATGTTATATTTTTCAGGAGAATTGATTTTATAGAGAAACAGATTGATATAATAGAAAGAACACTGGGGTAAAAGGATTCTTTGATGTTATCATTATAAGAGTATTAAAGGACCAAGACTGGGGGACCAGTAGTAGGAACAGAAAGGAAAAAAACTTTGTATGAAAATGTGGCAGAATTTTGTACCAGCCTTTTGGCAGTGAGGAAAGGATAAAGAACTACTTGAATATTTCAGCATCTATGTGCTGCGATAATGCTGATGTAGCTACTGACTGGTGGTTAGAGCAGCAGAAGGAAAAGCCAGTTTTCTAAAAATTTACAAGATGGCTTTATAGATGGTTTGTTTGAGCCAATGATGAGATAGATAATAGAAGTTAACTGTGTATAGCAGAGACACAGAGCAAGCAGTTAGATGAGAAGGTGAAATAACTCATACAGATCTGAGGTGCACCTGGAAAGAAGCATGGTTGGATCCTTTAGCATTGAAAACACCTTCAGAGTTAGAAAGCAGAGACCATTTTGGAAGCTAGAAAAAGGAAATAAAAGAGAAAAGCAGTGCCTGTGGAGGTAGGAGAGGAACTAGGACTGCATAGTTGAATAAAGCAGTTTGTTCATTCTTTTGTGCCCTTTTATCTGTTTTCTGAGAAAGGAGACATGATTTAGAGTAGATGTTTCATTGCTCAATTCACACAGAATACTGAGGTTACTTCAGTTCACCACAGGACACAGAACACAAATGTAGCACCAATAAGAGAAGTGATGATAGATTTGAACATGAATTCCCACATGTTACAAGTAAATTTCCTTTTGAGTAAAATCATGGTATTTGGTTTCAGGAGAAGATTTACTTGCAGCAGTGTAAACCCCTGGAAGGTTACTGTCTTACCCAGCTAATAGGAAGAAAAGCATGAACTTATTTTTAGTTAGACATGCTGAATTTTAAAACCACAAAAACGAATCCCCAAAGTTCCTCACACCAAGCAAGACACGAAATTCATTTTGTGACTGTTATCAAAAGAGAGTGGTCTTAGATAATTAAGTTCAAGTCATTTTACTTGTAAAATTAACACTCATGATTGTAAAGAGGTAATTTTCATTAGGGGGGTGACTTTTTAGAATGTTACACTTTAATTTGATCGGAAAAAATATATACAATTGCCTACACGTTTTGCTTTGACATTTTTCAAAAAATATAATTAGCAACTGATATTCCCCGATTGTATCACTAAAACAAATTTAGATTCCAGGGTTCCAACAGTCTCTAAACCTCTGGCACATTCTTAATCTCTAAGTCTCTATACTCAGTTGAACTAAGCTGTCTTGGCAAAGCACCTCTGTTTGTAAAAATGTGCCATTTCACCATGACGGTTTCTATAACAAATGATCAAAAATTCCCTTGTCTTATTTCTAATAGTCACCACAAAAGTATCATGTCTAAATAAAAAAAAAAAAAGGACTTGTAATTCAGCTCCTAAGAGATCAACCCAAGGCATACTATTTTCTACCAAAACATATGCAGATGGAGTTGGGAAATTACTATCGGCCAAGGGCACCTTTGAGTTAAAATACAGTTTCCTCAACCACTGAGATGGACAACCTACTTAGGATAATAATTAAATGGTTAGAATTCCAAACTTTCCATGAGATCATGATTACTTTGATGATTATAATATTAATGATCAGGTAAAACTGTCTTTTATAAGCAACCTTCATAAACTATTCAATTAAGCACTGGGATCAGAATGGATGTCCTTTTACTACCCTTTTAGTATGCCATGATATTCCATGACTTAGTGAATACAGACACTGACAAGGGCTTCAGTTCAGTTTTCCCTTCTTAAATCTCTGTACTACTGGTTTTAATGTCCTATAATGCCTAGGATGGTTCTTTCCACATGGTAGTAAATATTTATGAAATACTTGTTGAAAGCATCAATTAAGTAGTATCAATTTATATTCACATAGATGTATTCTGGATCTAACACCATATGATTCTTAGGCACACAGTTAAGTACTGCAGATTGGATTAATAAATAAGTAGGCATTTATACTGTTAATTAATTCAAGAAACATCAACTATGTAATTCAAGCTTAGTCCTGACTATTATGGTCATGTCATTTATGAAATGGTAACTTTGGGATTTTTTTCTCTGTTGCTCCCTTCAACATTTTATTGTTAAATATACTAACAATGCAATACATATAGGGGCCAGTTACTTTTGAGTTGTGCCAAAATTAAATATAATTTTCTGCAAGTTTAAATATTTTAAAAGGAGAACACATATTCTCATGAAAGAGGAAATTTAGAATTTTAAGGGTTTAGAAATGTCTCCAAGCAAATGGTTTGGAGAAGCTGCTCTTCATTATGAAAAAAACCCTAATCACACAAATAACTATTTTTTGAAGTTCTGGTAGTATATCATCATAATAGATGATATTTAGTCCTAATAAATCATTTATAGTCACTCTCCACAATGGTTCTCTTTATAGACATTAGAGCACTCTCAATGCAATTTTGTTAGGCTAACATTTGTGCATATAGATGCTTTGTTTGAGATTTATAAACAGTTAAGGGAATCACAGTTGTTTTTAATTTTTTTTCCAATCTTCAAGCAGTCTTGAATTTTTTCAAAAAAAAAAAGCATTAATAAAAAAGGAGAGAGGGGCGCCTGGGTGGCACAGTGGTTAAGCATCTGCCTTCGGCTCAGGGTGTGATCCCGGCATTATGGGATCGAGCCCCACATCAGGCTCCTCTGCTATGAGCCTGCTTCTTCCGCTCCCACTCCCCCTGCTTGTGTTCCCTCTCTCGCTGGCTGTCTCTATCTCTGTTGAATAAATAAATAAAATCTTAAAAAAAAAAAAAGGAGAGAAAGAAAGAAAGAGAAAGTTAGTACAATTAAACATGCTTTTACAAAGGACGTTAAATTATACTTGCCCATATCATTTATATCAAAAATCAACTTATGGGGCGCCTGGGTGGCACAGCGGTTAAGCGTCTGCCTTCGGCTCAGGGCGTGATCCCGGCGTTATGGGATCGAGCCCCACATCAGGCTCTTCCACTGTGAGCCTGCTTCTTCCTCTCCCACTCCCCCTGCTTGTGTTCCCTCTCTCGCTGGCTGTCTCTATCTCTGTCAAATAAATAAATAAAACCTTTAAAAAAAATCAACTTATAACTTAATTCATGTAAGTTTATTTCACAGTAAAGGTATAATTCAATTTGATGAGCTATGATAATGAATGAGTTATATTTCTCAAGTCTTTACAACAGACTTGTAATATAATGCCAATTGTAATGTTATAATGTAACACACACAAAAACTAAAATTACATTAAATATATAAAAATTACATTAAATTTTGAATGGCAAATTTGTATTTAAGCAATTTAAGTAGTGTTTAAGTAAAAATTGCACCCGACTGAAAAAAGGACAGAATAGATTATGCAGACCAAGCTCTCAAACATAAAACGTTTCAGAGAAAGTTGAGAGATATGTACAATCCAAAGGTGAGCAAAAATTGGCATTCTGTTCTCATTTTTTATAATTAAGTAGATTCAAGAAAACATTAAAAACAGATTTTCAATATTTTGGTGTGACTCAAGAGCCATCAAAACTAAATTTAATTTAAAATATAAGCAATCTAAGACACAAATAAGGAAAAGCATATTTAATTTTTTCATTTGAGGTATTCACATGAAGATAGTTGAAATTCTATTAATTTTAGAGAAGGCTTTTATCAAAATAAGCTAGAGCATCAAAGTAAACACAATTACACATATAAAACTATGATGCAGAAAATTATCAGCCAGATAATTGCTATGTCTAATTCTCATAATCACTTTGAAATGGAATTTATCATGAAACCATATGTAGTCTACTGCTTGTATGGAATGAAAATTACCCCACCACAAATTTTAAAAATATATGGGAAATAATGAATATTTTTTAATTCTTTAAAATGTTTGTAATAGCACTACCTTCAGGCTTGCTTATGTAAAAGTCACACACACACACACATATAAATGTGATATATATATAATTATACACACAAATTTGATATAGACATAGTCTTTGTTATAAAGCCACAAATAGAGTTAGATTCGAAGTAATTTATTTTTTCCAATGACCTAACAGAAAAGGCAGAGGGAAGGAAAGAAGCAAGGAAGAAAGGAAGGAGGGACTTTTATCAAAGCCTCAAATATAAACCAAAATGGATCATCAAAGGGGAATATCAGTCCTTTCTATTAAAAAAGGAAATCAATATTTCAAAACCCAAACTACCAATTATGTACATATGCTACCTCCTTAAATTTTATTGGCTTATGGATACATAAGCAGTCAAATCCTATGTGTATATATGTTTATAAGTTGTTTCTGCTGCCTATTAACTCCTTCAAACTTCAGTGGCTTAACTGCAATCATCTTATAAAACCTCACATTTGTGTGTCACGATTCAGTTAGGGTCCAGCTGAGTAATTGTCCTTTCCATGTGTTACTGACAGATTAGGCTACTCTGAAAAGTCCTAGGTGCCTTGGGAGAGATGGTTGGAAGGCTAAGATCAACTTGGGCTGCAGCACCTACACATGGCCTCTCCAGCATGGAGTCTAAAGGTAGTCAGGCTTTTATGTATGGCAGCTCAGGGATCCCAAAGGGAGTGTTTCAAGGGAGCCCAGTTAGAAGCTGCAAGGCTTCTTGTGACCTAACCTCAAGCATCTGAGAATGTCTTTTCTGGAGGCTTCTATCAGTCAAGCCAGACGTGAAGGCCACATCAGACACAAAAGGAGGAGACTCCAATATCATGTCTCAGTGGGGAAAGTAGCAAAAGATTTTTGGCTATTTTGAATCTTCTACACAAAGTCACACTGGAAGATATACCAGGAAGAAAGATATATAGAAACATACATTAAGAAAGATGCACAGCTCGAGGATATATATTTTGTTGATGCTTTACCAATATTATTTTTGAAAAAAGATTGGCTGTTTCTAGTTATATCTTCCTTAAAATTGTTTGGGTTTAAATTATTGTAACCAATTTTTATGATGTGGAAATTTTAAAGCCGTAGTTCTTTTTGGGGGGGTGGTTTTATTATGTTTTTTTTTTAAAGATAATTATTTTCCCATTTCAAGGAGCCTACTTTAGCCAAATATGAGACAGATGTGAGATGTTTTCAAGCACACTGCCTTGGTAGGCCACTAAATTTTGCAGGACAATATTAGTCCTCCTATTATCTCCAACTGTTAAGAAAACGACTGTGAAAATAACTGGTAACAGAAAGTACCCACATTCCAGGTACTTCTTAGAGAATATCACTTTATTCAAAGCCACTCACAACTTAGCAAAGACCAGCTAAAATAGATGCTGGAAACAGTGAATTCCTGCGACCATGCAGTACTTGCAGTCCTCCAACACTTGTTTGCACTTGGGATCATCCAAGCCAGGGTTTAACACATCATTGTTTTAACGTCCTATTGATAATCTTGTACTACGTTGAACTTTGACATTACACCATTACCTCCACTGATACCCTTCATAAGACCTGCCTTTTAAAGCTCATTATTATATCTATTATGTGAATGTAACTGAAGCTGTGGCTCATAACATCACTCCTGTTTCCTTTAGGAGAATCTTCAGGTAAAATTTCTCTCTGCTTGAGTACCAGAAATAGCTCAACTTCTCTGAAGCAACTAATTTGTCTTTATTTGGGACCCCAAATCATGTAACTAGTTATTGTTTATCATTTCCTCTTTACCATGTCTGTTAAAAAGCAAAATTGTTGCCTAACGCTTGGCAACTGGAAGAACATGAACTTCAGTGCTAAATTCATGCCATAGTTAACTTATTTTTCATAGCCCTGTGTTCTCTTTGAAACCTACCTTTTTTTTAAGCTAAGCAGTAAAAGATTAAATGAAAAATAAATACCAAATATTGTTCACTGAGTGTTCACTATGTGTTACAAAGAACTTACAAGCAGAACTCTATCTTACTAGGCCTTTGGATGCACATTTTCCAACTATGGGAAACAGGAACATATATCTAATGGGTGATCTTAGCTGAGTCTAATCAGATATTTGGTGTGTGAGACTAGAGCTATCCCTCCTTGAATCTATCGGAATAGAAGGGCTAAAAGAATAATAGAGTGTTAATAGTTGGGATTCAGAAATTTTCAGGCCTGTATGTTAACCATGATTGGTAAGAAAGGAATGATAATCCAGAAAATAATTTCATACTGAAGAAAGACCTTGACATTTGCTAATATTTTAAATGGTCAATGTAAAATAACCCCAAATACTAAATCATTTAGTTTCCTAAATGTGCATATTATAAATGTCATTTGGGGTGGGGGCAAAATCTTATAACTCATTAAATGTAAGGCTCAAACTATTGTAAAGATTTTGTTATTGTTTTTCACTTGTTCTGTTTGGGAATAAACATATTAACACTTGCTCTAAATATTTTCAGGTTAAAGCAGTGGTTCTCAACAGAGAGATGACCAAAGACACTTTTGCTTGTCACAGCTGGGGGTGGTGGTAGTACTGGCATCTAATTGAAAAAAGGACAGGGATGCTGTTAAACATCTTTCAATGCACAGGACAGCCTTCCACAATAAAAAATTATCTAGTCCAAAATGTCATTAGTGCTGAGATTGAGAAACTCTGGGTTAGACTCATGTGCTATGATGTAAAATTCCCAGTTCTTAACCAATAACTAGTGTAAGAGTTTAAAACATTGCTAAATTTTTGGGAAAAAACGATTGTTGGCTTTTGGTAGTACTAGAGGCTCTCTGCAATTATGTCCTTTTATGTCTGCACACCCAACATCTCGCATAATGCCTGACCCACAAAGGCTTGTTAAAAGAAGGGGTGAATGAATGATCGACAGCCATTATGAAAAGATTCTGCTGATTTCCATAGTGAAGAGAGCTGGCCTTTATTTTGTGCAGGAGGTAATAGTCTGGCTCTTCAAACACCCCTAGAGAAGGTCCCTTTGCCTCTCTCTCACTTGGTTCTCATTGTAGTCAGCATTGTAAATATCTGCAATTAAGGTATTTATGAGAGGATCTGCTTACAAATTGAATGAAATCCAGCCCCTGTGCAATCTTAAGACATCTGATATTCCAGAGAGGCAGTCTAATGGATGTATTTGCTATCTCATCATCTAGACAATCCCAGTACTGTCCTTACATTATGTAAGCTCAAGGAGCAGAGTGCCTACATATGATGCTCTCTGGCTGTTTGAAGTGTTAATATAAGAACTATTAGGTTAAACAGCATTTCTGTATCTCCTGTGATATTAAAGTTAAAGCCATTGTCCAGAGTGTCATATAATATACTTTATGCACACCCCACATTATTAATTCAAACTTGAGATTTGTTCCAGAAAAAAATGCCTCAGGATATCATTTTTTTGTCATCAAAAATGCAAAAACATATATATATAATCAACTATTTTTCTTTTTCACCTCAGCTACAAGAAAAATAAGCTGCCTGAAATCATTTGCTCTTTCTGAGACTATATGGTGAGTTGCTAGGATGACACACCCTGGAGCTAGGCTGCCTAGATTCCAATCCCAGAACCATCACTTTCTAGATGGAGACTTCACTTCTCTGTGTTGTGTTACCATGCCCATGTCATATATTAATTACATTTCTCTTCATTTCTCTGTGCCTCCATTTCCCTACAGGGAAAGTGAAGATAATAATTACACTGACTAGGCCATTTTTAGGATTAAAACTGTTAACTATAAAGTACTTAAAACAGTGCTTGGTACATAGGAAGCTCTTGATAAGTATCACCTGTTAGAATTTCTGCCTTCTTCAGATAATTCCCAGTCTGCTGTATTTTCTAGTAGCCCTTTGACTTGTAAGCTTTATAAAGCCAGCGTCTTATATAGATTACTCACCAATGAACTGCCAACCTCTACCAGAATAGCTAGCATATAGCATGTCTTTAAAAACATGTGTTGAATAAAAAAGTGGAGGCTTCACTTTACCAACGCATAATAATTACACTGTGAAGCTTGACCCTCAGACAGGGAAACTGTTCAGAGAGCAAAGGTGAACCTTATACCAGACTGAAAAATCTAGACCACAAATGCTGATGAAAGAATACTATACCAACCATGTTTAGATATTACATTCAGTTAGAGTTAAATCAGAGGGGATTCGATGAGATTTCAAAAAAAGAAATGGAAAGGGAAGGGAAGGGAAGGGAAGGGAAGGGAAGGGAAGGGAAGGAAGGAAGGAAGGAAGGAAGGAAGGAAGGAAGGAAGGAAGGAAGAAAGAAAGATTTCCCTTAACATTCACTTACAAAATTCCTTAAAGAACAATTTTCACTGCAGGTGGCACAGCCTCCGACTCTAGAACAAAAAAAACTTTGCACTCAATGTCATAGATGCAAAGAAGAGTCAGAAACCTTTTCCTCCAGTTTATCATCCAGTATCTATGAGGAACACAGAGTCTAGTTACTGGGGAATTTTTAGGTGTTTTTTGTAATTATGTGATAGAAAATGTTAGACATGTTCTTTTTCTCTAAGAATTTACTTTCAGCTTAGAAGCATTTTTATTTGAACATAAGATAGCATATATTTTGTTTGGATTTCCCCTTTCTTTTTTTTAAAGATTTTATTTATTTATTTATTCAGGCAGCAAATGAGTGGGGGAAGGGGCAGAAGGGGAGGGAGAGACAGAATCTCTAGCAGACTCTGCGCTGGGTGTGGAGCCCATCACAGGGCTCCATCCCAGGACCGTGAGACCATGACCTGAGCTGAAATCAAAGGTCAGATGCTTAATTAACTCAGTCACCCAGGTGCCCCAGATCTAATCATATCAGTGAGCATCAAAGTGAATTACGGGATTTCAGGTTGCAAAGGAAAAGGTTATTATCTCAAACTGTACATTCTCTTAGAGACTTGACATGAGAATTAAACTGTCCAAAAATAAAAAATCTAACTTTTCAAAGCCATTTTATAGTTATCCAGACACCACATAAATTACATCTTGCCAAATGTTGGAAATAAAGTTTGGTCCTGTCATAAATATGTCTAAGAAATCATACAGTATTTAATTAACTGAAAAACGATCTCACCTGCTGCCCGCCACTTAATCACCCTATAAAAGGAACAATGTGCTTTGTTGCAGGATTATTTGCAGAGGTGAATCCTGACCCACTAGAAATGAAATAGTGAGTAAGGTATGATGGCAAAACCAGCTGAAAAGATTTCACTCCTAAAGTTGGCTCTCCAAACAGCTCCAAATTTGAAGACAGTCATCTAGACAACAGGCCAGACACTTTCAGATCTGGGGTAGGAAGGTACTGAGAAATCTGAATGATTCCAGTAATATCTTTCTAATATTCTATGACATTATAAAACTTGATTGCTGTGTTGTGTTACCATTCCCACACCATTTATTATTATTATTTTTTTAAAGATTTTATTTATTTATTTCACAGAGAGAGACAGCCAGCAAGAGAGGGAACACAAGCAGGTAGAGTGGGAGAGGAAGAAGCAGGCTTCCCACGGAGGAGCCTGATGTGGGGCTTGATCCCAGAACTCCGGGATCATGCCCTGAGCCGAAGGCAGATGCTTAACAACTGAGCCACCCAGACGCCCCCCCCCAACGTCACTTATTAATTTCATTCCTCTCCTTACTTCTGTCCTTATCACTCCACAAAATTAAAGGGCTGGAAGAGAAGCTGATTTTTCAGCATTTAACTAGACTCTGTTACGATTCCCAATAACGATGCGATTTTGAGAGTCATTCCAAAGTGAAACATCCAGAAACTTTAGATTTGTAAAGTTCACAAAATGTACAATGTTTGTAATTATTTTAAGATTTCATTTATTTTTTGACACAGAGAGAGAGCACAAGCAGGGGGAGCAGCAGGCAGAGGGAGAGGGAGAGGCAGGCTACCCTCTAAACAAGGAGCCCCAACTCAGGGCTTGACCCCAGGACCCGAGCTGAGGGCAGACGCTTAACCGACTAACCCACCCAGGCATCCCTGTTTGCAATTTCTTAACATGTAATGAGAATAATTGATAGTCCTTTGTGAATTTCTTTTTCTGAGCCTTCTTTTCCTTTTTCCTTAGATGGTTAAGGGTAAAGGTTTCTTCCTTCCCTGCCCCTTTTTTGGCTTTATTTGTTCTTCTCTAAAAAACCCTGAAGACTGCTTTAATACATCTTGAGACTTAAATGATGAAGGAAGAAGAACAGGGATATGTATTAAGATTTCATAAAATGTCAGGCACTGTGCTTGATTCTTCATAATAGATTATGCATGTAATTGCCACAAGAACCTTCTGTGATTTATGTTATTATCTATTTTAAAGATAGAGAAATGGGGGCTTAGCAATATTAGATAACTTATCAAAAGTCATGCAGCTAGCAAGTCGCCGAAGCAGGCTTCCCTTTCAAACCGAGGTCTTCCAACTGTATGTCTAGTGCCTTTCCCACTATACCACACATGCAAAAACAGGTCATTAGGAGATCCTCATCCTGACCTAAACTCTGCTAATCTTGCACTTACCACCAAAGAAATGGTCAGGATTCAGCCCATTTGAATATAGTCATTATGCATAAGTAACTCTTACTTACTCTGTCCTTGACAGTATTCCAGGTGGGCTGACTAAAAGAGGTTCAAATAAGAGAACTGCTTTCAGGTAAGAGAAGGCATATAGAAAATGATCATGTAGGGGCGCCTGGGTGGCACAGCGGTCAAGCGTCTGCCTTCAGCTCAGGGCGTGATCCCGGCGTTATGGGATCGAGCCCCACATCAGGCTCCTCTGCTATGAGCCTGCTTCTTCCTCTCCCACTCCCCCTGCTTGTGTTCCCTCTCTCGCTGGCTGTCTCTATCTCTGTCGAATAAATAAATAAAATCTTAAAAAAAAAAAAAAGAAAGAAAATGATCATGTACAAAAATTCTCTGGTTGAGATCTACAATTTAAAAGGAATTGGAGCAGTACTTCTTGACTAAGAATGGAACACAGAAGAATTCACTATCTCACTACATATCTCATTTCTGGGTTTAACTTGATCTATCTGCAGAGTAAACCTTATATAAATCAATCCTCCTGAAAGACATATGAGACAGGTACTATGATTATCTGCATTTTTAAGGTTATTCAAGAAACCAGTGTTTAAATAATTAAGCATTTTGCACAGAGTCACACAGCTAAACTTCTGTACCATAACATTAAAATCTTGTGTACAAGTTCTAGTTCTTTTCCTGGAGTTTCCGAAACACTTCTTCTTTCCGTCAATTCATTTCACACTGTCACCCCTGTGGGTCCTTCACCATGTTGCTACATGTCCCTATGGGTCCCTCACCACACTTCACCTCACTTTGTTACTCATCAACTCCACTGACTTAGACTCCCTCCTGCTCTTAGATCTTCTCTTAATCTGCTCAGTGATTCCACAGGATGTTTCCTCTACCAGTATTGCCTAATTAAAGAGCTCCTCAAATCCTTCTCTTTCATAAACATTTTTCATGCACTTGAATTAAGTCAGTATTTCACCTTTTTATTGTAATGCATACATTTAGATTCATAGACATTCTCATACTAACAGTCATACAAAATGACAGTTATGCCTCTGTATATTATTGATCTAATAAGTTTCTTTAATAATATTTGAACACTTTGTTATTTTTGAGTTCATAGCTTCTAAAGGCTAATAACTGTATCTGATAATTTTGTACATAGCCCATAATTAGGCCTCTCATATGAGGATGATGATAAATACGCTAAATGGCAAACTAGATCACAATTATCTGAAGATGGAGTTCTCAATGACATTGATCTATAATTAAGCAAACATTTATTTGGCACCTATTGTGTTTAAGATCCTATGCTAAGTACTCATAGGCTCTAAAGTGAAACATTAATTAAGCACCACCTAACTTATTTGGTTTGGTTATTCCCAAGTTGAATGAGATTGTAGGTAAGGCAGGTGACCCCTCTCTGCCCCTGTTTCTTCTTTTATATTGAAGGGATAAGATGATTCCCAAAGTCCCTTCAAGTTGTATAGGTCTATGATTCAATGTGGTTGTGTCACTCCTTAAATTGAGAAGTCATATCCCTTAACTTTCCAATTAGATAAGTTTTAATCTTCGTAGTTGTAGAATGTAAAGAAAACTTCTCTTAAAATGATGCATGCATGACAAGAACTATCTTGGATGTACTGTGGATTTCTCTTAGCAGTATCTTGATTTAAGTGTAAATGAATCATAAACATGAGGATTGTATTTCTCCAAAAATAAACATGCCTAAAATCTCAGATGATATTTTCTTGGCAAAATGCATTTAGGATTTTATTAAATCCAAGACATTTGAAAAGTCAGATGACATGCTGAGAACAAGATATTCACCCAAGACCTATACCTATGAAATGAAGTAAACTGAGGCAATTTGTTGGGTATTACAGGCTAAGGAGTTCTGTTGCTTTTATTCCCCTGATATTAAAGTAAAAATAAATTTGATACTTGGTAGTCTATTTCAAGGCCAAAACCACAAAGATCTTACTACTCCCCACATCCACCCACATCCATTGTACAGGCTTTTTTTTAATTTCTTTTTTTTTATTACGTTAGTCACCATATAGTACATTAGTTTTTGAAGTAGTGTTCAACGATTCATTATTTGTGTATAACACCCAGTGCTCATTACAACACGTGCCCTCCTTAATACCCATCACTGGGCTAACCCAATTTAAATTTCTTTTTTTTTTTTTTTTACCTGTAAGGCCTAGCATTGTACAGGCTTCTTTGTCCAATAGTTAAACAAACTCCCCTACACCATTTGCCTCTCTATTGATCTTTTCTTTCAGATTGGCTTAACTGGGCATGGTTCTTTCTACAAGTTCTTTTGTCCTTTCAAGAATAGCTCTTTCTTTCACACATCACATATTTCAGGGTTTCCAAGCAACTCTCAGCTCATGACTACCCCATCTCCACATAAACAAATAAACAAATAAATAAATCTGTTCCCTTGAAGTTCTTGCTAATTGAATATATATTCTTTACAAATTTTTGACATTATCTTTTATTATCCTCCTGGATACTTCCCTTGATTCAAGATTTGGCACCTACTCAAATCATTTATTTCCTGTTCTTCTGAGTAATGTCATCATCTACTGGACAACTCACTCAAACCTGAATGCAAATAATCTTTGAACTCATCTTCTCCTTTACCACACTTATATTCTTCTCATGGACCTATGCAGAAATGCCCTACTTGTGAAATCAGAAATGCCTCTCTCTACTCTGAGACAACAGTTTTCTATCTTTCCCACAGTGTCTTCAATTTCATAGATTCCAACTGACAGGTCTTTCACTCTCTCCCCTAGTCACTACTTCTTTCTTTCTCCTCTATGATTCATCACTTCACAATTCCTTTCATGACATACTCTTGCAAACATCTCAATTTTGAATAAAGTCAACTAGGTTGAGACTGCTGTTTAGTAAATCACCCAAATGGACATTAAACTGATAGCTAAGTTCTCCCCTTCCTTCCCTAACTGCCAATAAGAAGAGAAGCAATTGAGTCACATGGCAGTATTAACCATTCCTTCTTCAAGCCATGCCTCCCTTACAACCTCAACTCCTAAACTATTTTCTCAACAGAGAAAAAACAATTCATCAGAGAGGCAGCCCCTCAATGTTTAAAGAAAGGCCAGAGAAAAAAAAACCCAGATGATCTTTTTACACTTCACATCTTTAGAGTCTAATTAAAATCCCTTCTCCTCTACAGAGAATTGAGGAATGGCATTTTTTTAACCCATCAACTTCCTCAGAAGCCTGTAACCCCTAAAAGATGAATGACAAGACTCTCTTTTTCTTCTTTGTAAATTTAGAACCCAGCACAAGGACTAACACATAGTAGGGGTTCAAAATATATTCACTGAATCAAGAATAAATGATTGGGTAATAATCAGGGAATTTCTGACAAATATATCTGTAACTTCAAACCTGTAGCTAATTGCTACATTTGCATGCTTGTCATATGTTCAGACCAGGCTTTTGTGTCAGCAAACTATCCCAAACCATTTTCATGTGTCTTTGGTTTTAATATAACTCAAAATACACTCTGCCAAGTATAATGCTCCATGGATTTTAAACACAAGATTCTTTCAAGGGAAATGTAATCCTAATGTTTATGATTCATTTACACTTAAATCATCAAAACATCACTTAAGCATCCCACTTGACTATCTAATTTTGTGTTTCCCTAACTGGATAACTGTTTATATGTTTAAGACAAAATTATTATTTGCCCTTAATTTTTAGATAATTGTCTCAATTATACACTTTGTATCTTGTGTGTAGACAAGACATAATCAAACACAAATCAAATACACTCTGATTTCAGAAAACTTCAGTCTTTATATTTGGGGATAAAGGCTTGTATAAGAGAATTAAAACAAGAAATGAGAAGTTAAAAAGTATTCTTTAAATAAATCATTTACTGGTTAATGTATATCCATATAAGTCATCCTTAATACAGAAAAATCTTTTGATCTGTTTAGTAGTTTTGCTGTTCCTAATCATTTTAAAATAAATCGTCAAGTCTCAAGAAAAAACAGTCTAGTATTGCAAACAGAAAATCAAGTTGGGATGCTAAAAGTTCTTAAGACCTTGATGGTGAGCTAGAGGAAGAAATATAATTTTCCTAGAATTTAGTTTTTCTTGTCTTCAAGTACTTTTCCATGTTACTCTTACATTGTGTCTTTCCTTTCTCCTTCTCACTGACTCTGCTCTAACTATACTGGCCTTAACAGTTTGAACTCATTTCTTTCTCAGGACCTATGCCTATTCCGTCCTGTCTCCTGAAGGCTTCCCCCCAAATAGTCACAAGGCTCATCTCAATTTTAAGTTTCTATTCCAAAACTGCAACTATTACTGATGAAAAAAGAAAAGGTAATGTTATCTATAGAGTTTACTCTGATTAAAAGATGGAGTTAATGTTTATCAATTCTGCTTCATGTATGTATGGTTTCAAAATAGTCAAAGGCATGAGAAAACAAATACTACTTTTGTTGTTTTGACAGAGAAACAGGAAAGGTAGGTATTTGGACTCCTGGCTGTGTAGATAATGGAATGCTCTGATCTGGATATACACCAAATATAAGTAAAAACTAACTTCTTACTAATTATATTCAATAATATAAACTGTAGCTTTACCAAAACAGTATTTTCACATTTTAGAGTATAAGAAAAAAACTATTAATCACATCCAAAACTCACCTACCTTATTTTTTTCTAAATCCCATGAAGGTGATGCTAGAAACTGATGGGGTACGGAGGGATATACAGGCTATTTTAAGCATTTTTTTCTTAAAATTTTATCTAATTCTTATTATCCAACTTTTATTAGCACCCACATAAAACATAAAATAACAATACCCATAACTCTTGAACATTTACCAGGTTCCGTGGACTTTGTGTGCTAAGTGCTTTATGTGCATTTCCTATTTATTCCTCACATCAAACAAGAAAATTAAGACTAAGAAAGTTTAGCTAATTTGCTCAAGGTTATCCTGATTTGTTCTGAGGGAGACTGGCTTCCTCACCATTCTGCAGTTAATGAATAATTTACCCAGCACCAGTACTCCCGTAGGTGTCAATGCTGCATCTGCACACACAAAGCATGGCACTAATGTGGCCCAGTCTCTATACACTAATCTAGATATGAATATTTTTAAAAATATTTTATTTATTTATTTGAGAGAGACAGAGATAGTGAGAGAGAGCAGAGAGGGAGCAGGGTGCCCTATGTGGGGCTCAATCCCAGGACCCTGGGATCATGACCTGAGCGCCCAGGCGCCCCTAGATATGAATATTTTTTGAAAAGTACTGAGAAAATACTGATAAGAGATATTTCTGTTGATGTCATTTCAAGAAATAAAGAAATAAATTGGCATTTGGATTTTTAGTGTAAATTTGCAGAACTTTTCCCAAGCAAAAGGTGTATGAATACAATAAAGACATATGACCCAAGTGCTATTAAATGTTCTAAACTGGGGGCAGAGAAGATTAATTAATTTATTTGAAACTCTTATTGAGTACTTATACCATCTTTGAATATAGACAAGACAGTGTCTGGCACAGAATCAAACTCAATTACTATTTGTTGAATCAGTAAATACAAGAGACAAATTTCTCAGAGTCTGTGATCTAATAAGGGAGATACACATACAAGCACATGATTAAAAGGCAATCAGAAAAGACCCATGGAAGGACATGAGAAGGAGCTGCTAAATCTCAGAGGTCCGCTAAAAAAGTGTAGGATAAAAATAAAGTTGGTTTTGTGTAAATGGAGTTCACAATCCTAAAATATTCTAATTGGATCCTAATAGGCACTTAAGGAAAGGCCTGTTATATGTTCTTTCTCTTTCTACTCATCCCTTCCTTACTATTTAAAGAGAAAATAAAATTTAAATATATCACAGTTTTACAAGTCAAAATTTAGGACTGTTGAAGGTATTTACACCACACTTACCTAAAAACAAATATACCACTTTATTTTTCTGTGAAACTTGTGGCGGATGAAGAACAATAAATCTGTTTTCCTGTTTAAAGATCTTATGTAATTGAAAGAGCACTGGGCTGTGTTGTTTTTTTGTGTGATTCAGTTCATTTAAACATTGGTTTCTCTGGCTTTGTATGAAAACATTCTCCTTATGTACTTTCATACTCATTTACTTAACTGCCAACAAATATTTACTTATCACCTACTGTGTGCCAGCAAAAAAACATGATGGAATCTGTAGTTTTATATACAAAGTAAAATAAAGACACTCTCTGGCAAGTTTTATATACAAGGATATTGGTCAGAATAATTCTTGGAGGCTTTACTACATGTATAAGAAATATTAATCCAAGAAGAAGATATTTAGGAAATAAAGTGAATACACAATTTAATAAGGCCTTTTTCTAATTAAATGATGATCTTTAAAATTTTATATCCTTAATAGATTGCATTAAGCTTCACAAGATACTATAGATAACAACATGGGAAGTAGTTCTGGGCTTACTGTACATTCAGAGAAGGACAGATTAGAAGTTAAAAGTGTGCTGTAGTAAGTTTTGTTTGAGAGAATACATAGAATATACTGTATGGTGACTAACATAATAAAAAATTATTACACATAGAATTTGGTAAATTTCAGACAAGCAAGACAGACAGTCTAATAAATGATTTTGACAGAGTTAACCCTCAGAAGATATAAAATAAAAAAATACATCCAATATAAATAATAAGGGAGAAAAAACAAATAAAATTAAGTATAGGGGGCGCCTGGGTGGCACAGCGGTTAAGCGTCTGCCTTCGGCTCAGGGCGTGATCCCGGCGTTATGGGATCGAGCCCCACATCGGGCTCCTCTGCTGTGGGCCTGCTTCTTCCTCTCCCACTCCCCCTGCTTGTGTTCCCTCTCTCGCTGGCTGTCTCTATCTCTGTCGAATAAATAAATAAAATCTTTAAAAAAAAAAAAAAAAAAAAAAAAAAAAAGAAACAGAAAACAAAAAGTATTAAATGAATGGAAGTAAGTCCTATGTGACTCAAGTAGTAAGAAGAAGAAATGGGAAAAGTTCATTATCAAGACATAGATATACAGACTGAATTAAAAACAATCCAGGGGCGCCTGGGTGGCTCAGACGTTAAGCGTCTGCCTTCGGCTCAGGGCGTGATCCCGGCGTTCTGGGATCGAGCCCCACATCGGGCTCCTCTGCTGGGAGCCTGATTCTTCCTCTCCCACTCCGCCTGCTTGTCTCTCTCTCACTGGCTGTCTCTCTCACTGGCTGTCTCTGTGTCAAATAAATAAATAAAATCTTTAAAAAAAAAATCCAGTAATGTGACAAAAAGGATAAAAAAAAGTTTGAAAAGATAGGTCTTTCCTCAAACTCCCCCCACAATAAGAATGTAATAAAGACAAAGACCTCATATTTTGGTGTTTGATCATCCCAGATAGCTTTCAAGTCCCCAGCTTTTCCTTTACTCTCTTCCCCCATATTTGAGCAGTAAGATCCCAAACCTCCATCCCAGCTCCATCCACTAGCCACAATAAAAACTCAAAGCACCAGTGTCCCTTCTTGTCTCACTCCCAGGTGAACTGGAGTTCTTTTTCGGGAATTCTGTTGCTGCTTACTTAACATGAGTAACAACCTTTGCTTTCTATCTTTTTGGTACCTATGTGTCATTCTACCCATTATCCATAAAGGCTTGAGGGGAAGGAGTATAGCTAGCAGCTGTCTAGCATCCAGCAGGGGACTCTGGTTACATAAATCAAACAGAGGCCTTCCCAATACCATCTAAAATTCCAACTCACTACTGACAGTCCTGTTTTTCCTCCATTGCTTTTTCAGTAGCATTTATTACCACTTGACATACTTAGGGTTTTTCTTATCTCTTAATATATGTTTTTCCTACTAAAATATAAGCTTCTGACAAGCAAGATTATCACCCATTTATTTATCTAGGGCCTAGCACAGTGCCTGACAGGAGACATTCAATTTTTGTAGAATGCAATAATGAAAAATATACACCAGGTCAACATAAACCAAAAGAAAGTCTTAGAAGCAATTTTAACATTAGAGAAATAAATATTTAAGGTAAAAAAAAATCCTAAGAGACAAAAGGGAGGAATAAACTAATAGAATGAATAAGGGCTCAATAAGGTATAACAATCAAGATGTAATTACACATGATAAAATATATGATCTTTATGACAATTTTAAAATATGGGTTAAATAAATACATTTTTGGAAAATACTAGCACAAAATATAGAAAACTTAAATAGACCAATAATTAATAAGGAATTAAAAATAGTAAACAAAAATCTTTCCTTTTTAAAGCCTTCAAGCATCTTCAAACTTGAGACGGTTTTACTGGTGAATTTCTCCAAATTCTTAAGGTATAATTTTTATGTCATACAAGATATTTCAAAAAATAAGAATGAAGAGGGAAGGTTTCTAGGCTTATGTTATTAGAACATTTTAATCTCCTACTGAAATCAGTTGAAGGCAACAGAAGAAGGAAATCATATTCCAATAACACTTATTCACATAATTGCAAATATAAATACTGTGTCAGGTAATTGAATCCTTTTACACTGTGCTCAAGTAGAATTTAAACCAGAAATGCCAGAGTTCTTCAATGGCAGCATAATTGCCAATGAAGTAATTCACTTTATTAATGAACTAAAAGAAAAAAGTAACAGATTCAGGGGGAAAAGTAAGGGGAAATTGAAAATGTTAACAATTATGTTAACACTCTAGAAAAAATTTCTAAAAGGCAATTCCCTTACACTAATAAAATATAGTTAACGATTTTATAGCAAACATTGTACTTAATAGGGAAATTTCAGAAGCATTCTTTTTAACTCTGGAAATAAGTCAAGGATGACTATTATAACCATGACTGAGCAACATAACCCTAAGGGTTATGGGCAAAGTAATCAAGCAAGGAAATAAAAAAGTCAGGAAAAAACAACATTGATATTTACATATGCTATAATTTACATAGAAGATTCTGAAGAATCAATAAACTATTGGATATATAAGAGATCAGTCCATTGACACAAGGCTGATTATACATATGTGTGTGTATATACACAGATGTGTGTGTATGTATATATGTGTCTGATTATATATGTATATACACACATATATATTGATCTTGTGTCAGCCAATTAACTGATCTCTTATATACCCAGTAGTTTATATACATCTATAGATAATCTCAATATTTCTCTACTTCTACAATAAATAGAAAATGTTGGGCACCTGAATGTCTCAGTTGCTTAAGCATTTATGTTCAGCTCAGGTCATGATCTCAGAGTACTGGGATCCAGTCCTGCATCAGGCTCCCTGCTCAGCAGAAACCTGCTTCTCTGCCCTTCCCCCAGCTCTTGAGCGTCATGATCTCTCTCTCTCTCTTTCTCTATTACTCACTCTCTCAAATAGATAAAATCTTTTAAAACATATAATAGAAAACACAGATGCAGTCTATAATAGCAAAAAAAAAAAAATGGACTCTCAGAAATAGCCAATTCTAATAAAGGACAAAAAAGAATGCCTGATAAAATGGAAGTATATACCATGTTCATGTGTGGTCCATCCTATCATTACAAAGCTGTCAGTTCTCTCCAAATAAATCTGTATTACTTAAATGCAATTTCAACCGAAATCCAAGCAGAATTTTTAGAGGAAGCTTGGTCACTCATTTTAAAAATTTATGGAAGAATAGATGTATAGAAATATCTAGGTCAATTTGTGAAAGAGTTAGACCTTACACTGCTCTATCATTTCTATTAGTTCCACCTATTATGATGCTGGCTTATACTTTTGGACCTAGGTTTTATTTCAATTGCTGCACTGCTTAAAATTCTACCAGCTGCTTAAATTCTCTTTTCATATTTCCAGGATTAGGTGCAAAAGAGGCAACAGGCAATCTATTCTCTGTTTATTCTCTGATCCTCCCTGTTACAACACTGTTATAAATATTAGTCTGTTCACATGTATATCTATAGTTATCATTCTATAATGTGATTTGTCACAAGCCTTTTTCTTTTTATAAAGCATAAAATTTTTAAATATTCTCAAATACTTTTAAAGAGAGATAATATAAACTAAGTGGGTCCAACTGATAAGATCCTTTTTTTTTTTTAAGATTTTATTTATTCCTTCAACAGAGAGAGAGACAGGCAGCGAGAGAGGGAACACAAGAAGGCGGGGTGGGAGAGGAAGAAGCAGGCTTCCAGCGGAAAAGCCTGACATGAGGCTCGATCTCAGAACGCCAGGATCACGCCCTGAGCCAAAGGCAGATGCTTAACAACTGAGCCACCCAGGCGCCCCCTGATAGGATCCTGGATTCCACCTAGGACACACTCTTCTCTGAACAAGATTTTGTTCTGAGATTCTGAGAGCACAGCACATGGCGTTCCACTCAAAGCCTGAGTTCTCTGCGTGCCATCTCAAGTGTCAGGGGGGAAAGAGAAAGATCCTTGACTTAACAAACAAAACTCCCTATCACAGCGGCTTGCCTAGTTGGCTCCTCATCTTTTCATTCCCTGAATTTCACTTTATCTCACAGACATAAATACAATGCTGTTGATAGTCCCTGAATTTAATCTGTAAAATGAAAGTCAATACGTTATTTCAAGCTTCTGTAATTCTATATAATAACTGTATATGGACAGCATATGCAAATCATGAGACTGAGATTTGTACTTGATCATTGTACCATGGTTTTTAGCTTTACATGGCCATAAAAATCATAAATAAAAATAACTTTGTGATGATAATTTTATATCCGCTAACTCAAATTGTCTTCATATTTTGTCTCCCATTCAAACCAATTTCAAAAACCTTTTGCAATGTCTTTGTTATGGGACCAGAACATCAAGATGCACAAACTATTTAGTGAATAGCAAAACAGTATTTTAGCACAGCATTAATCTGTAAATGCACTCACCATGTATTACATATTGTAGCAGCTTCAATATAGCTTATAAACATTTAATCCAAGTTTTTAAGAAAGACTTCCATTCTCCGTTCTTTCTTCCATTCTCTTAATAGTCTACCACTCAGACTTCCTTAATTCAAATTATTACATCTTACTGTTCTCCCTAATTCTTAAAGCTGCTTAAAGCAGCTTCCCATCTAAAGACATAGTCTCTGAAAACAGTCACTAGTTAGACTATGGACACAATTTCTGTTCAGTTTTATTTTTTCAACTTTTAGTTATTTAAATTTTGAAACAGTTTTTGACAATACATTATGCATAACTAAATGAAGAGGGCTCCTTTTTTGTTTTTTGTTTTTTTTTCTTAAGACAGAAACAAGCAGAGCTTTTCCTGAAGTTATAATACAAGTTCCCAAGTGTGTATGGAGTTTCATTTAAAATATAAAGCTATTAAAAGGGGAACTCAGACCACCCACTGTGTTTTGAAAGAAAATTCTGGATCAAAACAGAAAACATGTAGCCTCTTTAAATCCTCCATACCAGTACAATAAATATATGATTACTAATAATCACATCAAGAAACAAATGCTAAATTTACAATAAACATTCAGAGAAATAAGCAAAATCAACATGAACATGTAAATTGTGACTTCTTTAGTTACTAATCTGTAGTTTTTGTACTGAAAATAAAATTTTTAAAAGGCATATGAACTTTAATTGCTCCTTATTAATATCTTAGGTTTCCTTGGTGGTTGTATGCTAACTTATTTGCATATAGCTCTCAAGGCTTAAAATAACTTAGATATTCGGGATTTTTGTAGTAATTTTCCTATGTGTCATGTGGTTTGAATTAGACAAGCTGTGCTTTCTACTCTTCTTTTAAAAGTAACAGCCGCTTCAGTATTTCCATCAAGTTCTCAAATATAACTGAGTGATTTATCTATTGGTAGATTTTCTACTTCATCTATTGCTACATAAAACACGGTATTATTTCTCTCTTCTTCTTCCAAATACCCTTTTCTTGGAAGAAAAGAGAAATTAAAGACTGATGATTAAGCTTTTTTAAAAGCAATTCTTACTGTTAATGGGAGAGAAATGAAATGCGAAAGCATGACAAAGAACAAAAAATTATCTGATTTCTCTATCTACTATGTTAAATTTGTATATATTTCCCTTATTGTATCAAAATAGCACCAGAGATTTTCTTTCCACTAAATCCCAAAACATTTCTACAGAGCAAAATAAAAATGTAAAAATCAACACTGTCATAATATTAGTCTTCTACCCTCAGGCATAAAAAACCGAAAGCTCTATATCTATTTTATATTATTTTATTCCTTCTTTTCACTCTCAAGCCTTGATCTACTTTTACCATTAAGTTTTAGCTAGCCATTTTTGTGGTTCTGAAATGTTTACATATTTTCCTCCATTTTCATTCTGATGCATATTTACAAACAGGAATAAATTATAATAATATGAAAGGATAACTAACAAAACAACGACACCCACTTTGAAGAAAGTCATACTAAATTATTCTTCTGTAATATAAATGTTAGTATATAAAAATGTACTTAAATTTTGGTTTTATTATGAAGTATATGAAAATCTAAAATATTATTTTTGAAATAGAAATATAATGTCATGAGTTGAAAAGGAAGGAAAATAGTACTCAGTAAATAAGCAGATCAGTGAAGTTCAAGTAAATAAATCAGTTTCTAAAGAATAGGGTTCACAGTAACAATGTAAATAGAATTCTATGTGTTAATTGTACTTTCTTGCTCATACATTTGACCTTATTAATTTTAAATATCTTGAAAACATAATATGGTATAATTCTTGATGATGTGATTCTTTTCTAATCTAGATGAAATAGAAAGATGTTGAGGGGGTTCTTATATTTCTTGGGAGAAATCCATCTTAAGAATAATTAAAAGTATAGCTTTCTGAATGTCTAGTCCCCATGGCATTAAAACAAATGAAACATCACCTTAAGTTAGAATAAGAATCTAGTATTGTAATCTACTCTACCTGGTTGAGAGAACTTTTTATTTTTTAAATTTTTTTGAAGATTTATTTATTTTAGAGAGAGAGAGCAAGCGCACACAAGCAAGGGGAGGCGCAGAGGGAAAGGGGGAGAGAGGGAGAGAAGCAGACTCCCTGCTAAGGACAGTGCCCATGTGGAGCTTGATCCCAAGTCCCTGAGATCATGGGCTAAGCTGAAATAAAGAGTCGGACCCTTAACCAACTGAGCCACCCAGGCACCCCTGGTTGAGGGAACCTTAATGAGTCTACATTCTCTAAACAGCAACTGAAAAAAGAAGCCATTTATTCAATTGGTAAGTACTATATAAAATTTAACATTCAGAATGTTTGCAATATGTATGTATTTCAAAATCTGTGGTAATGAAGACATATATGAAAATAATCAAAGTTAGTATTTTATTTCATTTAGTCCTTTGTATCATAACTGTGTACATATGATATTCATTATAAGCAGCTAAATGAAAAATACTGTATATATTTCCAAAAAGTTAGAAAACAAATGGAAGAAAAAATGTCTATAAATATAGAAACAAGAATATAACTAGGAATAAGCAAGAAATACACTGGTGATATATAAAAATATTTCCTAAATATTAAGAGAAGATTCAATATTATAATCATAACATTTTTTTCTAAATTAATTTGTAAATTCAATTTAATATTAATAAAACCTTAAAGTATATTTTTCTAAATTTGATAAGCTTATTTTAAAATGTATATTAAAGACAATTATAATTATTTCTAAAAATAGGTGGGGAATTCTTAAAAAATAACGGGGATGGGGATTCATTTGCTCAATAACAATATTCAAAATTAGCTATAACATTTTACATGCTTTGGTACTGGACATAGTAGAACAGATCCAGAAATATAACCATATGTATAGTGAAAAATACTACAAGTTAAAGGTGCTGCTATGACAGGTGAAAAATGAATTTAATACCTTTTCTTTATTATTTGAATTGTTTAGCTGAGTGTCCATATTTTTAAAATAGCATGTGTATATAATTACTAGAAAATTTAGGGGTGCCTGGGTGATGCAGTCGTTAAGTGTCTGCCTTCGGCTCAGGGCATGATCCCAGCATCCTGGGATCAAGCCCCGCATCAGGCTCCTTGGCTGGGAGCCTGCTTCTTCCTCTCCCACTCCCCCTGCTTTTGGTCCCTCTCTTGCTGGCTATCTCTCTCTCTGTCAAATAAATAAATAAAATCTTAAAAAAAAAAAAAAAGAAAATTTATATAGACACATATATACATATGACATAATATATTAACATATACATGTATAAAAGCTAAAAACATGTATATGTGTGTCTCCACATTAATATGGAATATACAAATATGTGTATATATGTGTGTATACATATGTATGTGTCTATACGCAAATATGCACATATATACACATATGTGTGTATCAAAGAAGAATAAACGAAAATGCTTTAAAATATATTAGATATATTATTTTGTGATATTTCTAGTTTGTTTTGGATATTTGGTTTTGTTTTTGTTTTTGCCTCAAGAAAATTATCCATCATGATAATATAATCTTAAACTCAGGATTTGAAAAGGAAAAAGTTTCAGGAGGAATAGCATTTGATCCTTTCTCATTTTCCACTGAAATTACAGCAATGTAATGGTGTGGAAAAAAGTTTCTGAAAAAAATTATGAATAAGAAAACTCTATATAAACTTTATTTAGATATTCAGATAGTATTTAAACATTATAATTAATTTAATTGATACACTTAATAATTTAAAACCTAATTAAAATTTTTAAATAGACTGAAAATACACTTTCTGCAAAGATGAGGTATTCTGGAATTACAAGACAAATAAAAATAAAAGAATTTTAATAATGATTTAAGAAAGTAGTACATGTAGGGGCGCCTGGGTGGCACAGCGGTTAAGCGTCTGCCTTCGGCTCAGGGCATGATCCCGGCGTTATGGGATCGAGCCCCACATCAGGCTCCTCCGCTGGAAGCCTGCTTCTTCCTCTCCCACTCCCCCTGCTTGTGTTCCCTCTCTCACTGGCTGTCTCTCTCTCTGTCAAATAAATAAATAAAATCTTTAAAAAAAAAAAAAAAGAAAAGAAAGTAGTACATGTAACAAAAGGATTCTGATAGGACAATAAATGTAACAATCCTTTGTGGATGGAGACACTCTACCCCAAAATATATTAATAAAATTTAGGTGAAAATATAAGCAAATAGATTGACAGCTCTGATATAAAAAATACAAATAGGCAAAGAATCTACCCAAATTTCATGGAGTTTAACTTTCAAACAGGATTTAGAACACTAGACTCCAAGTTCATTTACTCTTGAAAAACAAAGCTTTCTGTTTTAAGAGAAAAAAAGCTTATTTTAAAGACAGGGAGAGAGTACTCCTCTAGTACATGTTAATGATTTCAGTATAAACGAATCCAAAATATATGGATTGAGTTTCCTTCCAAAAGCACATGGCTTATAAGTTAAAGGAAAATTCCTTGAGGCCACATGTTTTATCAAACCTAGAACAAACTAAAATAGTTTTAAGAGGTAAAAAAATACTGAAACTGTAGCCAAAAGTACCCATCCCTGAATTAAACAAAACACCATGACCATAAAATTCTATTTATACTATTCAGAAAAGAATAGCATGAGAAAATCCAACAATTACTCAAAGGTAAAATACACTTCTTCAGGAAATTCTGAGGTTACCCACTCTCTGTTCCAAAAATATACTGTATTTATAACATTTAAGAAAAAAATGTCATCAAAGCATCAAGGAATTTAGGCACACGAAAAGGAATCACTCTGCAATGTGATATTCAACCATGAAAGATGGTGATACTTTGGCTCTCTGCTTCATTAAGATGTCTTTTTCTTTCATTAATGACTATTCCCTACTCTCCCTATCCTAGACTCACACCACCACTTCCTAACACACACACACACACACACACACACACACACACACACACAGAGAGAGACAGAGAATACCTTTTGGTTCTTTAGAGTATGTTAAAGTATTTCAATGTCTGCAATGCTGTGGTGATTTTGTAATGGGTCGACTAACTAAGCTGATCTATATATCTCAGAATTCCTCTCTCTGTAGGTTTCATTCCGAGGTCCACAAGAGAGGTTCTGGTGGGAGGTTTTGAAGGTTGGAAGTAAAGCAGCAGTCATCTTGTTGCTCATCCTCTGGCTCATGACATGAGCCCTGGACATGAGGGAGTGGTCACGCCTGAACTCTCTCATCCTCCTCTGTATTGACCTTCAGCATTTCCAATCCTGGGACAGAAGTCTGTGTCTAGCTCTATGATAAAGAGCCCTGGTTTTTGTAGGAGACGCACACCAATGAAAGTCAGAGGCAATAAAAACTGACAAGGATTTCAGTCCAAACTGATGGGCTTTTTTTTGTTCTCTCCCACTGTGTGTTTGTGTTTCCAGCTCATTCTTGCTCTCCTGCACTTTATGCTCACCTTTCCTTCCCTAGGACTACAAGATCCATCATCATAATGAAAATAAAAGTTGTACAGGGTCTGTTTGACCAGCTGCCACAATTGTATTGGGATAAATCCCTGAAGCAAAAGAGCTAACATACACATACACACACACACGTGCACACACACCCCCTCCTGCTTCTTTGATTGATTCTTGATCGATATAGACACTGAGAATGTTATCTCACTCGAGGCAGACAGGCAGTTTATTTGGGAATCAGAAAGACCCTCAAAGTGTGCTACCATTTACACAGGTATATACACTGCTGATTTTCAAGTTCAGCTCTGAAAATGTGTAAGCAATAAGTCTTTGTTCGGATGTAGATGCTTATTAGAAGTCCTTGAAAATTCTATTCAGTATTCTTCTAGTTGCAAGTGACAGAAACCTAACTTAAACTAGCTTGGGTCAAAAGGGAATCTATTAAGTTTGTGGAAGCAAATAATAAGAAAGCCAGGAAAAATAGAAGCAGGAATTGAGATACTATCTGAACTTTTGCTGATCTCTAAATTGACCCTCTCTGTTTCAGCTTCTGTCTCTCAAACTAATCTTTTTAAGAAAGCTTTAAAAAATACTGGTAGTTTCAGGCTTTATATGCATAAAACCATAGATGTAACCCCAGAAAAGAAAAGGGCTCTTTCTTTCAGCTCCTGTTTAAAAAATCTTTTTTTTTTTTAAAGATTTTATTTTTTTATTTATTTGACAGAGACAGAGACAGCCAGCGAGAGAGGGAACACAAGCAGGGGGAGTGGGAGAGGAAGAAGCAGGCTCATAGCAGAGGAGCCTGATGTGGGGCTCGACCCCAGAACGCCGGGATCACGCCCTGAGCTGAAGGCAGACGCTTAACCGCTGTGCCACCCAGGCGCCCCGCTGTTTAAAAAATCTTGGTGGAGGCCTCTAATCAGCCTCTATGATTAAGTCTCAGGCAGGAAAAGGAGAGAAACTAAGTACTAGTTGGCAGATCCCAGTAGAACTACAGGATTCAGGAAAGGGGTATATTTATTTCCTCAAGTAAGGTAAGGTAGGGCTATCAGAAGAAGAAGGGAAGGAGTATAGAATTCAAAAATAAAACTACAGGGGCGCCTGGGTGGCACAGCGGTTAAGCATCTGCCTTCGGCTCAGGGCATGATCCAGGCATTGTGGGATCGAGCCCCACATCAGGCTCTTCTGCTATGAGCCTGCTTCTTCCTCTCCCACTCCCCCTGCTTGTGCCCTCTTTCGCTGGCTGTCTCTATCTCTGTCAAATAAATAAATAAAATCTTTAAAAAAAAAAAATAAAAAAATAAAAAAATAAAAAAAAATAAAACTACAGATATCCATGACACTGGATTGGTACAAATCATAATGTATAAATTCCTTTCAAGGTTTTACCTACTTTCTCTCACATGTAGGAATTATTATTAAACATACCTTATACAGAATAGCAGGATTATTCATGATAATGCAAACATTTAAAAAAAGGGTCATGGCTAATGAATTAATGTCACTTTGGCCGAAGGTCTATGTCTGCCCTTAGTCTCTGTTGACAGATCCATCCTGTTCAACATACGTATCAATCATCTGAACCAGGCCAAAGATATGCACTTATTAATTTAACAAGAATCTCAGAGGGAAAGGAAACATGCTTGATGACAGAATACAGACCTAAAGGCACATCAACATAGGCTGCAGTAACAGAAAGAGTGTAAAATAAGGCTTCAGATTCTTCCCAAACCTGTGATTTTATAACTTTTATACACTGCAAATTAAGAAATAATTGTTACGATTAGTTTTCACATATATTTTCAGAAACTGATGGGAGGTGGTAGAGTCAAACACATTTTCTCTTCATCTATATTTGTTTCATATGATTTTTAATATAGTGTATATAATATATACTACATATGTGAATATATATATATTATTCACACACATATACTTGCAGTTACATATCAGACTTAATTTCTAATCTTATGCCTGATCCACTAGTCCAGTGATCACAGTGATTATAATTTGCGAACTAAACTCTAGCTAAAAAGTTCATATGTGACTTTTTTAAATCACCTTTTTAGAATTAATGTTTATGACTCAATCTGGAAAGGACATACATACATATAAGAAGTGTGACTAGAATCTCAACTACATTGAAAGACAGGACTGAAAACACTGAGATTCTGTGATGTAAAGATGAGAAACAACCACAAGAAGAAGAAATCATTTTTCCTCCTGAAATATGTTCCAGTTTACAGTTATTCTTACATCCCAAAGCATTATTACCTCATTACCATCCTCCCCCAACATTCAACTGTCATCTCTGATATTATTCAGTGAGGCACTAGGAACAGGCCTGGACTGCCCAGATCCTGTGAAACGATTATAAAACTGAGTCTTGTCTGCAGACATATATTCCAGAGCTCAGATCTTACTGGGAAAAGACAGCAATTCAGGGTATATCTTTGGCAGAATTTAAAGAAAAATCTCAATGAAGAGAAGGTCAAAGAGTACATGTAAAGTAACAGATTTTGAAAATGAAAATGAAATTAAACATTACAATGAAACATTAGAGACACAGTCACAGAAGGATAATAGAATAATATTTAAAAGCAAAATGCAGACAGTGTAATAAGAATAAAGTTCTAATAAAGGAATGAGAGACCTGAGTGCCAGGTCTCACAATAAAAGCGGCAATCTGTATAGCAGAGGTCAGCAAATTAAGGCCAAATATTGCTTTCATAAATGAAACTTTATTGGAACCCAACCACACCTATTCATTTGCACATTATCTATAGTTGCTTTCCTACTAGAACAGCAGAAATGAACAGTTACTGTAAAGATCACCTGGGCTATATCAGTTGCAAATATCTTCTCCCTTGCAGTAGGTTGCCTCTTTGTCTTGTTGATGGCTTCCTTCACTGTGTAAATGCTTTTTATTTTGTAAAATTCAATTAGTGGTTGGCAATCGGCTGAATGTGGGATCATATTTAGAAATCTTGGCTAAAGCTTATCCTTCCTTCAGTTTCACCTCCAAGTTAATTTAAGGGTGAGACTAGGTAGGACTAGAAAGTATCATCTAGATAGTGGATAGAAAGTATCACCTTTCAAGTGATAGAAAATTTCTTTCAGCAAGAAGGGGGGCTATACACACTACAAACCTTATGTGGATGCTACCCCTCCTGGACATCAAGGACGTAAGATCCCCGAAAGAATTACTTCTAATGACAGGGGGTGCCTATAAGGAGGGGACATTAGAGTTTAGGTCTCTGGACATCTGTTTAGCCAGCAAAAACAAGCTAGCATACAAACAAAACAAGACAACAACAACAATTACAAAACAGCAATTATTCTAGATGAAACATTTTCTCTAAAACCAGTTGTCTAATCCCTTAAAATGTAAAAACCATTTCTATGTTGATGAGTCTCAAGTGTGAGCTTCTTAGGCCAATGTTCTCCATATGGACCAGCAGTTAGGCATAGCTACTACTCTTGACCATTGCTACACTCTTTATCACCACGTCAATTAATCTACAGAAATTTATTTTCAGCTTTTATTAATGTTTTCTTGCCCTTTGACTCTGAAAACAGATAGGTTTTAAGATAAGCTATGTAAGCTCATAGTAGTACCTACGGCTAAACTCCAAAATGAAAACCAGAGCTGTCAGAATAGATTTTTCCTTTCATGATGGTAAAATATGCATGTGCTCTAAACTCTGTTTTCTTTGTATACTGAAGACTTGAGATCATTTTAGTTGGCTTTCTTTCTGCTTTACTATAAAGGAGAGAAAAGTTAATATTTTTCTATATGCTGTTGACAAGATTTTTTATTGTCTTATAATTAGAGTTGACTTAGTAGATTGGTATTCTTTCAATCCAGTTAATCTGAGTACTGTCCAAATGAATGTCTCAAATCTAGACAAAATAATCCAAGCCATCATTTTGGAGAACCATTCCCAAATACTGATTAAAAAAAAAAAAGATACCTTTAAATGAGTTCATTTTCTTATTAAAAAAAAAAAGATACCCTTAAATGAGTTCATTTTCTTATTTAGGAGGCATATTTTGCAAAAAGTTTACCATAGAGGGTCCTCAATTAAATTGTGGCATCAATTAAATTGATTTTCTAGGATTTTAATGGCTGTAGCAGGTGTTTTGAAACATCTGTCTAAAAAATATATGCTAAAAAAATACAGGCTACAATGATTTCTGCTAATGTACTAGGACAGTATAACTTTGAGGTCCAGTGCCCAATTTTACTTGTGGTTAGTGGGGCCAGAAGTGTATGGTGAATAATTAATAGCCCTGACTAGGGATCTCCATTCTGAGAAAGACAGTTTCTCTTTTGAAAGCCTGGTTAAAATTCTCAGTTTTCATTTGAAGGTATCATCTGTCTCTTATGCAAGGCAAAATTTTGGATCTACCCTTTAATCAGCAGCACAGAGTATTATCTGTACTCCAGATACTACCAGAGAGCAAGCCTAAATCCTTTTTGCCCCCCAATACTAATAAAAATATTCACTGAAATAAATTATATTAATCTTTTTCTTTTGACATTTTTTTCTGATTAGATAAGACTATCAGAGAGCTTCATATACAGACATTTTATCTCCCAATCATCCTCTTAGATTAAGGCATATGTTGTAGGCTGAATAAGCATCCCCAAAGACGACCACATCCTAATTTCTGAATATGTTACCTTACATGGCAAAAAGGATTTACATATTTTGTGATGGGAAAATTATCCTGGAGTTTCCCACTGAGTCCAATGTAACCATGATAGTCCTTATAAAAGAGAGGCAGGAGGGTCAGAGTCAAAGGAAACTTAATTACAGAAGCAGAGGCTGTAATGGCCAGAACCAAAGAATGGAGGTAAACTCTAGAAGCTAAAAGATGTAAAGAAAACATTTTCTCCAACAGCTTCCAGGAAGAGTCCCAGCTCTGCTAATACTTTGATCTTAGCACTGTTAGAGCTCCAACCTCCAGAATTATTAGATAATATTGTTTTGTTGTTCTAAGGCACTAAATTTGTGTAATTTGATATAGCACAGTAAGAAACTAATCTAGCAAGCTGAAAGAAAATAGTATGTAAAATCTCTTATGGTTTTCATTGTACTAATATTGTTGAGTATGCAATTAACTCTACCACACTAGGTCTTCTTTTTAGAGTGCTCGAGAAAAAAAAAAAAAACTTCCAAGTGTCAATACACAAATAACTTGTCCTCTCTTCAGCTACTAAAATCTGTGGATTATGTCTCTGATTATTCTTTTTCATGAAGTCTTCACTACTAAGAAACTCCAATCCAATCTATTATTATGAACACTCCTTTTATCCCTGGTTAAGCTTTACTCTTCTGCTTGTTTTCTCTTTACTCTTTTTCTTACTGTTATAGCTCCTTGATTATGTATAAGCCATTTCAAATCATTTTTGAAGGTGAGTATAAGTAAAAAATTAAACAAATTCTTATAAATCTTTTGTTAAGAAAGATCTTCTTCATGCTTAACTGAAGTTCTCCCCATTGTAAATTAATCTCATTAAAGATCTGGCCTGTAAAGAGATCTGGAAAGGAGCCATTTCGGGGGCGGGGGGAAGAGCATAAAGCTTTCTCATTTTCAACTCAGACTAGCAAATAACATTTTTAATTATAACTTTTTTAAAAAATTCGTTTATGTAAAATCTATTACATAGCCTCCATACTAGAAGCAGAATCACTGATTACATGATTTCTCAAATAATGTAATGAACAACCGTATTCCTTTTCTACATACTATATGTTTACAATTTTTTATTTTTTTTCGTATGTGATAATGACAGACTGATACTGGCTATGTCCAAATAGGGATTTGATTAACATTGGTAACTGTGTTTAAAAAAAAATTGTTCTTTGACTTTTGACAAGAGCTGCTCGCTCTCTGGTTAAGCCTCCGTAGTCTGTAACATTGGCCTCCTGTGTTTGAAGGGCTCTTGTGTAAGGATGAAGAGTTGGCTTTCCCTGCTCTTCACCCTGTGACTCATGACATTGAAACAACCTAACTTTGTCCTCATTGTGATAGAAATGTTCTCATTTAATAGCTGTCACAGACCACAGCTCATTCAATGAGCTCCACTTGGCTGTAACTCTACAAATATATTTCCTATAGTTGGTGCTGATATTGGGGAATTAACCTTTCATGCCTCTTTCCATTTGATCCTACCTGTTGACATTCGTATGCCAAAAAAAGAATACCTCAGTGGCATGAGAAAGAATAGATATGAAGTTCCAAAGTGCTTGTCTGCCAAGTCAACAGATTTAACTGAGGAAGGTGACTGGGAAAAGTGTAAAGATCATGCCAGACATTGGGATATATGTTTAGAAACAGGGGGAAAAAAAAAAAAACTGCCTAGCAGGAAAAGCTGGTGGGAACAAAGTTTCTGGGAAGTAAGCAGATGATGGCAGGTGACAAAGTGGACCACAAAGAGGTGAACAGAGGAAGACAATATGCAGAAATGCTTGCAGCATTCAACATGAAAACTGGGCAGCCAGTCAAAGAAACATCAGCCTTGACTAGTTAAAAGGACATTTGGATTTGACTGTTCACATCTCGTTGTTGAGCAAGAATTCCTTGATCATGTGAGACAGTAGGGAAGGTCAGCACCCAAAACATTCATGGAGGCTCATAGATAGAATAAGGGTGACAGAAAAATGGCAGATTATAATTATAATCCTGCAGGACCACATAACAGAATGGTCATTCTGGGTAACGAGTATCTATGTTGTTGCTGTTTTTTAATAGAAGGAATATGGGTAAAATGCTTCTAAATCTAGCTGTATACAATGACAGGGGCTTACATTCATCTTGCTGGTTTGTTTTCTAGCTTTCTGTAATTACATTTCATCTCTTTTCATTTAATGACTATTTCTTCAATAGGCTATAAGCTCCAAAAAGGCAGAAATTATATCCATTTTGTTCACTATTCAGTATCCAGCTGCAAGTCGAATGCTCATCACACAGAAGGCATTGAATAGATATTTATCAAATAAATAAGTTAGTATATGAATAGCAAAACTCAATTTACATGGGTACTTACTGGTGTATGGCTGACTTGTAAAACCATGACCACTCAAAACTAGATTTGGTTTCTGTGTTGACAAAACATTAGTATATTTGAAACATCTAAATAAGTATTTCTAACTAAATATTTATCATTTTCTAGGCATTGTATTAAAAAAAATAGGACTTAGCAATTCTTTCAGTCTTTTCTGGCTCTGGATGACTGAGAACCACAAATAGAACGAGAGACCTATTTGGTTCTGAGTTTTTGTTTTTTAATTTCTGATGTATGGAAACCACTAAAAATACTAATATTTAAAAGATGGAGAATTTAGATTAGTTTCAGGATTTAACACCAGGTCCAGTCTTTCCTCCATTTGGTTTTCAACCTCTGTCTTCATATGGGATGTCTGAACCTATTTGTCACCCCTACCTGTTTACATTTAGATAGCACTGGGTAATCCTATGACTTAGATATTGCCATGTTTTAAGGAGACAAGGATATTATATTCTCCGGAGCTCAAACAACCTCAGTATGTCTTATCTCTAATTTTTGTTTCTGGGAGAGAATCTAAACACAACCTACTTTGTGGTGTTTTAGAAGCCAGCACATTTCTGCTCACCAATGATACTGGTAAAATCTCAGGACAAACATGTGCCTGGGCATAAAGGTCTCTGAGCTCATAGGGTCCTGCTGAATCCTTTCTTTCTCACTGACAATCCATAAGTCCCTGTTGCAGGAGGAGGGTTTTGTGGAAGAACATCTATCTTCAAACCCAGGAGTAATCAATGGCATGACTGAACATAATTATACCCCCATATGGAACAGGGAAGGAAATCAGAGAAAAAGAATAGTCATCTAGGCATTGGCAACTCCATAGTTTCTTTTTGACAATCCTAAGCTGAAACCCTCACAAAATTTACTTTCAAAACCATAAAACTAGACTTCAACTCATTAAAGCTTGCATGAGGATCTTATTTTCAGAAATCTTCAATTGACTACAGTCGATACATCTTTAAAGAAGTCTTGCCAAAGCCAAGATTCCTCTGCATAGATTATTACTTTGTGTGATAGGAATAAATGGAGGGGAGCCTGCAGAAAAACATGTTCTTTCCTGAAGAAGCATGCCCTTGACAACAATAACCAACTCAGGAATCAGAGCTTCAAACTTAGAAGGCATCTATTTTATTAGAGGAAAGTGCCTGCTGAAAACTTCTCTCCATTTATTCTTGCTTTTACTCACTTTTTTCCTGAGAGGTGATACCTATAAACAACAAAAAGATTTAAATATATAGACTGAAGAAGAAGCAACACAGGGGGAAAAAAATGTATAAATTGGTATAGTGCTGTCAAATCTATTAGTAAATGCTCTGGAAATACACAAATAGGAGATTAGCCTCAGCCAAATAAGAGTTATTGGGCTTTTTTTTTTTCTATTGCCCAAAATACATAGAAAGTTTAAATCAAAGGCAAAGATATATTTTACTGCCTTCTTGTCCTCCAGTCATCTTAGCTTTGTGTTGGAAGAAAGGTTTTGTTGTCAGAGGCCAAAGCAGAGGCACAGAGTCCCAGAGAATTTCTTATGGGACTTGTTGAAAGCAGAACAGTACTTAGGATGCTGAGCTCCTAAGTCAGACTACAGAATTTGGGTTCTAGGCTCACCAACTGCAGCTGCTAAAGTAAGTCAGTCAGTTATTTAACTTTTCTAAGATTTATCTCAAAATGAAGACCTACTTGTCACATAAGCATTGCAGATGATTGGTATGTGACTAAGCATCAAAAATGTTAGCCAGTATTATGATAAATATTATTGATTTCCTATGAATGAGCATGTAAGTATTTTAAAATATGGTAACAGAGTGTAAAGGAAGAGTTAAGTATATAAATGATTTTTTTTGCTTTAGTTTTTGTTCTTTAAATACACTTTAGATTTTACAGCTGTTTTGGATTCAAAACAAATTTGAGGAGAAGGTACAGAGTTGTCATATACTCTCTGACCCCACACATGCACATGCTTTGCCATTATCAACATCCCCACCAGAGTGGTACAGTTGTTACAACTGATGAATCTACATTGTCACATCATTATCACCAAAGTACATAGTTTGTTAGGGTTCACTTCTGGTGTTGTACATTTTATGGATTTGGATGCAAATTATTCCCCAAAATGCCAAAGACTAGTTCATTGCCAGTACATTTAATAATTCAAAATTATTAATTAGTAAAACAAATCTTATATCATTGAAACTACAGTTGACTGGGATATAACAAAAGAACACTAAAAGACAATCTTTGCCTGTAAGGATTTTACTATTTTAATGGAATAATAAGTGACACTATAACATAAAATTCTTACTAAAGTGCTTTTTTGAGTATCTACCAGGCAAAGCAGTATCTTAGAACCACTGTTACAGGGAAAGAGGCAGGGAGATAAAAATAATTTAGATGTATATTCTGTTCCATAAGATTTTTAATCTACTGAGCTTTAAGTTATAAAATAAATAATACATCTAAATAATTATAATCAAAAGTGACAACAAGATGTGATCTAGAATTGTTAGAATATAAAGAATTGTTGGAACTCACGGAGAGGAGAGATTTATTCTGGCTAATCTGACACTGTTTAATGAGGGAGTGAGTATATTAACAGGTTTTAAACAAAGGCTGAAGCTTTATTCAGAGAAAGAGAAAAGATAAGCAAAGTTACAAAGTCAGGAAAATGCAGAAAAGGGCCATTTATTCATTCAATCAATTCATCATATATTTATTCAGAGACTACCAGGAGCCAGCCACTATTGTTGGTGCTGGAGATACAGCTGTGAATGAAACAGACACAAATCCTATCCTTAAGGGGTGCCTGGGTGGCTCCTTCCATTAAGGGTCTGCCTTCACCTCAGGTCATGATCCTGGGATCCGGGGATCGAGCCCCGTGTGGGGCTCCTTGCTCAGTGGGAAGTCTGCTTCTCCCCACTCCGCCCCCCGCACCCCTCCCACTCATACTTTCTCTCTCTAGCTTTCTCTTTCTCTTAAATAAATAAAATCTTAAAAAAAAAAAATCCTGGGGCGCCTGGGTGGCGCAGTCCTTAAGCATCTGCCTTTGGCTCAGGGCGTGATCCCGGGGTCCTGGGATCGAGCCCCACATCAGGCTCCATGCTGGGAGCCTGCTTCTTCCTCTCCCACTCCCCCTGCTTGTGTTCCCTCTCTCGCTGGCTGTCTCTCTGTCAAATAAATAAATAAAATCTTAAAAAAAAAAATTCTATCCAGAAATAAGGCATAGGATCATAGGAGAAAAGAGAAAAAAGTGAAACAAGATGAAACCAGAGAGGGAGACAAACCATAAGAGACTCTTAATCTTAGGAAACAAACCGAGAGTTGCTGGAGGGGAAGGGGGTAGGGAATGGGATACTGGGTGATGGATATTGGGGAGGGTATGTGTGTAATGGGCACTGGGTGCTATATAAGACTGATGAATCACAGACCTGCACCCCTGAAACAAATAATACATTATATGTTAATTAACTGAATTTATATAAATAATAAATAAATAAATAAAATCCTACCCTTGAGGAGTTAACACTTTATGGAAGGAAAGCAAAGTTTCAGTTTGGGAGAAGTCAAGGAAACCAGAAAATTGATCAATCAACCAATCAAAAAACACTGGGGAGGAGAGGCAGATAATGTTTAGGAAGATACAACAAAACCAGATCATAGACAGTTCTGAAGGTCAAGCCAGAAAGTCAGACTTTTTTTGTTTAGATGAGGGTAAGCCATTAAAGTTTTCTAAGCAGCAAAATATCCTAATCAGATCTGTACTTTAGGAAGATTAATTACACAGCTAATTAGTAAGATAAAGCCAAGAAGAGAGAGTAGATAGACTTTGCAGCAGTTCTGCAAAGAAATAACATAGACAAGCAGGTCAAGGGAAAGATAGGTCAGGTTCTGGAAGAGGACATCCAAGTGTTCAGAGGTGAAGTAAAGCTACACGGACACAAAGTTTGTGTCTCCCAGATAAGTCAAAGCAGTGCATGGCCTGCACTTCATAATGTAGCTCTGTACAGGGGAGAACAAATTTGTGGTGCCCACCTTTTCCTCTGATAGATTAATTCTCTTCAAAGTGGTCAGTTAACTTGATCTTTACCCCTTTACAAGCCTTTCCTTTTGCTGAAAGCAGTGACTACTGAGGTAGAAATGCATCAGCTTCAGATAATCAGATGGACCTCCCATCATTAAATGTCCCTATTCTGAAAGGAACACTGAGGAACTAGGATAAAGGGGCCTTTTTGTTCCAGTTTAATTCCACTGTCTTGCTTGCTATTCATCTGTTTAGCAAATGAGGAGAGAAATTAATGACAATGATGAATGAAAAGCAGAGGGAAATGTGCAGGCATTGTAGACTTAAGCCAATCCGCAACTGTCTCCAAAATGAGTTTGATGATTATTTTCCCAGTCTTTAGACTCCTGCCTTTATTCTTTGTTTTTATTATTCTCAATAGGACCAATGTACAAAGTGAGTCTGCAGTCAGTTTGCAACAAGAGAGGTAAAGAGCTGTCTACATATTAAATTCCCAGCTCCGATCTGCAGGAATTGATACTTCTTTCAAACATTACCAACAGGACAGATTACAAGAGAGACAGAAATACAAGAATCTTAAACTACCGGCGTAAAACACAGAAGATTATCAGTATTCACAACCTTTCTGAACACACAAGAAAACTGGAAAATGAGAAAGCACTTACATATAAATACACACACACACACACACACACACACACACACACACACAAAATACTCCACTAAGGAACACTGAGAAAGAAAGGATTTAATTGGTACCTAAGTATTCTTTATATGATCCTCTCCTACCCTGCCAACACACATGCTTTCCCCCTCCTTTGACAGCCTTATTTTCTCAGAATAAAGAAACACAGAGTACAGGATCTCAAGTCATGGAATCCTTGGAGCAAACTCAGTTTCATCATTTATGCTCTATTTCCTTAGGCATTGTATTTAAACTTTCTGAGCCTCAATTTTCTCACCTGTAAACAGGACTAATAATAATATCTACCTCTAGGTTCTAGTGTGTATTTAATGAGATAATACAGATAAATGTTTACAACGTCAAGTAATTAATAAGCAATCAGTAATGTTATTTGTCATTGCTATTATTATTAAACCTCTTAGATGAAGGAAGTCATATAAATAAAAGGCACAATTTTGTGGACATATAATGCAGTTGAAATCCCAACATGTGCCAGCATGTCTTGAAAGTGCAAACTCACTTAAAATGCAGGCATCCTGGGTCACTACTATCACTTCTAAGAAGAGTGAGATACTTACAACTCCAAAACTTAAAATAGCTCTGAAGTGTTGGCAAAGATATCCTGTTGTGAAGGTACAATAAGTGCCCTTTGTGAATTTCACTCCCCAAGTGTTAACTGACATACAGCATGCAACACTTGACAGTCTCATTCAAAAGCAGTTTAAAAGAAAGTGCCTGAAATACAGAGAATTTGGCTGCTCGTTATAGACACCACTTTGGCAAACATCATGTTGAGGCATCAAAGCTTTTCAAACACTGGAGGACCTAACTCAGACTCAGATAAGCAAAGCTGATAAACAAATTGTCCCTGATTCCAGGGTATATCTGTTTAATATAATTGTTCTGACCAGCTGAAACTACAGGCTTAGTATAATTTAACTTAAATATTCCCAACAGAAAACTATTTTTTAAATTTCTATGTGGTTTCTTTTACACCTGGCTTTTCTGAAGTGGCAAGTATGAGGATGGCAAGTCTTCACCAGCAGATCCTAACCCTTCCCTTCTGTGAAACTCCCCCTTTCACAGATTCTACCTTTCTTAAGGGTCCCTTAACTCCCCAGTATATTTAAGAAGTCATCTCTAATACTGTCATGACACAAGGGCTCTCACTTCTCCCTGAAACTATCCATGTTCTGTCCACACTACTAAAATGGAAACAATTTTTTAAAAGAAATTTAGATGTAAGAAATGCCCTATAGTTGTTTGCACATAATGTAAATACTGGATACATCAGTTGTGATACATTCATAGTTCCGACACAAAGAACTACTGAATGTGGATCATTTCATGAGCTGGTATACCGCACCTTTCCCTTTATAAGAGCTTAATATTATGTCTATCAAAAGCATAAATGTTGTGCCAGAACAGAGATAGCTTCACAGGCTATCAATCAAATTATTCATTACTTACCGCTGCTCTTTTCAGGACTACCTCCAAAAAGGCCTTTCGTCCTTTATAAATAACCCAGGTACCTGTAGTTTACAAACATCTTAAACACATCAATTCAGAAAACACTTCATGAGCATCGACAGTGTACTGGCGGCACATACTGGGCCTCAAGACAAAATCATGATGAATGTATGAACAGATTTTTTCATGCACTATAATAGATGCTATCATAAAGATGAATTGGGGTAGAGGTAGAATTAAGGAGGTAAAAGGGCCCAGATCCCAATTCCAATTCATGGAAGGGAGGAAGGGCTTACCCCTACCATGACCAAGAAATTCTCTGGTTGCCAACTGGATGTTGTACAATTCAACTCAATTCTAACACTATCTACCCAGAGGTAGCATCAGATTCCACAGGTTAAGGGTTCAGTTCTACAAGTCCACTCCCCATCCCAATTTCAGACACTAGTCACAAGCATGGCCATAAATGAGAGGTTCCCAAGACCCCCTCTTTAGGTTCCATTAATTTGCTAGAACAGTAGAGAACTCAGGAAACACACTTACTCACTTGATTACCAGTTTATTATAAAAGGATATAATAACAGGAAGAGCCAAATGAAAGACATGTATATGGCAAGATATGCGGAAAGGGTGCAGAGCTTCCACACCCTCTGCAGGTGTGTCACTCTCCCAGCACCCCAACATGTTCACCAACCTGGAAGTTCTCTGAACCCTGTCCTTTTGGGGTTTTATGGAGGTTTCATTACATCAGCATGACTGATTAACTCACTGGCAATTGGCAACTGAACTCAATCTCCAGTAACTCACTGGCAATTGGCAATCTCCAGCACCTCTCCCCTCGCTGAAGGTTAGGATGGATAGGAGCTGAAAGTTTCAACCCTCTAATCACAGGATTAATTTTCCTGACAACCATAGCCCTATTCTTAGGTTACCCAGAAGCTTTCCAAAAATCATTTCATATGCCTAACAAAAGACATCTTCATTGGTCTTATCACAGAAAATTCAAAGGGTTTTAGGAGCTGTGAGCCAGGAACCATGGACGAAACCCAAATATATATGAGAAATACAGTTTGCTCATCTGAATGACCAAATTATATACTTCTTATAAATCACAATGTCACAGAAAGCACAGAAGAGAGTGCTTATTGAGGAACAGAAAAAGTATTAGGAAAGCTTCCCACAGGAATGAAATCTGAGCTAAGTATTGATTAGCCTGGCTGTGATACAGGTGGAACTGGGGTTGACATAAGAGATGATATGAGAGATGATGGGGAAGAAGGCACAGCCTGAGGCAGAGAAAAGCAAGACCAGGAAACAGAGAAGGCAAGAATTTATGCAACCCAACTTTGAGCAGTATAGTGTCGGTGGAGAGCAAATTACAAAGCATGGAGTTCAGATGTGAGGCACGAAGTTGAGTGAGATCCGATCTTGAAGGGTCTTAGAGGCAAGCCAGCTGAGGACTTTGGATTTTACCACAGTCACAGCAGGATGCTGTGTTAGTCTCCTATTGCTGCTATAACAAATTGCCACAAATTTAGTGGTTTAAAACAACATAGATTTATTATCTTACACTTTTCAAGTTCAAAGTCCAAAATGGGCTACCAGCACTGTGTTCCATCTGGAGGCTCTAGGAGAGAATCCATTTCCTTTTCTTTTCCAGCTTCTAGAGATTGCCCACATTCACATTTCTTAGCACATGGCCCCCTTATAGAAATTACCACTTCAACGTCACATTTCCTCTCCTTTACACTCTTCTATTTCCCTCTGCCAATTTAAAAACTGATATGGTGGGCCCACGAGGATAATTTCCCCATCTCAAGACCCTCAATTTAATCACATCTGTCAAGTCTCTTTTGTCATATATTTACAGGGTCCTGAGGTAAGTATGTGGACATCTTCAGAGGGCCATTATTCTAACTACACAGAAGCTATTTCAGGTTTTAAGCCAGGAGCCAAAAGATATGAGTTAGCATAAAGTTAACTGAGACTCAAGGATATTTTATAATTTATGAGTTTCTGTATTTTAGCAACATCAGATAATCATGTTAAAAAATATTTCTTTCTTAGGAAACTTACTGTCCTATACCTAGGGAAAGAGTGTGAGTGTGTGTGTGTGTGTGTGTGTGTGTGGCTAAGTGTAATATATAATGCCATTTAATAAGCGCACAAGGAATATATGAAGATGAGGGCTTCCATATCTAAAAGAATTATTATGTTTGATAAATATATTTTGGGTTCTTAGCCTGAAATCATAACCACATGGCAATCAACACTTTGTGGCCATGAGAAGTCAAAGGAAGCCCATGCAGCAAAGACAGGCTGATCTGGGGATAAGCCTGGTTTTGTTACTTCACAGATCTGTGTTCCTTGGACAAGCTGCCTGGGCTTTTTGTGACCTATATTCCTCATCTGTTAAAGGGACACAAAAATGCCTGCCCCGCAGCTTTGTTGTAAGAATTAAATAATATAATATTAGCAATAACATTTTGAAATTCATGGCATTAGGCTTTCATAATGGGGAGGGTACCACACACCTACACACATGTTCTACAGTACCTTACTTTTCAAATACAGAAATTAAGCATGACTCATATATATTGCAAGCTATATAAAAATTGGTAGATAAAAATCTCTCATATTTAGTCTAACCTGACAAAACAGTATTTAAAAAGTCAATATATTCTTATAATTATTCATCTATTCAAACACACGCAAAAAAAATTGTGAAATATTTTCACTGGATATTTTATAAAGCCACCTTTGAATCAACATCTCTATAGAAACCACTGTTGGCCTGGAGCTTCCCAGTGCATTTCTGTGGGCCCAGGCTGGCAGCCTTAATCTTTTCTTTGTTATCATTACTCCCAGCTACTAAAGAACAGAAACCAGTAACATTTGTGCTCCCAGGTTCCAAAGTCATTTTCAATCTTTTTTTTTTCCCTCCAAACTATAGTCACCTTAAGGGTGTAAGTACACAAGATATTCAGAAATCTGAAAAAGATAAAAATCACATTTTCTTTGCAATACTGAAATGGTCCTCAGACCTCTTCAGCATTCAGTCCATTAGAAGATGTGTATATAAATTAAAGCTAGGACAAGCAAAGGAAGTCTCCAATTATTAATATGTTCTTGTGGATACTCATCTCAGCCAACATCAGGGCATGGATATAAATTAAGTAGCCTTCAGATGACAGACATTGTATAGAAAACGATCTGGGCCTGGAGTCAGAAAGCCTTCATTTTAATCCTGTAAGCTGGAAGAGTATATACAAATCATTTATTCCAACTCCCTCAAGTTGTTGATTCATTCACTCAGGAAATATTTATCCAGGCCCACCATGTGCGGGGCACTGCCCTAGGCACTAGGAATAAACCGAGCAAAGCAGACAGTGGAATGAAGCTAAGAAGGTATGCGCACAGCAAGTGCAGGCTCCATGGAGACATTTGTGACATAAAGAAGTCTTTTCTCTTTTTTAAATAGAATATTTTATTCCAAGGTTTGTGAAATAATCAGCTTTTAGAAAATAATTTTAAGAGAAAGGTAAAACATTTGTAGAAATGAGTAACAATTCAATAAATATTGAGTATTTCTCTTTTTTCTTTTATGTAAAAAAATCCTTGCTGATCTTGAGCTCAATTAACTATTCATATAACTTTTTTCTTTTAACATTTAATTTTTGACATTAACTCTTTAATCCATTCCACTTTAATGAATTCTGCTCAATGAGGGAAAAAAGCCCAATATTGCACTGAGCAATGAGTAATCTATGAATTAGTGATTCTCAGTCCTTTTTTAAAAAAATCACTGTTGTGTCTGTTTTAGCCTTTCCTATTACTGTATTATACCTGCTAACTCTAGTACCATATCAGGTTATTACAAATATCCCAATCTTTTAACCAATTTTCACTTACTAAGATGAAATCTGTCTTTTGGCTCTATTTTCCTATATTTTAGTGCCATTTAGAAGATGTGTTGGCCTTCCTAAGAGATTTCAGGGGGTGATTTGGGTTACATGTAATTTTTATTTTAAATGCTGATCTTAGAATAAAATGGCTGATGTTTCTTATAACTGACTGTTTCTCACTTGTATGGGACCTATTGAGCAGGATTTCTGGAGAAATGACTGACATCAGGGCTAACACAGGGTAGTAACAAAACGAGCCTGAAACATCCTGTAGTGCCAGAAAGTAAAGAAGTGGTAAAAAACAAATAAATACATACATACATACATACATACATACATACATAAATTTTAAAAAGATGGATGTGTCATAAGGACCCAGGAGCTAGAATGAAGATGTTCCCACTGGCCAAATCTGAGACCACTTGAGCACCAAATTAATTAAGTTCAGTAATTAATTATAAACCACTGAAAAATAGGAGTTTATGAATCCATACCAATAATAATCAGATAAATAAATAAATAAATGGAGGAGAAGGGAGGACTTTGCTTATAGGAGAATGACAAATACTGCTGAAGATACGAGGGGAGCAGTGGGGGTAGAAAAAGATCATTATTTTACAATGATCACAGTAAAGACTGAAGAGGGAAGAAATGTCAGTACATGCTAAATTCAGAGAAATATTTTCCTGAGAAGGATTGTGCACGGTCTTAAAATGTCTTCCTGTAGACTGCTTTATAGTTACTAGAATTTAATCATGAGGAAATATCAGACAAACTCAAAGTAAGGAATGTGCTGTTTTAAAAAGGNAAAAAGGGGGGGGGGGGGGTGCCTGGGTGGCTCAGTCAGTCAGGCTGCCTTTGGCTCAGGTCATGATCCCAGGGTCCTAGGATGGAGCCCAGCATTAGACTCTCTGCTCTGGGGGGAGCCTGCTTCTTCCTCTACCACTCACCCCACTCTTCTGCTTTCACTCTCCCTCTCTCAGAAATAAAATCTTAAAAAAATAATAATAATAAAGGGGGGGTGGATATTCTTCAAAAATGTCAATGTCATAAAAGGCAAGGAAAAGCTGTGGCAACGTTCCAAGTTAAAAGAAGCTAAAGAGCCATGACAACTAAATGTACTATCTGATCCTAGGTGGGATCTCATACCAGAAAATAGAGAAAATGCTACATATAGGATAGTATTAGGTCAACTGAAAAAATAGGAATAGAAATACTTACTAGTTTAGATAAAGCTGTTTCTTCAATGTTAATTTTACTCAAGTTGAAAAGTCTACTGTGACTACACAAGAGAATATTCTCCTCTTGGGAAATACACACCAAATAATTTACGGTTAAAGACCCATGATGGAAGCACACTTATATGACTCAGAAAAATAAATCATGTAATATATACGTAGAAGGATAAAAAGAGGTAGATTTAGAGAACAAATGATAAAGAGAATGGTGTAAAATTTTAGCATTATGCAAATCTGAACAAGTACATACAGACATTCCTTATACTTTTGAATTTTTTGAAAGCTTGAAATTATTCCAAATAAAAAATTTAAATAATAGAAAAATTAACATAAAATAGTGAAACAATGGGGGGAAATTGGAAAAACCTTTCCACTGAACCACCTTATCAAAGTAGATTTTCCCATTATTTTGTTGCCTCACCTAGCTAATTCCTTTTATAGTAGTCAAATGGTTTGAATTATTTATTTGTTCATTATTTACTGATTGTCTCCCTAGGAAACAAAATCCCCATGTACAGGGATAATGCTTATTATGGTTTACCACCACCCCAGCATCTAGCTTAGTGAGTGGAATAATGTAGGTACTAAATAGTATCCGTTTATTAAATGGGGAAAAAGCTATTGATTTTCATATACTTATCTTAATATCTAGCTACTTTATCTTTTGTTTCTAATTTTTCATAATGGGACATGTAATACTTCCACAATGTGGGACTGAGTGAGGTAGAATATGCATATATTGAATTTATTTATATAAGGTACTGTGAAGAGTACTATTAGAGAGTTATTATTAAAAGAATGTGATATCTACAAAGGACTTAAAATTTAGTTAAGAATAAAGCAAATTATTTTATCTCTAGAATTTGAAACTTTGGCCCAAAGATTATACAATATTTATTAATCTCAATAAATGAAAATACTCAAGTAAAATAAAACTTGTATAAACACTTCCGGCTTAGTATCTATATCCATGTATGTGGATTTTGGAGCACAGTCATATAATGAAACAATTATATAGCTAAGAAGCTGAAATTATGACAGCTCTTTAAACATTGAAGCGGAGTAGCAAATTTGAAACTTTCAAAAGAGAAATAAACCATTGAAAAATACCACACTACTCTTTATATTAATAATGACCTCATCTAGTTAACAGTGAGTGACTTTAGAGTGTGATTACTTTTGGTTATTCATCAGTTACTTCTGTCCTTCAAATATCACAAAATATCCATGAATATATACAAGAAATAAAATATATTTTTGCAGTTATTTTATTTGGCAAAAAATATAAAATATATAACCACCTAGTTCTGATTGTAAAGTTCTAAACAACAACAAAAAAAGTATGAGTTCCTAAGCATAAAATAGCTAACCTTTTAAATATCGAAACTAATTTAGAGAAAAAAAATAATATAAAAATAAGTTGTTTCCGACTTTCAGCCTGCGGAAAACCAACTACATAGTTGAGCAAAACTGCCAAAAACAATCATTTAGTTTTGCTGATTCCACCAGAATGGGCTCCTTTGATATGAAGTGTTGACAGTTAAAGTGGTGACCCTGGTGGCAAGCAAAGAGTGACAGACAGCAGCTCCACTAGTCTGAGTTTATGGTCCTGTTTGAGGCGAGCGATGAACTGGTAAACTAGCAAGAGACTCAACAGTTTTAGGATGGTAGACGGGTGGGCACTTAAGTAATAAAAATTAACATCACCAGTGAACAACATGAAAATGAAAGCAAGAAAACAATTGCATATACAATAGCAGCAAAAAAAGATAAAATATTTATGAATACATTTAACAAAAGATATTAAAGATTTGTAAATTGAGAACTATAAAACATTGTAGAAAGAAATTAAGAAAGTCAAAACAATTAGAAAGAGGTTCAATGTTCATGGATTAGAAGACTCACTACTGTAAAAGTTTCACATCTCCCCAAATTGATCTAAAGATTCATCATAATTCTCATTAAAATCCCAGCAATCTTTTCTGTAGAAATTCACATCCTGATTTTAAAATTTATATGGAAATGCAAAGGACTTAGAAGAGTCAAAACAATTTTGAAAAGGAATAAATTTGGAGAATTTAGATTATCTGGTATCAAACTTTACTATAAAGATATAATGACTAAAATAATGTGATAATGGCATAATGACAGGCAGATAGAACAATGGAACAAAATTGATAGTCCAGAAATAAATCCTTACATCTACAGCCAATTGGTTTTCTACAACGGCGCCACAATGTCAGTTCAATGGAGAAAGCACAGTCTTTAAAAAAAATAAAAAATAGTGTTAGGACATTTGGGACAACTGGAAATACATTTGCAAATAATAAAATAAGATTAAAAAATTAAACTTCAACCCTATAGCATAACCATATATAAAATTAAATCAAAATGGATCAGAAACTGAAATACAAGAGCTAAAACTATAAAACTTCTAGAAGAAAATATGAGAGAAAAATCTTCATAATCTTGGGTTAGACAAAGTGTTCTCAGACATGACAGCAGATACATAAACCATTTTAAAGATACTATTAAAAAACTGAAAAGACAAGTCACAAACTGGAAGAAATTATTTAAAAACTATACACCTGATAAAAGACTTGTATCAAGAATATATAAAGAAATCACACAATTCAATATTTAAAAAACAACCCATTTAAAAAATGAGCAAAAGACCTGAGTAGATAGTTCACCAGGAAAATATATTACTGGCTAATAAGCATATGAAAGATGTTCAATATCATTAGTTGTTAGAGAAATACAAACTAAAACCACAATGACAAACAACACACATACCAAAATGAGTATAATTAAAAGACCTAAATACCAAGTGTTGATAAGGATGTAAAGAAATGAACCCTCATACATGCTGGTGGAAATGTAAGAGTACAGTCTCTTTAGAAAACAGTTTGGCACTTCCTGAAAATGTTAATGATAAACTTATCACATGAACCAGCAAAACTATCCCTAGAAATCTATGCACGAGAAATGAAAATTTACATCCACACAAAGACTTCTATATGAATGTTCATATGAGTCTTACTGATCACAGCCAAAAGCTGGAAATAATTAAAATGTCTATCAACTTGTCAATGGATAAACAAAATTGTGGTATATCCACAAAATACTACTTTAGTGGGATACTACTCAGCAGTAAAATGGAATGAAGTACTGACCCCACTAGGACTGATTTGAAGTAGTCTTTTGAGAATTTACGGAGAGTGATGGAAAAGTTCTAAAACTGGATGGTGGCTATGGTTGCACAACTATATAAACTTACAAAAAATTATTCAATTGTACCCTTACAATGGCTAAATTTTATATATGTAAATTATATCTCAATTAAGTTACTTAAAAAAGAATAATTTGCTACATGATGAATGAACAAAGTGAGGAAAACATCTTGAATAATTGTTTAATAAAATGTAACATGTCTCCTGCATATACACATCACCCACATATCCATATATTTTCATTATACATAGTGGCCCTTCCCCATTAAATTATATCACGAAGCAACCATTTTGTTATGAGAGGGTTATTACAACAAAAAAGAGTTGATACAAAGATTTAAGTTCTGTCCTTCAAGCTTAAAAATACATTCCTAAAATACCTGGAAGGGATAATAGCTTTGAGAATGTTCTCCCAAAAGGGAATAATACTCTGCATACTCAACCCAACCCCTTACCCCTAGTCTGAACCATGGGGTGGAGTAGTGGTAAGATAAAGAAACCAGTAAAATTTTGAGGAATCTAAATGCATAGGAATCTTTGGCTCCTGTACTGGATAAAGCCCAAAACATGGACAAAATCTCTGGATTCCTCATGTTCAAAAAGATGAACAGAGCAAAACTATCTGGAGGGAGGATCTAGGCAGAAAGCCTCTGAGAGCTCTGTCAAGTTTTTCCTAAAGCTCTAGAGTAGCAAGAAAGCAGCCAGTGTTGACCTGTGCCCTACAGAGAGGTGCAGAAGCAGTTGAGAGAGAGGACCAACTCCAAGAGATCTGGAAATTCAAAGAAGAGTCAGTGCCCCGAAACCTTATTACATAAGCTCCTTAGTACATGGATATGATTCTAGGTATGAAGGAAGTAGAGCCCTGAAACTCTGAATTTCTCAGATTGCATTTATTCCTCCTGGCAGAATGGAAGCACGAAATTAAAAAAAAATTTTTGCTTACAAAGAAAAAGCAACAAGAAATTACGTTTATTCCATACTAAATCTGTAGACTGAGATCCAGTTCTGTTATACAACACTATGAAGTAGTGTTTCTCAACCTTTTTTGTATTATCACCCCCCACAAGCCTTCTTAGACATCTCTTCCCTTATTACCCTCCTCATAAAAGTTTAATACCACAAATACATCATATATATATTTATTTGCTGTATTTATATATGTGCTGTACACATAAAAAGAGTAAGATTTTTTTTTTCTGCCTCCTCCAAAAATTTATTTTTGTTATCTTGGGAGCAATATCACCCTTGTTCAGAAAGCAGGCTATAAAATTCTATTAAATGGGATTTAGAAAAACCACAGGTTAAATAATTGATATTAACTTACAGCTAGCACTTTACCAAATACCTTCTTACACAGCATTTCATTTGGCCCCTTCTATAAATTTGTAAAGTACTATTATATCCTAATTTTCACAGACAATTAAATGACTACTCTGCTAATAAGCGGTTGAGCTAAAACTGGGATCCAAAAGTTCAGCTCAAATTCTATGTTCTTTCTCTTTGACATCCTGCATCAGAAAACATTCTCTTCTGGGGCGCCTGGGTGGCTCAGTCGTTAAGTGTCTGCCTTCAGCTCAGGGGGTGATCCCAGCGTTATGGGATCGAGCCCCACATCAGGCTCTTCTGCTATGAGCCTGCTTCTTCCTCTCCCACTCCCCCTGCTTGTGTTCCCTCTCTCGCTGGCTGTCTCTCTCTGTCAAATAAATAAAAAAATAAAATCTTAAAAAAAAAAACAAAACCATTCTCTTCTGGGAATGGTAGCAACTTTCTCCTTTAAATCACGTAACAATAAGATGAATCAGTAGAAAATATAGTACAGGGAATCACTCTACATGGAAGTGAAACTGACCAAACGACTATTGTCCTGTTCATCTCTAATTACTAGGATTTGATGTAACAGCTTAAGAGATATTAGATATGCAAAATTCAATATAAAAAAGTAATGTGCAGACCACCAGGAATTTGCAATGGCTTTGTTTACCATACTACTGACATCGTCATATAACTCTAGATAAGAGTGCACTGGCATTTTAAATAGAGGCTAACGTAAAAACACACGAAAAAGATTATTTCAAAAATGATTACTTAAAGGATATTAAATATACATTTACAAACACAAAGAGAAAAAGAGAGATTAACATGTACGCAATACCATATATTAACATACATTCAAAGTCAAGCCTTGTCTTCCATTGTTATTAATGAGTTATAGCCTGCCCCAAAGAATCTATTACAAACCTAAATCCATAGTTTATTTTTCAGCTATAAAGTTATGGAGTAAAATCTGTAAATACTATTTCATTATAACTATATTTACAATTCACATTCAGACTCTAAGCATGAATACCAAGTGCCTTACAATTATTTAATTGAAATATTCCATACAAAATTCTTATGTCAGTACTATTTATAAAGGAATCACCACTGCACTATTTCTGCAATCTTAGTAGGATCACAAAAGGATGCTACTCCAAGGACTGGAATTATAAGTTTATGACTGGTGGTTTGAGGAGCTTTTCTTGGCAGTGACCATGTGAAATAGCAACTCTCTTTTTTCCTTCTGTTCCCACTGAACATATTAATATCATCTTCTGGAAGAATATTTAATATTTTAGAAAACAAAACTAAGGGGGCGCCTGGGTGGCACAGCGGTTAAGCGTCTGCCTTCGGCTCAGGGCGTGATNTGTCAAAAAAAAAAAAAAAATCTTTAAAAAAAAAAAAAAAAAAAAGAAAACAAAACTAAGAAGCCAACAGCAGACAACTTGAAACAAATCTCCACATACAACTAATCTAGATGTTTGTGCCACAAAGTAAGGAAAGATACACAAGGTTCCTACTCCAGCACTCCAAAACCTCTAGATATGGATTAGGGTGAATATAATCAGAGTAATCATGGATGCCTTGGCTTGATCCTATACTCCTGGTCCAAAATGAGAAAATCAGTAGAGCAAAGAGTTGGTGAAAGACCATCCGGAGAGAGGGGCAAAAAAGGGCCTTGCAAAAAGAAGAGTTTGGCGTGTTTGTGGAACCGAGAGAATTCGAATATGGTATTAAGTCCTCCTTGAGTTTAGCGGAATGTTCTTCATGAAAATCGTTTGAAAGGTTTTAGCTTGCATCAATTATTATGCTATTCCTGGTTCTATTTGTCAAATACAGACATTGAAAGAATAATATAATCAATAGATAAATGATAGGGATTAGAATAACTCAAATAGTAACAAGTAGTGAAGAAAAGCATATGGGTTATGCTAGGCCAGTTTTAAGAGTGTTTGAATTATTATGTATATGAAATTGACAAACCAAAACACTTCTAGATCCTAACTCCTTTTATACTAAAAAAGCATAAGCTATCATGACCCTTCAAATTCAGGAAATTCAGAAAGAAGTGTGGTTTTAAAGAAGTATTTAAAACTTACTTGATTTTTAAAATAATATTTTTCTTTAATATCCTGAAAAAACATTTAGATTAGATGGCTGTGATTCAAGACTTTCCAAAAATGTATAGTGAAATGCACAAATGTGTGAAATCTAAGGTGATGGTGTTGAAATATAGCAGTAAGTCAACTTGAGGACAATACAACGTTCTCCCATGCTACATAACTGCTAGACGAAGGACGATATCTATTTATCTATAAACCTATATTATGTGTATGTATATAAACATTGAAAATTTTGACTGAATTGATAAATCAATTTAAGTCAAATGGCATGACAATCCATTCAAATAGACAGTTTTTTAAAAATATAAAATTATTTACTGAATGCAGCTGTCAGCACAAAGTCTAAAAAACCCCCGATTCAAATTTAGGAAATCAATTTCATGATTTTAATGTAGTCTTTACTCAATTTTTACCCTGCCCAAATGAGTGCATAAATTGAGTAAAAGAGCTGACTAGGTTTAGATAGTAAGAAGGAGAGGTCAAAGCTAATGAACAGATTACAAGAACCACAGAAAAATTATTGATAATTTGATGAAATATCTCAAAATGTTAAAGATTAATCATATCAATATAAAAAATAAAATTAATAAATATAGAACAGTGAGCAAAAATATAAGATAATGAAAAAATGAAAATTTCATACTCAGGTGAAAATGTCACAGGTGAGTGGTTAGCGAGCTCTGTAAAGGACTCGATAGTAAATGTTTGAGATTTTGTAGTCTACAAAGAGTGTCACATATTCTTTCCCCCCTTTTTTTTTTCAACTTTTTAAAATTGTGAAAGCCATTCTTGGCTCAAGGCAAGGACCAGGCCTTATTTTCATATCCTCACATGGTGGCTTACTAAATGTAGACAGATGGACTGAAAGATGGGCTTAATTATCCACTTATCTGAGTTACAAAACTGTCAAATTCAAGAGTAGCTTTGCAAAAGATGAAAAAGAGGAACAGTTCCCAGAATTGTCTTTCAAATATGCACAACTGCAGGAGTTGATTTTTTAATCCCACATTTTTATTAGACCAGTATTTCATCAAACACAAATCTTCACATTATTAATATGACCATTATCCACAGTGTCACTGTGCTTTGAAAAGAGAGCTAATAAAACTTCAAATTAAGGCTGTCTCTGAGAATTGCATGAATTGAGTGATAGATGTGGCTTCAACTTGAGCCATATTTTGGCCACATCCTTGTTCTTTCCTCCATCCCCTCCATGGACCACCAATAAAGAGGATGGCTTAAACTACCTGGCTTGAAAGCAACTCACCAGGCAGAAGACTGGGGAAAACATGCAAACCTGAAAAGTGAGTATTTTTCTCAAGCTGTAAAAAGACATGAACAGGGAGTGGAGGGAAATTAACAGAACAATTTGTATCGCCTTAGCTGTTCCCTGGGTACTTACTGGGGGAAACGGTACCACAAAAATTGTCCTCCCAGGAAATTGGGAAGAGGGCTCAGAATCTAGAAGATGAGCAACAACTCGTTGACTGGAGGTGCTTCACAGCAGAATGTGCAGATTTTGTCTGGCCAAATCACAAGTGATAGGGGCAAAGGCACATCTAGGCTGGAAAAGGCAAGGACCACCAGTTTCCTCTGAAGTTAAATTTGTTATATAAGAGAATCCTAAAATATCTGTGGGCTTATATGAGGTTATAAATGTGAAGTACGCACATTGTTTAATCCACCAGCCCCCAAGAGGAAACTTGGCATCAATTATGTGGAAGAGTCTCCAGAGTAAGGGTCAAAGGACCACCACCATCAAATTTAATAGAGGTCCAGTTGGGCACTCCAACTACCCAGTGTAACACACTATAGTGCCAGCACTGTGGTCATTGTGCTATGACAGCAATAACAACTGGTCACCAAACCCACTGGGATCACTAACAGCTGGACCCAGCATAAAAGTTCTCCTGGATTACTTGGGTTACCTCCTAGTACTGACAAGTGGACAATCATATACACAGACCTCCATGTTTCCTTTCCATTAACACCTTACAGGTTTCCAGTATCTTAAGAAATTAGAACCAGGAAGAAGGAATGGGAAAACCCTTGAAGGGAAATGAAGCTTGATGTGTAGAGTTTTGAAGTGGACTACAATACCTATATTTGTCTGAAGAAATTTCAATATCAGTCTACTGGTCTAGAATAAGTTGTCCAAGCTAGATAAGACAGTAGGTTTCTCTTTTAGCAGAGTCTGTAGAGCTACAAAATGGAAGTTTCATTTTTGCTTCGCTAACTATTGTGAATTATCACAACCATAAAGAATCATATAACATATACTGAAAAATAAAATGGTCTTTTCCTCAAATTGAACAAAGTTAGAATACAAAAAGTTTCAAAACTCCATAAGAAAATATAGACATTTAGGAATGCAGAAACCTAAAGGTAATTAAGAAATATGAAGACAGGGGCAACTGGGTGATGCAGTCAGCTAAGCCTCTGATTCTTGGTTTGGCTCAGGTCATGATCCCAGGGTTGTGAGATCAAGCCCTGCATTGGGCTTTATGCTCAGTGCAGTCTGCAGAGTCGGCTTCAGATTCTCTCTCCCTCCCCCTCTCCCTCTGCCCCTCCCACTAGTGCTCTTTCTCTCTCTAAAATAAATAACTAAATCTTTAAAAAAATGTGAAGAGGAAACAGGAAAATGATTATTTAAAAATTACAGTGAAAAAACCCTCAATCTAAGATTGCTTCTGAATCTCTCACTGAATAAATTCTACTTTATTCTTAAGGAATAAACATATAGGCTCCCAAGGAGACCAAATAAATTCTCCCCTCACACCAAAACTGCAGAAACTGTAAGTTAAGTACTGAAATATATGAAGTCTTCAGAAATATTTTAAACTAACAGATAAAGGATTAATAAATTAAGCAGAAACAATAAATAGCAAATACTGAGCTGTATTTACCAGAAATACATAGGTATATATAGGTTGACAACAGTTCAAATGTTTAAACTGTCAGATGAGGATGGCCCAAAACGCAAAATGATAATAAAAATAGCTAAAATTAAGAATATAACTAGAAGTTCATGGAGTGCTTCTAGAAGAGCCAATCAAGATTATGACAGCATAATGAATGTGTGTAACAACTGAAAGAACTGAAGGTCTTTGGTCTGGAAAAACTGAGATTTAGTATAGACATGACATCTGACATCTGTCTTCCAATAACTAAAAGGCTGTTTCATTAGCACATGGAAGAGAAATCAGGTTTATCCTATGTGATTTCATAGGTACTTGAGAAGAGAATTCATTATAGTTGGTGGTAGGTATAGGGGACAGATTTTTATCAAATGATAAAAGTTCTAACAATGAAACTGTTCAATAAAGTTGTATTGTGTGGTAAGGAGCTCCCCATCACTGCAAGTATTTACAAAGAAGTGAGACTCAAATGTAACAATTGAGAGATTCCACCCATCAGATATAGAGGGCAAGATTAGATGACCTTAGACCTTCAATTCTGTAAGTTCTTGATTTTACCATACTTTATAACCTCCCACAGATAAAATAATGAACATGGGATGTTTGACAATGCTTCTCAAACCACTTCTTTTGTCTCAAATTTTAAGACTGTGCTTTCAACTTTCTGAATTTTATGGCCAAATTTATATTCCTGTTATAGAGAAGATGACCAAGGGTAAAATTATAGGGAAACCAATGATCTGAAGGGTTTCATTAAGCAAGGGGTCTCAAACTCAAAGGCCTGCAGGAGTCAGGTAGATATTGCAAATTATTGATGTGGGCAGGTAATTCTCTCTTCTACTTTTGAAACACATCACCCTCTTAAATGTTCTTCTGTTTTCCGCATTTTGGTAAAAGACATGATATCTTACCTTAGTGCTAGTTGCTTTCAAATAAATTCCAAGGTAACAGTCCAATGCATGCGTTTATGCTCAGGGGGTGTCTTTCTTCACTCAGGCTCTTTCTGTCCTGTGGTTCTGAAGATCTAGGATATTCCATTTCAGCCTTCAAAAGAGGGAAAAGAGAGTGTAGAGACTCTACTTGGTTTTTTCTTAAAAGTCCTCTCTAGAATAAAACCGATTACTTCTGCTCTCATTCCACTGGTGAGAATCTTTCACATCACTTGGATAAAAAGGGGGCTGTGAAATACATTACCTGGTTAAGAAGATACTTTCCAATGGCAACTCTATGAAAGAGTACAAATAATTATGGGACAGCTACCTGTCGGCCACATGTTGATACAAAGATTTCCTTTTTCCATTATGAGAAAATCAACTGTGCAAGAGTGATGATAAATAGCTACTGAGAATAAACCTCAGTGAAGTGGCTTGAGCTATAGGGCACACTAAAGAACTCATAGAGCTGCCACTTTGCACCATAAAGGGAATGGCTGCTGCAATGTTCTAGGGGATTTCCTTTAGTGTCCACTACATAGCAGGAGCACAGAAAATACTTGTTGACTGTAAACAAATGCAGAATAAGAGAGTCCTGGATTAACAGACCTTCTAAATTTTTTCAAAAGAGAACAGAAATTTCAATGTTTATATAAAACCTACTGAATTTTAAATTTTGGCTCATTAAAAAAAAAAACACCCTTGCTGCATACACAAAATACTTTCATGCTGAATTTATACTGTGAGCAACTAATCTGCAAGCTCTGTATAATAGTTACCATGAAGTTTTTCAAAAGCATGCCAAACATTTTCAAACTATCTGTTTTATTCAAATGATTATATTTTATAAAAAAGATCAGCAATATTGGTTTGTTTAAAACATTTTTCCTAAGAATGTACAATCCTTCTAGTGGTTAGAATATTTCAGAACATTATCTTTTAGATATAAATACTTGCTTAGGTATAATTTTAGATTCTAATGAGGATGAAAAAATAGATAACCAGAATATACTGCTTCCCAGTTTAATTTTATGCTGGAGGTATTGGAAAGATAGAGAAAACCAAATGAAATAGAAATAAAGAGTTTGCAAAGTGTCCGCAGGCAATTTGATTTTGGCAGAGCTCCTTGGGTCCAGTTCCCTAGCTCTTGCTTGTTTGTTTTACCAATGGGGAAAATTTCTGGTTTATCTCTGAACATTTTTCACAAGTTAAATGTGACATTTTCTTTTTTCTCTAATGCTGTCTCATCATATTGTTTCTGAACCAGTGGTACCCCTAAAGCTTTTTCCAAAAATGGAAGCTGTGACACTAATTATTTTAAAAAATCAGCCATGGGAGTTACTTCTCTTTACTTTGTCACTCAGATGTCTGGCCCTATGAATTGCATTGAGCTTAGAACTAATTCTATCCTCCTTGAGCATTCAAATTTGGCCAGAATTGGTCTGAACATATAGCTTAGCTACTCTAAAATGGTTGTTTTCTTAAAACATACAAATAAACAAATAAAGAAACAAAAACAGAGTCAGGCTGGAACTTTTCAATCACAAGTAAAAAACGTGCAACAAAAATCAGTTTCTGAAAGCAGGGAAAAAATGCATTATATCATCTAGTTTTGAAGGACCAAGCTACTTTTGCTAAAATATCTACCCACCCTTCCATTTTTCTAAATGCTTAAGTTTACCTGGAAATCCAAGCAAGGGGTTAGTAGGTTCTGATGAATTTATGACCTTTCAACATTCACTCAACTAATGCAATGAGGATCTACTGATGTATCAAGAACTGTTCTTGCTGAGTGGGCAAAACTCTACACCTAATACACACAGTCCCTGCCCCACAGAGTTTGCATATGAGAAAAAAGGACATGAGACAATTTAAGTAACTTGCCAAAGTCACAGAGCTAGTAAGGGCTAGAACCAGGATTGCAACTCACCCACTTATTTATTTAACAAATATTTATTGAGCATTTACAGTGTTCTGGGCACTGTTCTGGGACCTATTGATATAGTCCAGTCCTCTGTCCTCACGGAGTTTATAAATTGATAGAGGATCAGCACAATAATTCAAACAAACAAATAAGAATCACTCCATAGTGACAATTTACTTAAACATAAAACAGGAAGGTGACAGAGCAACTACATCTGTAAGAAGAGCACTCATGCGAAGGGAACACCTAAGAGTTTTTTCAATTTTGGCATGACTCATACTTTGGGACTGATAATTTTTTTTTGTGGGGGGTTACCCTGTGCAATGTAGAATGTTGAACAGTATCAGTGGACTCTACCCACTAGATGCCAGTAGTCTTTCTCAGTCCTGACACCCAAAACAGATCCAAAAATTGCTAAATGTCTTCAGGGTGACAAAATCACACCTAGGCCCAAGTTGTTCAGGTAGGATCAGATTTGGAATGTGTTCAAAAGAAGTTCATATTGAGTAAGGAGGAGACGGGCAGGAGATGAGGTTATAAAGGTAGGTGAAGTTCCCACTGGGCAAGGACTTTTAGGTTAGGGGAGAGAATTCTGATTTTATTTTAGGCTGCCTCCTATTAGGCTGTGGTTGTTGTTGTTGAATAGCCACTGAGATTTTGTTTTTATTTTTCAAGACCTCTTCACCCTCAAGCCTTCCCAGCCTTTACCCCAAGTCTCACATTCTCTAAGTTCTTTGGGCCACCCTCATCTGTCCTATTCTGCTTTCTCTTACAGGTTCTTGGGGTTTGGCACTTCGGTTGCATGCATCTTCCTCCTTCTTGGTGTCTTTTCCCTATGGTTCTTTGCCTGGAACATGTCTTGTCCTTCCTCCCTGGGAAACCTTATTCAGGCTTTAAGGGCTAGTTCAAGTATCTGCCTCTCCAGGTTGTCTTCCACAACTCCTCTCTAAAGGCAAATACTTTAGCATATAAGCTAGTGTTTAATTGTACTTCACATCTGAATCAAGTCCTTCACCCTCTCTGCTACTTCCCAAAGAGTGTGAGCCAAATCTTGGTCATCTTTGACTCTCCAGTGACTACCCAGTGCCTGACATGTATACAGGTTTGTTTCTCCACCAAAATCCATGCTACTAGTTTGAACCTTCTTCCTAACATATGAATACTACCTAAGAAAAATTCTGTTTTTCTATCATCTTTGAGAGATGCACTTTTTAATTTTTTTTCTTTAGTAAATATTGATTAGTACATAAATAAAATGTACAGATCTTGGTAGTACACATACACATACATTCACTCAAATTTAGGTACTTAGAAAATATACCTTTAAAATTTATAGCTATATAAGCCATTCCTATGAGAGAGTTACTTAGCACATAGGCACACCTTTAATTTTGTATTGGTTGGACCTAAATCAAGGTTACAAAAGTAACAAATGTGTGGCCCACAATCATTGAAGGAGAGCAGTACACTCCAGTTGTGATTAATACATTTAAAACTTCTCTTACCCCACACTGTAAGTGCCAGGGCCTGTCCCACCCTGCAAGGATTAAGATTCAATCATCTGGAGTAAATAGATCAAGGAGTTTATAAACCACAGGTCTTATAAAATTTCCTCTCACAAATGCATATTTTAATAAATGTCTTCAAAGTTAATGGTGTTGATTTTATGATGTGTATTCATATAGTCAATGAAAGGGCTGAGAAAAAAGAAAACACAATAAAAACTTGCCAGTTGATGAGTCAAATCATAAGTAATGAGCTGCTTTGTAAACTTGGCTGAGTGAAAGTGAAATATTGGACTAACAAAAAGGCTGATTACAAGACCAACTCTTGCATTCAGATTTGATCCAAATCAGAACAAGATTCGAAGGTCAGCTGGCACTGTATTTTGCACATAGTGGGCATTTAATAAATTTTCGCTAAGTTAAAGAATATGCTTTGCCACTCACCTGTTTTCCTAATATTAAAATATCTGGTAAATTCAGTTATATCCTTTTCCACACAATTTGAACTTTGGCAAAAACAATAAATCTAAGCACAGTCTGAGTTAATTAGTTCTAGGGGAAAAAAACTAGCCAAAGTATGTGGTAAACTTAGCCTTGCAATGAAACCATTAAAGGCATTTCTCAATCCCCTTTCCCTCATTCTTCTGCTTTAAGATACTGTGTGAACCAACATGGACAACAAGAACTCACATGGACAAGGCAGAGGTGGGTGTGAACCCCTCTTCTGGAGTGTTTGCCAATGGGATAAAGGAGTCCAAAGGAACCAGTACCCTGTTCAAAGTTCTCTTAGCTATAATTCATCATAATACTTACTGCAGCTGACCCCAAAACTGCCATAGGAAGGTCATTTTTCAAAATGATCCCAGCTGCCTTTTCCCCCCTAATAATTGTTAAGTTTACCTAAGACAAAGAGGTGGTTCCACTGTGCCCATTTTTGTATTATCAGTCATGGAGGCATATAACTGAATATTAGAGGTAAGTCAAAAAATTTCCTGTATTAATCCCTTACAATAATAGTGAGCTGGAAGAAGTGGCTCCCTATTTTCGTTTGTTTCATTGTTTCACTAACTGTACCAGATGTTTGAGTTGCGTACTTCAGTCAAGTAATAGGATGAACATGTAAAAACAGCCTAGGTATCAAGTGTCTCCAAAAGCTTTTAGAAAATTATTATCACCCTTCCAAAAGGATTATCCAGTGTCCATATCCCACGAAGGTATAGAACAAGCAAATGAAACACACGATTCCCTAGGCTTTAAGAGCATGTATTACAAACATTTGCCTGCAGCCCTAGCTAGTGGTAACTACTAAGTACTTTACTTTTTGGTAATAATCCAAATAAGCGTTATCATTAAAGTCGCCTTTGCTTAAATGGCCTTTGCCCTTTCTTCTTCGCTGTTTTCACTGTCCCCTGCCAATTAGACCCCAAGAATGCGGCAGACCGCCCTTCCTCTGCTAGCCATCAGAGTCTCCTCGCCTGGATCTCTTCTAAAACCTTGCCACTCCCCTATCAAGATTATGGAGTCTGTGTCCTCTTCTCCTGAATCTAAATTGGCCTTTGTGACTGCCTCAGCCAATAACCGAAAGGACGCTATGAGACTTACACTGGAATTGAAAATGCAATTCTCTCCCCCCTAGTCCTGGAACGCTCGCTCTTGGAACCCAGCCAGTGTGCTGTAAGGAGTCAAAGGTCGCAGCGTCGAGCATGGCGGCCTGCGCTGCAGAGGCTGACGGAGGCCTCCCAGCGTGGGACAGCAAGGACAAACAGCAAGATGGCGGCCACCGACCGCAGGCCACGGCTCGCTCTCAGCTTCAACGAGAAGCGGCGGGCACACCTGACCGGCCTCCGCACGCGGAAGACAGCCACTGAGGCGATGGAGCTGGTTCTCGACGAGTAGCAGGAGAAGCGCCACCAGCAATACTGAAGATGTTGACGGAGAGGCACTAGAGGAGCCTGACGAAATGCGCTGTAGGGACGGCAGAGAGGGCGTGGGCGTCCGATGCCCATCCCAACCACATGGTCACCGGCCACTCGGAGCGCCCCCTGCAGTGGAGAAGCCAACCGGAGCCTTGGCGCGGAAGTCCACAGCCCTGCTCTTCCCGCGCATATCCTATCCGACTCCCTGCGCGACCACAGGCGCAAGCCCAGCGAGAGGAAACCTGCTCCCCTCCCCCAACCCCCCTCCCCCGGGCCCGCCTGGTCCCCCAGTGGAAGCACCCGCACGCTGCGACCCGCAGACTCCGCATCGCCACCTACAGCCAGGTCTGTTGCAGGAGGAAGTGAGCAGGGCCAACCAGGCCAGACACTGTCAGGGCTGCTACAAGACCAGTCTCGTCTCAGCGTGGCTGTTCCCGTCTCCCAGCCTGCACCTACAGGATGATCCCACTGCCCAAGCCTGGGACAGGAACTCTCTGGCCTGGAACTTGAACTCCAAAAGGAGCAGGCACCAAGAGCCGGCCTTCGGGTGGAGGAGCCTTCAAAGCCAAGACTGGGACGTCTTCCCGAGTGTATACCTCACCCCACCCACCCGGACCGCATCAGATTTGTGAAACTAAAGAACAAAACTCTCAGCCTAAGCCTTTTCTAAAGCTTCAGAGTTGACAGCCACCACCCCACTTGACAGACATGTGAGTAACCCATCTTAAAAGTACATCTTTCAGACCCTTTTGAGCCATCCCACTGATACTACATGGTGGAGACAGGCCGTTCCCATTGAGGTCTAGCCAAATCACATATTTATAAGCAAAATAAATAGTTGTTGCTTATTTAGGCCACCAAATCTGGGGGTGGTTTATTATGCAACAATAGAAAACTGATAAATCCTGCCTAAGCTGTTATCCTTCCACTCCTATCACCAGTATCCTAAATTCAGGTTCTCATCACTTGCCTAGAGTTTTGCAATAGCTTGCTCTTTTCCTTCCCTGTAGTCTCTTCCTGGTTGACTTTCATTTCCACAATTCCCTATCTTGCTAACTTAGGTCTTTATATTACTCCCCAAAATACAGAAAAATTTAAACTGATCTGAGAAGTTCTCAACATCTTTCTGTGGTTCTCAATTCTGGCTGTCCATTAGAATTACCCAAGGAATTTTTTTTTTAAGATTTTATTTATTTATTTGACAGAGAGAGACAGGCAGTGAGAGACAGAACACAAGCAGGGGGAATGGGAGAGGAAGAAGCAGGCTCCCAGTGGGGGAACCTGATACGGGACTCGATCCCAAGACTCTCGAATCAGGCCCTGACCTGAAGGCAGACGCTTAACGACTGAGCCACCCAGGCACCCCACCCAAGGAATTTTTTAAACCAATGCCTGAGCCTCAACTCAGAGATTCTTATTTAACTGATCTAAGCTGGGAACTAGTAGTTGGTATTTTTTAAAGTTCTCCACATATTCTAAGTGGCAGCCGAAGTGAGAGCCCCTGAAGCCAAGGGGGGCAGAAAAGAACGTGCAGTGATATGTGTAACACCAATATTCAAGGTATGAGTAAAAGATGAAGATGAAGACTGATCCAGAGTCTCAGAGTTACAGGAATCAGAGAATTAAAATATGACAGGGGAGTAGAAATAGAAAAGTTAGGAAGATATTGAAGATAATTCAGAATGTTCGTGAATTCCTTATGTTGTTTTATTTTAATAAGATGATTAATACAGTTCTGATAGGCAAAGTTGAGTTGCAACAAAATTTACATGTATGCACTAGGACATGATTTTGTTTCACATTTTAACCTTATCATAATTCATGTATTAGTTCAACAAACATATATCGGGCACCTACTATGTGTCACACATTATTCTAGGAATATAGCAGTGGACAACACAGAGTCTTTGACCTCAAGGAGCTTATATTCAAATTGGGTGTGGCAAATGATTAAAAAATAAGCAAGTGCATAATATGTCAAAGATTTGTAAATGATATAAAGAAAAATAAAGAAGGGAAGGGGGAAAAGGAACATAAAAGCAGAAGAAATAGGAGATGGAATGTGGGGAGTATTTTTTTTAAGCCTCAAAAGCCTTCACCAATAGATAAAGTTTTCTTTGAGCAAAGACCTGAAAGAAGTGAAGGAGCCAGTCGTGTAAATGGATGCCTTTGGGAGCAGTGCAAGAAGAACAAGAGCAAGAGAAAACATGGTTGAAGTTCATAAGGTATAGTAAGGAGGCCAGTGTGGCTAGTAGGAGATGAGGTCCAAGAGATAACAGGGGCAAAATGAAAGGGTTTCAGGAATGGGGAAGAGAAATTGTGATATACAGTGGTTCTTCATCTTAAAGTACATTAGATTCACCTAAGGGAGATTCTCAAAATACCCTTGCCCTGTCTGCACCCTTGGAAATTCTGTTGGAATTTATCTAGGATGAACCAGACAGCAGCAGTTTTCAAATGCCCCCAGTTTATTGAGAACCATTGCTGCAATGATTTAAATGGATTATTGGTCACTATAATTCTATGGATTTGCTCGGTGAGAGATGAAAAGCCATTGAAAAGTTCTAATGAGAGAAGAGACAGAACCGATATTTTAACTAGTTCACTGTAGTTCATCTGTGGAGAACAGAGTATGGGGCAAGGACCAATTTAGACAACCTATCTGTTTTTAACATTTTCCATAATGAACATATAGTTTTTATATTAATAATAGACATCTTTTATTTAAAAAAAATTTTAAAACAGATTGAAAGCGTGTTTATTAATGAGAAATAGAGTCTTATAATCTCTGTTATTCATCTATTCTTCCAGATGTGTTTCTCAAGGAAAGATTTTCATGATGGCAACACATTGTGTATCATTTTGCTATAGCTACCATAAAGTACCACAAACTGGGTGGCTTAAAAGTCCCAAATCCAGATGTCAGCAGGGCTGTGCTCCTTTGAGATGCTGTTTAGAATCCTTCCTTGCCTTTTCCTAGCTTCTGGTGGTGAGCAACAAACCTTGGCATTCCTTGGCTTCCAGCTGCATTAGCCCAGTCTCTGCCTTTGCCATCCTCACATCATCTTCCCTGTGTCTTTGTCCAAATTTTGCTTTTATTAGGGTACCAATTTTATTGGATTAGAGCCCATCCTAATCACTTAATCTTAATTTGGTTAAATCTGCAAAGACCCTATTTCCAAACAGCAACTCATTCTGAGGTATTGGAATTTAGGACTTCAACATATCTTTTTTGGGGAGACACAATTCAGCCCATACAGATTGGTTCTCATGAAATCTTTAATAATAATAGAATTAGTATCATGTAACACCTTCTCTATCAAGGCAAAAATCTACAAAGATAAAAAATAGAGCTATTCCCAAAAGTTGATAAAATTCTTGAACAAAGGATGATTGCTCTGATACGTTATGTTGTTTGAACTCTTTTTTCTACTCCAGCACACATTTCTCAGAGAATGACTGAAAACTGTGGGAAAAGAGTTTGTCATTTTTGGTGACTTTCATTCATGGAACATGAATTTTCAGTGATTTGGTGGGCTGATGGTTAGGGCTGGATCCTGTAGCCTTTATAGCCATAAAACTCCTTTAAAACGGATTTATTGAAATTAGAGAGTTACCCACACCTTTCAAATTGGTTTCACAGTTCCAGAGTAGTGGGAATTAGAATCTTAATTAACATTAATCTGAGAGGGTGCTTAAAACATGTCTAACCTGCTAAACAACTTCATTTTACCCAGTGTTTTGTTTTCAGCATCAGAATGAAAATTATTACGCTGACAGATGAACTTTATAGGGTGGCTGAACTTTGTTGAATGCTGGTTTTGAGAGCCGATAACAAGCTCCATAAAGAAAAATTCAAACAACGCAAAAAGCTTAGCCTCAAGATACCCTGAGGCAAAGCAAATCCTTATCAAGAAGCCACTGGCGACCCAACTAACCAGGTCGAGCTTAAATTAATGTGTTGGCACACGTGCTGTACAAGGAAAGTGAGCACACTGTCATGGCACAGAGAGCAAAAGAAGATGAAGAACAAACACCTACTTCTCGATATATTATCAAACATCATGTTTGGAATCACTCAGAAAGTACACACTGTAAAGTATAAACTGTGTTTGACCCATCTATTATCTGGATGTTAAATAACTCCAAATTCATTTATTTCCACTGATCAGCTGCTACACATTTTTCTCCAGCTTCTGCCATCTGCTTCTAATTACCAAAACAGTTTGCAATCCAAATTGAGATGATAAAAAGTTAATTATCACAGGCTTTCAGCTTACAGGTGTAGTCAAAAAGAAAATAAATAAGCAGATTTATTTAGTTTCAAAGAGAATCACACTTACATTAATTCAGAACATTGCCAAAATGACCTTATTTCTTGGACATTTCGAGAGTTCGTAAAAGAAATCCACTCCAAGTAAACAGCTGTAAAATAAATTTGGATTAACAATACTAACAAATAATGTTATTTTGGGCAGGATGGTTGAAATAAAGTTAAAAAGACCCAAAGAGATCTCATGAAGTATGACTTTGAAGAAAAATAGCATCCCCTCCAACAGCAACAACTTAAACTGAACATCTATAAAGTTAAATAGCATAACTGTTTCAATACCTAATAAGTTTACCTTTATATCATATTCATATAAGTTTTTGGGAAAAGAAAACCAAATGCCTGGTTTTCCTTTTCAAATAAGAAGAAATCAAGGTAAGAAAGAGAAATGAAATTAAGGTTGCTGAGTGTCTCCCATGTTTTCATATGTCACAAATTCAGTCCACAAACAGTCCTATGGAGATTATTTCTCCCACTTTAAAGATAAGAAAACTGAGCCTTGGAGATAAATTTAAGTCAAACCTAGGGCACTCTCTTATTGATGGGTACCTCCCACTGCCTGATTAACATATAATGAACAGCAAAAAACTTAATAAAAGAAGGTTTCACCTGGGGCGCCTGGGTGGCATGGCGGTTAAGCGTCTGCCTTCGCCTCAGGGCGTGATCCCGGAGTTATGGGATCAAGCCCCACATCAGGCACCTCCTCTATGAGCCTGCTTCTTCCTCTCCCACTCCCCCTGCTTGTGTTCCCTCTCTCGCTGGCTGTCTGTCTCTGTCGCATAAATAAATAAAATCTTTAAAAAAAATAAAAGAAGGTTTCACCAAAATTTTTTAAAGGACACTACTGGATTGACAAGTATTAGTGTTAAAAAAAAAATAGTTTATTTTCCATTACTACATCTCATCAAGGCTCAAGTCCAAACAATTATATATATAAATTTATTGATGTATTTACTTATATATAATCTTTGAATTATTATTTTATTGATTTATAATATATAATTATATATATATAATACAAAATATTTATGTCATTTTTTTAACATTCTGGTGTTTTTCAAGTTTAGTGTTGAGCTTTGTAACTGTTAAGGATACATTTTGGAGAAGACAAAAAAGGAATAAATAGAATCAAAAAGGAAAAGGATAGGGGGCGCCTGGGTGGCACAGCAGTTAAGTGTCTGCCTTCAGCTCAGGGCGTGATCCCGGCGTTACGGGATCGAACCCCACATCAGGCTCCTCTGCTATGAGCCTGCTTCTTCCTCTCCCACTCCGTGTTCCCTCTCTCGCTGGCTGTCTCTATCTCTGTCGAATAAATAAATAAAATCTTTTTAAAAAAAAAAAAAGGAAAAGGATAGGTGGACCCAGAAAAATTGGAAATGAGAGAAGGCTGAAGTGTGTTGTCAAAAGGGAGGTAAGAAAGAGAAGATGAAAGTAATTGAAGGAAAGGCATGGAGAGAAATGAGAGATGTGACAGAAGCCATATGGGCAAAAGACTTTAGAGAAAGAGCAAGAATGCTTAAAGGGATATTTTAGGAAGACTTCTATGTGATGTCAAATAAAATCCTTTCCTTGGTCTCCCTATGATTTCATCAGTAAAAGTCCTTACTTGTAAATGCACTGCTGCAGACCGCCTCTGCCAATACCCAAATGCCAGGATTTTTTTTCCCCTCTCAAGAGCCAGTTGGGTTATTTGGCCAAGCATAACATCCCGAAGTGACAGCAGCAGTTACTGCTTAGCATCTCACCACAGCCACCATGCAGAGAAGCTTCTGCAAGACAGCCAAAGTCCACATTAGGATTCTCATATGGAAGGCATCAGGTGGAACCCATAGACGGATCAAGACCGGAGGTGGCAGATCACTAACACTGCAGTGTGAGAAGGTTTGTTGATTGAGGAAGAATTTCTGTGTACCTGAGCAGGATGCACCCCTCTCCTGCTTTCTTTCTGATACACAACCTTGAAAGGTACATGTAAAATGAACCAGAGGATGATGAAATAAACCTTTCTCAGTCTCACCCTACTTTCTTCTCCCTGTGACATGCCCATTACAGAGTTTATTAAGAAACTAAGATGCTAGGAGACAGGGGAAGAGGGAGAAACAAGCATGTGTGGTATCATTCTTATTCACGGAACCTGGCCCTGTCCCCTATTGTCCTTTCATTGGAAACACATTTGATAAAACACACAAAGGTACCCAATGAACAAGTATGATAGGAATTCTGGCATTTACTAAGTCAACCAACAACTTGAATGGGACCTTGGAATTCTCTGAACTTGTCAGGGACTTAGGGTCTCATATGTCCTTTACTCTTAAATTTGGGTTAGGTAATATCAACATTAATCACAGATATTGAGTTTAGGGAATAAACAGAGGCAGGCTGAACCAGGTGGGATTAACAATCAGGGAGAGCCTGGTGATTCTAGAATAAAGTTATGAAATTTTCTTTGTTTCATAAAGAAAAGGGAAGTGGCTGCCTCCCTACTCTCCCATTCATAGGATGTCTCCTTAAGAACAAAGTAGGCCCAATAAGAGGCCCAACCTTTTGATTTTACAATATAAGTTCACAGGCCTTCTGACCTTTGGAATTGTAAACAGTTATTTCCAAAATGAACACAGGAGTCTTTGAGGAGGTAGCAGTCACACATGCATCATTGTCTCCTGAGGTGATAAGAGAAGTTATTTGTTCTTTTTTCTACTTTCCTGTGTTAATTTACGTGAAATTCTGTCTGGACTTTGTAGTCACTTTCATACTAACTTGAATGCAAATAAATTGGTTACTAGTTTTCCCGTAGTAAGTTGTGTTCTCTCTGTATTCTATATTGATACAGAGGAGACTTCTGTTGTCAGTGACTGGCAGGAAACTGTCATATATGCACCCACAAGGCAAAAAAAGAAAATGGGATAAGGCTGAACATTTGGATGGCTGGTGATATCATTTAGTGTGAACAGCCACAAAAGAAGGAGCAGTTCTTTCACAGAGAGCAGAACTTAAGAATTGCAGGAGAACTTAACTACCAAATTTGCATGTCATATTTTAATCTCTTCTAACCCATCTTGAGTTTCTCACACATCCAATCAATCAGAAGACCTGATTTTTCATCCTTCCAAAATCTCTTTGAAATCTATTTTATTCTCTGCATTCACAGAGCCACTATATCAGACCATGAGACCATTATCTCTCCCCTGGCAAATTTAATAACCTTCAATTTTGCTGTCTCTCAAACCATTTCTCCACACTGCTACAAGTCATATTTCTAAAACATGAGATCTCTGCTTACAACTATGGTGTGTAAAGATCTCCTTCCTCTTGCTCCTGCTTACTCCACCAGCTTGATTTCTCATGACTCCAAAATTCTTTCCCCGCTTCCTAAATGTATGGTCCTGACATTGTAAATTACTCAGTGTTACTTGAGCATCCTTACTCTGATCTCCAGGGTTTTGCATAGGCTATTTTCTTAAGACCATTCGTAGCTATCACTCCCTCTATTCACCATTCTCCAATCAGTACTCTCTGCTGTTCATTTAGGACTCAACTAGAATGGATCACCTTCCTCTGAATTTCTTGTCTGACCCTTCCAAGGCATCCCTAATTTCCCCTCTAGCACCTTGCTTTGACCTAACCTGTTGTTTATCACAGTGTACTGTATTTGCCAATTTGTACTGTCTTTTATACTATAAAGTCTTTGGAAGAATTCTTAATTAATAAGTGTTTAGCGATTAAGTCAAAGGTTAATGTTCAAAAGTAGGGCTGGTTTGCATACCAGCTTGATCCAAGGCTTCAAATGAGTCACCGGAACCCAGCTACTTTCTAGTCTTAACTCTGCTCCCTTGCATCTTGGCCTCACTCTCAGACTGCTTCGGGTGTCACACATGACTGCCAATAGCTGAAAGTCTACATTCTCTCAAGTCCAGTGGAAAAGTGTAACTTTCTTTCCCTGAAGTGCTTGCAAAATTCTTATTGAATGTCATTAGCTTTGATTGGACCATTTGCCTATTCCTGAAGCAATCACTTTGACCAAGGAAACTCAGGTGCCCTAACTAGGCTTGAATAACATGCTCATACTCAGAGCCAGAGATGGAGTTCACACTAAGAGCCACATGGAGTATAAGGATAGTTCTTCAGAAAATAATAGAGTACTGATACCAAAAGAAGAATTAATGCAAACTGGGAAACAAAAAGAAAACAAAAGAAAAACTGTACACTACAGTAAATAAATTACATGGCTGTATAAGTCAATGTGTACAGGGGCAAGTTAAGAAATTACAGTGTAAGAAGAAAATCCAGCTACACTTTAAATCTCATTTATATGATGATTTAGCTAACCTTTCCCTGTAAAGTAGATTTCATTGGGAGCTAAATTGAAATTCATTCAGGTTCTTAGGATTCTGCATAATAAATGGAAACTTATTTCCAAGCTGCATGCTGCATGTTCCAAAAAGGATTTATGATTATATAGACTTTGACTTAAACCTTTAGTTTGAATATGACATTTTAAACTTGATGATTGAATTTCCTCCATAAGTTGAAAACCTGGAAAAAGTTTGTGGAAAAATGACTAATTCTGGGTAGTAAAGGCAAGAAATAGCACTTTTACTGTAATTGCCATTCTTAATGATTAACAATAATTTAAACATAAATAAATAAATAGTTTATTATATATGATTCAATTGAAAATTTCAATTATACTAAAAAGTTACGTTAACATAGACCAGGGCAGGAAAGGTGGAAAGAGCTAATTTATATTCAGCAAGAAGTTTCCAGTTACTAACAACTGAGAAAAGCTTTAAACATACTTTTTCCCTTCTGGGAATTTTAGTACAACTTGACTGCTCAGTAAAATCATATTCTCACAACACCTTTTTGTGATGAGAGCAGGCTCCTAAGAAAGCTCCCACCTGATAGAAAGAAGTCTGAAGAATGTCTATCTTGAATTAGGTGTTATAATTAGTTTTGACACCACTTTCACAGTAAGACTCCTTAATCCTCCTGAAATTTTATAGAGGGATAAATCAAGCACCTCCTATATTATATACAGTATTCCACTGGTCTCTTTAATCTCTCCTGTTCATACTTCAAGAGTTAGAGATATTTCAGTTACGGACATGTAGACTGCCCTAGAAGCATCAGATAGATTCTTTTCATGCTGAAAATAAACACTTTTCTAAATAAAAAGACTCTGTTCACAGTTTACATAGCTATATGATAAAAGAGATTCTGTTCCCCAAAGGCAGCATGATAAAGCGGGAAAAGCACTGAATTTGGAAGTCAGATGCTTTTAGCAGAAGTCCCAAATCTTTGCCTTAAAACTTTTGTGACCTTTAAGAGTTTCCTCATCTCCATAGGGGAGAAAAATTATTTTGTATCATAGAGTTATTGAGTGAATCAAAAGGAAATAAATAACATATCCAAAAGAGCTCTGCAGACTACAAAGTCATATAATCTCAGCCTCACTGCTTCCCTATAAGGAAGTACTTGAAAATTGTAGGAACCAAATATATTACAATGGAGTCGAGACAGATTTATGATATATATATCATATATATAACTCTCCCAAATTATAGTGCAATGTTCACTAACATTGATTAAGCACTAATTACATGCAAGGTACTTTGCAAGGCTCTCCTTCCAAATCCGGCAACAATCCCATGAGGTGGGATAATATCGTTATTTCTATTTTATAGAAAAACCAAGGCTAATAAAGATTAACTAACTTCCCTAAGTTCACACAACTAGAAAGCGTGGACCTTTGACTCAACATAGGTCAATTCATTCAAAGCCAATATTCTTAGCTGTACATAGCTTCTCCATCCATACAGGTCCATGTGACAGAAAACATGGCCCTGATATTCCCTTGCAAAAATCTGTAACTGATTCATGATAAAAAAATAATATATATAATCAACTAATGGGAAAGTAGTTGATCATTTAATAAACAATTTCAGGAAAATCATCTTCTTTTGGTTTTATCATAGCCTCATACACCAGAACATTTAAAAACTGCAATAAGCCTATCACTTTTTAAAGCTTTTTAAATAAGCCTTTTAAAGCTTTTTAAGTCTTAAGACTTTTTAAGGCTGAATAGTATTCCATCATATGTATAATACCACATTTTGTCGATCCATTCATCCATTAATGCTTAGTTGGATTATTTCCACCTTTTGGCTATTGTAAAAAATGTTGCATGAACACTGGTATAAAAATATCTGCTTGAGTTCCTGCTTTAAATTCTTTTGAAGTATATACCCAGAACTGGAATTGCCGGATCATATGGTAATTCTATTTTTTAATTTTTTGAGGAACCTCCATACTGTTTTTCATTCAGGCTGCACCATTTTACATTCCCACCAACAATGCCTAACAGTTCCATTTTCTCCACATCCTCACCAATACTTACCAATTTTTTAATTTTTATAATAATATCCTTGAATTTTATAGGTTGTTTTACAATACACATGTATTAGTTTCAAATTCCAGGAGGAAATACCTTCAAAAACTATAAAAAAAAATCAAGAATGATATAGTGAGATTTTGTTGAATGTGAAAAGGTTAAAATTCATGTCCCTAATTATGGAATTAATGTCTTTATCTTGAGAATTCCTTATGATGAAAAATGTTGGAAAGTCTTTTTCTTCCTATATTTTTCATCTCACTTATTGAGATTGCCCTACCATGAATTGATATACCGCCTCACCTTGATCCTCTCCATTATCCCTTATATCCATTTGATAACTAATTGTCCTTACACATGTTTCTAAAACCGATTTTCTCTTCTTCATCACCATTGTCGTTGCCTTGGTGTGGCCCTCATCAATTCTAGTCTGGTCTGTAGCATTTTCCTCTTCTCTCTCTGCCCCTCCAAAATTATTACTCAAAGAGGCAAACATAATTATATCATTGCTTTGCCTCTTGCCCTACCAACATTTTCAGTTGAACTTCTCAAACTCAAGGTACTTTGTCATATTTGCATGAAGCATAGAAATCATTCTACAACATTGATTTTCTTAAATGAGAAATCATTTGAACCATAATTTACATATTAAAATAAGCACAACTGTATTATGTGATTTGCATAAATTTTAGGCAAACCACACACTTCGAAAGTTTTTTCCCACATTAGGACTTTGGACTTTGTGAACTACAGTGCCACAACTCAAAGTTTATTTGTCTGTCTATAAGAGCACATTGGAGGGGAACCTTGAGAAATACTGATTTACAGGATAAAATATAATCTCCTTAGCATGTCATATGACATCCCCTGTGAATTGGCACTTGCCTATATCTCTAGACTCACTTCCTGCCACTTTCCTCCACATCAACACCTTATGTTTCAGAAATGCCACATCATTTGTAGTTTTCAGAATATCACTCTACTGTTTGATATGCTGTCCTTCTCTCACAGAAGGAGCTTCCCCATCCAATCCTCCTAGTCCAAATTTTTCTATGTGGTAAACTCCATTTTCACCTTTCTGTCTTCACCCACATATTTCTTCTTTGAAGCCTCAAGCAGTCTCCTCACCCTCCACTCCTTCAGAGTGTTACTAAATCTGTCTCTCACCTTAAGATGTCAATATTTTGAGAGAGCCTATGATTAAAAGCATAGTTTCTAAAGACAGTCTACATGGTTTTGAACCCCAGTATCATTTTCTACCTCTGTGACTTGAAGCAAGTTAATGGACTTCGCTGCACCCAGATGTTCTTTGTAAAATAGGCTGAATACCAGTGCTTACCTTACAGGGTTGTTGTTAGGCTTCTGTGGGGTGATATACGTACAGGGCTTAGAAAACCTCCAGGCAAACAGTCAGCATTCACAAAATGTCACCCACTTTTGTCTTAATCGTTTTAGAATCCTCAGAACCTGCTGCAGAGTAAGTGCTTGGGAAATGTTTGTTGAAGCAATTAAATTCCTTCTTACTAAATACATGTTTTTGGCCTTCAATTGTTTCTCTTTGGCCAACAGAAAACCTTTTTCTTTTTCTTTTCTTTTTTTTCTTTTTTTTTTTTTTAACTGAAAGAAATCTTGGTGACTGAGAAACCCGAAATGTATTGCTCACATCTCTGGTGTTTCAAATTATTTTGTGTGCCCTGCCCTAGAATTGGCAATAGTGGTAACATGTCACAACAGCTAAATTGAAAGAGGAAGGAATTAAAACACTGAGGGTTTGAGAGGGAGTTCATTTTCCATTCTGCTATCAGAAAGTGGTCCAAACCTCCACACAGGACATGAAAGGCGAACCTATACTTGGAGACCCATCTTTCAGAGTTATGAAAACCCATTACATATTTGTTGAAAGGAAAACGTTTGTGCATTTGGACGATAACTCCACGTAGAGGGAGAAGCCTGCCAGAATGCATGTATAATTGCTTGGACTGCTAGGGGTTTTGTTCAGGGTCTTGAGACTGGTGATAGATGAGCCTAAAAGGACTGCTTTAAATAAACCAAACGTCTTGGATTAGTGTCACTGGACTTAGAGCCCCCTGGGAAAGGCCTGTCTCCCGTGATTTCCAGTATACTCCACTTCCAATGAGCTGGAAATGCCACAAGAAAACCGCTGTTCTCACGGTATTTTTGCCTTTTCCATTTCTGGTTTTAGCTAAGAAAAAAAAAATGGCATGTGTACATGACAGAATAATCAGAGCATCCAAATGTTTGATCTTTAAGCTAAATAGAATTCACCGTGAGTTTCAAGTAAATCCAAATAAAATAACTTCGGGCACATTCTCATAAGTTTCATTTAAGCAGATATATGCCTACAAGTGAGTCAGATTTATTAAGCATTGGCTGTCCTGAAATTGTATTCCATATATATTAACTGAAGGCAAAATGGCAGAATAACTAAAATTGGTTAATGTCTCTAAATTTTTGTTTAGGGATATTTACTTAAACTACTTCCAAAGATGTGCTGTAAATAAATAAGCATATTTAAATGAATATTTGGATCTTTTTCTAAAAGAGATTGACTTTTGTTTATTTACAAACTTGTAGAAGGATTTAATTCCATGTTTTTGATTATGCTACAATAAAACACAGCAAATCTTTATGAGTTACTAACTATGTGCCAGGCACAGTGCTAATAGCTGGGGACCAATTAAGGGGACATTGACATATATGCTAATTGTTTTTAAATATGTGCAGTTAAGAATATTTAGATAAAGTAACCAAAGGAATCTGAAGAAAGAAGAGAAAGAGAAAAAGATACACTGCAAGTCATTATAGAACCATTTAGTAAGAGTCTTCTTTTCTTCAACAGTGTGCTTACTGTTTTTTCTATTATTAGTAGCAGAAAACAATGACTAAAAATTAAGTGAAAATTAGTGTGTTTTTTAATCCTGATTTTTGCAGATAAGGTAGTGTTTCAATTTACTTGTAAAAAAAAAAAGGACTATGATTGCTGTTTAAATTTTCTGAGTAGTAAATGTTCACAACCAATTAAGTAGATCCTAGTATCAAGGTAATTAGAAACGTTATTATTCATATATGTGCATATTAATAGGTATGTTCATTAACTGAATCTATTAATTTTTACATACATACTATGCAGATACCATATAATGGTTAAAAGCTCAAAATGCGGAGTTGGTCAGTATATACTTGGGTCTGAATTTTTGTTCTTCGTCTTCATAGCTGTGTGGTCAGAATTGCTTAACATCTCTGTGCTGCAGAGTCCACATCTGTAAAATAAGAATTATAACAGTAACTACCTGATAAAGTTATTGAGAGAATGAAATGAGGATCCACATAAAATGTTCAACTGAATGCATTCATAGTGAGCATGAAATAAACGTCTACTTTAATTAGTAGTAGTAATACTAACAAGGTTAATGAGAAATGTACTTAATAAACTACAGACTTTGAAGACAATTGAGATTGGGGAAAATTAATGATCTTAACACAAATAAGTTTAATAAGACTAGAAATTGTGACAACTATGAGTAATGAAACCATGTGTGTATTTCATAGTTGTCACTCAAACGTCTGGTATTATCTGAATCTAATTGTTTAACACTGTACCCAGAGCATATTCAAATCCAGGAATTTCAGTTATCCATCTCCAAAGAATGTTTCTCTGCAATTCAGTGAATATGTCTAAGAATAACTAACATATAAGCACAGTTTGACTACTATCTGTTGTGAGGTCTGTGAGCTGGGAATAGTGTGGTGATATTTGAGCTGCTACTGGAGTTTCTACTATAAGCATGGGGCAGCATTTCCCATCTTCAAACGACCCCCACTGCTAGTGTAGTGTTGGAAATATAGTGTTCCTGTTACTCAAGAACATTAGGAAAATGTGGCTCTGCTTTAGAGAATCCATGACATCTCTATTAGAGAATTTTTCTCTTAGCTGGAGTAAATACTTTACTTGCCTCAAAGAGAAATAGCAAGCTTACATCAAAACAACAGCCTTAACCCTAGGTATTCATTCAGATAGAGGAGGGAGGAAAATTAGCAGTTTTCGGGGGACTCCTGGATCCTACCACTGGTAGGAAGGAAAGTAGACTGTCTGCTTGAGGGTGCTGCTCAGTCTCATCTGAGCACTGCAAGTTAACTTCCCCAGAGACTTCCCCCAAATGCTATACGAAGAGAAGGAACCTGCACTTGCCCAGGTGATATGAAAGATGAGGAGGGTATCTTGGCTCCATCTGTTGGCCTGCCCCAGAGGCAGACACAGTACTATGGTAAAGAGTCCTCCTCTTTATTGTGGTAATCACTTCACAATACGTACACATATCAAACCATTATGTTGTATACCTGAAACTAATATAATGTTATATGTCAATTAAGTCTCAAAAAAAATGGGCTATGAAACAGTGGGGAAAAAAGTGATTTTTTTTTTTCAAAGCTGTATCTGAAGTACTGTTCAGGCAACCAATATTCCTGAACTGTAACAGAGTGTTGCTTACCATGGAAAATAATTTGGCATGACAAGGAGCTCTTATTTACTGAGTCTAAGGTTTGGATAGTGGAAACAATGTTATAAAGGGTTCATAGTCGAGAAACAGATGAGTTAATTAGAGAAGTTTACATTAATGAAAAATCATTGAGGATCAACCCTTTGTCATATGTCCTCATGAAGGGCATTCATAGTTAACTTATTACATGACATCACAAAAACTTCTTTTCTTATGACATAAACCAATAATTTGTCAGGTTAGTCTCTTTAGGCACCAGTTGTTCTAGCTTAAAAATAAATTACAAAATTGTTTCCTGTTTGCCCATATAACTTTTTTGCTAAATAGTGACCTGGATCCAGGATTAATGACCAAATAAAATATCTCCACCTTGTCAGAGATCTAGCAATTTTAAAGCCTCACAAAAATGTCTTGTTCCCATCCAGTCTCTGCCTCTTTGGGGACAGCAAATAGCAACCAATTATGATGCCTTTACATGGGACTGGGATGTGCCTGTTAACAAGTGACTCATCTCTCTTCATTTAATATAGTTACCAGATCTTAAAATCAGTATCAAACTCCAAATAAAACTCTTAAGAAATCTACTATGTCCTTGCCCAGAAATGCATTATATACCTTTCCGTGGGTGGGTGGGTGGGGGGGATGGAAGATAAGAGCAAGAATGCCAGTGGTAGAAATAAAGAAGCCTCCCAACCGTGCAGGGCATCTCTCTAACAGCTACACACTTTAAGAGGATGTTGGATTCTGGCATGTACTCTCTCTGGGCATAAGCTGGGAACCAAGATTAATTAGGATCATCTAGTAGCTAGAAGCAAATAAGACTTGAGAGAAGATGGGGTCCCACCACACAATAGACTGCTGATTATTTTGTATCCTAACTAAATTTTAGGCTTAATTGGCCTGGAGAAGTACCCATGACGTAAGCGATTCTGAATTCTCCAAATCTATGTTTTCCTGTAGTTAAAACAATTAGTGAGTACAGGAAAACATTAAAACAGATCATATTTCTCTTTCTGGGGAAAACCTGAGATTTGTTTGCTTTCGAATCATGAAAAAGATCAGAATATGTTTTTTCTACTCCTAGTAAGTCATTAATGCCTGTCATCTGAAATGTGGCTTTTGCCAAAGATTGTTTATAAATGAGCAATTAGAACTTACTGAAGCATTGTAGATGAAGCTTATTTAACTGATGAGTGAACTAACACCATATATCAAGTTGTGATTTTTCTTCCTTAGTAAAAGCATGTGACATTAGGAGACATAGTACAGAGCTTCTTTGTAAGAAAGTCATGAGCCAAGATTGAAACTATTTACCACAGAAACAAAATGGGGAAACTTTAATGGATATAAATAAAATAATAGCCATTTTATACTCACAGCAAAAACTTACCTATATATTTTTGTGTGTGTATGTGTGTGTGCGTGTGTGTGTGTGCGTGTGAGAGAGAGAGAGAGAGAACCAAGCAGGATAAAGGATAACACTTATTTTGTAACAAAGGTACCACTGTTTTGATCTTTAATGGTGGTTATCATAAACATGAAAATCATGTTTCTTTGTTGAATAAGAGTCAAGAAATTAGCAGAGGGGCGCCNTGTCCTTGTGAGATTTGGTTGTTTCTTCTGGGAAAAGAACAAGGGTATATATTATAAAAATATCAATGAATGGTATAATATTCAAGAGGTTAATGGTCTCTACTTTTATATTTTATGTCAATAACTCCAATATGGGGGTTTTTTTTTTTTTAAAAAAAAAAAAAAAAAATTTTAAAAAAAAAAAAAAAAAAAAAAAAAAAAAAAGAAATTAGCAGAGATAAAACTATATCATTTCAATAACTATGCAAAAAATTGCAGGGAAAAAAGTACATTTCAAGTCAAAATGATCCAGTTTTCTCTCTGCCTACACAACATGTAATATAGATTGTAAGTCATTATAATACAAAGATTGGAATTTAGCTTCTTCTCCACACTCCTGTACTTTAATTTGATACAAAATGATGTATCACAGTAATATTTATATTTTTCTCATTTGATCCTCAGGGGATAGAAATAATCCACATACTATTCTTGCATGATAGATATTCCCAAATCTCCAAACTTAAAGATCATAGCTTCACAAGGGAAAATTACAAATAACCCTCTATCAAAACACTGATTCTTTTCCTGTTTCTTATTAAAGCACTTTTTAGGATTAAAAACTTCCTTATAGAGTATCAGTGCTGGAACATGATTAAGATAAAGCTGAAGTCAGATAGCTCAACAGAGAAGCAATTTCTTGACAAGCTTCCTTTCTCCAGAATGGAGCCGACTTGCAATCCATTGGTATCAACTACTTCAGCAGAGCAAACTGTATGAAAGCTTCAAACATTGAAATTGGCAGGTTTTAAACCTTTATATCTTTTTGTTTCCTTTTCAAAAGAGTTGTGTGAAACAGAAATACTATCTTCACATGTAGAGGGAAAAGAAACATGCTCTTTCTTGGAAGTTCTCAATGAATGTAAAAGTAAGTGAGAGGCCCCTCCAATGCCAAGGGAAAGCCTTGAAAGCAGGGGAACGTTTTGTCAGATTAGCCATTTCCCCCCTGGCAGAACGATCAAGGACAAATTCCTCTATCTCTACTCTTTGCCATATCCTCTTTATTCAAGAATAAAACCACTTTAAAGTCACTCTGCACTCTGTGGTGTTGAGTAAGTACTCTACGTAGAGCTGAAGGAAAGGGAGAAAAAAACAGGACCCTGATTCCAAGAGACATGGTATTGGAGGACATGGATTTATGCAACCACCTGATATGACAGGAACTCATGATTCCCTGACTCTGAAAGGTGGTGTGCTCCATGAACTGTAGGAAACTTTTCTGGGGGACAGAGAGACAATTATTCCATATTCCTTCTGTGTCCATGTAGAAGGACTCTACCTAGATGAGCATTGTCTTTCCCACCCCAGGGATGGAGAAATAAATGAAATATCTGAATGGGGAATTTTAAAAATGATCCTCAGATCTTAGCATGCTCCATGGCACCCATTCTTCCCGAAATTTGGCAGGAAGCTGAGAAAGTGTTTAGACTCTTCTGTTCCATCTGTGCACTTGGAAGTCTACTCCGGTTAGGGAATCCTGTGATGATCTAGCTTGCCAGTACTGGGGCAGGCGGGGGGGGGGGGTAAGTTTAATCATGGAATAAAGTATTATTAACAAGCCCATTCCCCTCTATACTTAAATCAGCTTTGTCAATGTAACAAAACAAGTAATATTTTGACCTGCATTCTTCTGACTCCTGCACTTAGCTCTAAGTGTGTTCCACAATTGGTTGGGAAAGAGGGGATTTATTTACTGACTCACTAAAATCCAAATAGCTTCCAGCTGTGTAAATAAATTAGTGTTCATCAATGAATGGCTGGCTTTCAAAGATAATTTCTTTTATTACCATCAAAGTTCTTACTCTATTAAGCAACTGAAAACAAGAAAAAATGATTAATGTAAATGGAGGGGAATGTGAGTCAATGAACGTTTAAAGGAATCATGAATATGACTATATCTATAGCCTTAGAAACCTCCTTGGTACTTAGAGACACATGAGTGTAAGGATGTCCCCATACTTACAGCTTAAGGACATCTGGGGCATGGTAGATTAGAGGGAAATTCCATTGAAGTTCATTGAAGGCCTTGATTAGTTTGCAGTTTCATAGACATGGTGATGGACTATTTCATTTTGGAATGGGAAGCAGTTTGTGAGATGTAAAAAGAAACATCGAATATCCCCCCTGCAGTATTTCATTTAATCCTCACAACAACTGGGTAGAAGAATACTAGTCTTTCTCCATTTATAGATGAAGAAACAAGGGTTAGATGCATAAAGCTGCTTGCCCAAGACTTCAAAGACTGGAAATAACTGAGCCAGAGTTCAATTCCAGATCTGTGAAAATCAAAGCTCTTGCTTTAACTATTCTGTCATTCTGCCTTATTCATTTTACTATTGCCAGTGTCAATCACCTTGAAACTAATCAGTAAATGCTTGTTGAATTGAATTAGGAGTGGAGTTAAAAACAAGCATTAAAAACTGTTCTCTTCACTTAGTTTTCATGTTTATAAACATTGCAATTGATAAATCACCCAGAACTAGAATAAATTAAATACCAGATACTCTGAACAGCTATGAGATTAAAAAACTAAAAGGACTAACTCACCCAAGAAAAAAATTGAGAATCCTGAATATGAAGTTTGTTTAACAAAGTGGTAACTAAAGACATGATAATGGCCAACAGATATTTTTCAAGTATAAATGTGAATAGTGAGAGGATGAATTTAATTAAATATATCATTTTGAGGAAATGGAAATTTAGGTCTAATTTAACACAAAGCATTTTAACCATGAGAACTCAGATGTCACAGAATAATCTCCAGGGAATAGATCTTCTACTTCAGACGTTTAAAAATAGATTGTGTTTACCCAAGAGAAAAGAAAGAATATGTCCCCTCAAAGACTTACACATTAATGTTTATAGCAGTTGTGTTTGTAGTTGTGAAAAACTGAAAACAATCCAAATGTCCATCAGCAGTTAAAGTGTGGTATATCCATATAATGGAGTACTATTCATCAATAAAAAGGAATGAGCAGTTAATACATACGATAACATTGATGAACCTCAAAATAATGATGGTGAGTAAAAAAATCAAGGCCAAAATAGAGTACATACTCTCTGATTCCATTGATATATAAGTCTATACAATGATCAGTGGTTGCAGAAGGTGAGAGGTAACAAGGAGAGAGGAAGGACAAAGGGACATAAGGAAACTTTTGGGCTCACATACATGTTCATGAGGTGAATGGTGATTTCATGGGTCTATACATATGTCAAAATATATCAAGTTGTATACTTTAAATATATGCAATTTATGTCAATTATACCTTAGTAAAGCTGTTTGAAAAACAACAAACAAATATCTAAAAAAAATAGACAAAAGGTTATAAGACATTGTTCCAATAATCAAAAGAACAGAATGGCTCCATCATACTCTTTTTCCTCCACAATATACCTCCAAAACTACCTACTTCTCTTGTGGTCAGTCTGTTTTCCTATACTCTTAATCTACGTAGTATGTTGCTTTTGGAGCAAAGAATAAAAAAAATCAAAAATCACTTACAAAGAGATCATGTTTATTAACATTTGAGGATATTTCTTTCAGTTTTTGATATCGGCATCATACTCTCAGTATTTGGATTTAGTTTTAATATTAGGTTCATGAAAAAGAACCCTCTTGCACTGTTGTGGGAATGAAAACTGGTGCAACCACTGTGGAAAACAGAATGGAGGGTCCTCAAAAAGTTAAAAATAAAACTACCCTATGATCTAATAATCACACTACTGGGTATTTAACCAAAAAAGACAAAAACAGTAATTCAAAGGGATACATGAACCTCTGTTTTTAGAGCAGAATGGATAAAGAAGATGTGGTATATACAATGGAATATTATTCAGCTTTAAAAAAGAATGAAATCTTGCCATTTGCAACAATATGGATGGAGCCAGAATATGATGCTAAGTGAAATAAGTCAGAGAGAGAAACACCATGAGATTTCTACTCATATGTGGAAGTTTAGAAACAAAACAAATGAGCAAAGACAAAAAAAAAAAAAAAAAGACAAGCCAAGAAACAGACTCTTAACTATAGAGAATAAACTGATGATTATCAGAGGGGGAGGGGGTGAAGGAGTGGGTGAAATAGGTGATGGGGATTAAGGAGAGCACTTGTGATGAGCACCAAGTGTTGTATGGAATTGTTAAGTCATCTATATTATACCCCTGAAACTAGTATAATAATACTGTATGTATTAAAATTACATAAAATTAAAATAATATAAGGTAGACCAAAAAATCAGGTTCATACCATTTGTATTGTGTTTTATATAAACCTCCTAATCCTCAAACTTTTCCACTATATAGAAAAATGTAAAAAGTCCAATACTTATATAATCATTCCTTGACTTGTTTTTCCTTCAGTTTTTTTCTTTTAAGGAAACAAACATTTTAAAGTCATACTTTCCATTTCTTCCCTCTTTCAGAAGTAAACAAAATCCTGATATTAGTATATATCATTATCAAATTTGTATTTTTTCCTTATTATATACATATATGCACAAAAATACATACATTTTGTTGTGCTTTGAACAGTTACATAAGTTGTATCATGAGAAGCATAATTTTGCATCTTCTTTTTTCCATTCAGTATGTTTTCTGAAATTCATCCATGTTGTTGCATGTCAATCCAATACTTTCTTTTGACTATGTCCTCATATATGTATAAATCAGTTTAGCTATTCCTGTTTCATTTAGTATTATATCATGGTTGTTCTCCAAGCTCTTGTGATTTTCCCTTTTTGGAAGACTCTTCCCCCAGCTCTTTCTGGCTGGCTTTCTCCTCCTTTAGGTCACATCTCAGAGAAGGTTCCCAGATTACCCTATCTGAAATAACTTCCATTCTTGCCCACACCCAACAAATGGTTATTCTCTTTTTCATGTCACCTTTGAATTTCTTTTATAGCATTTACTTTTCATTTTCTCTGCTTGTTTATTGTATGGTTCCTCCAAAAGATGGTAAGTCCCTTGAGGTCAGGAACTTGTCTTCATTGTTCACCTTTTTATTGTTTTCACCTTTATATTTTAAAGACGGATGTCACATTAGCACAATGCATGCCACATTAAAAGGTCTTAACTAATATTTAGAGAAAAAATAAATGGATAGATGAATGGATGATGGATGGTAGGAGTGATAGGTATGGATGATTGGATGCTGACTATGTCATTTCAGGTTCTAATTCTATGAGGCCCTGTCAACCAAGAAAAGAGGCAGAACTGAATAAAACAAAAACATTTATTTGGGGTCTCAGTATTGCAATTCAGATAACACACATTTGGGTAAATTATGTCCCACTAGGGAACAATAATCAGAGGTTTTTAATGACAAAAAGGAATGCTTATGTACATTGTTTATAAAGAATTTTGATTGGTGTTGGTGGCAGAAAAATAATCTTGGCTAAGCGTAATTGCTAAGGCTATCACTAAAGAAAAGTATGTTACTGTAGCAAGTTGCAGATGTTCCTGCAGTGTCTGGAATATTTGCAGTTTGGCCCAATTCAAAAGTTCATCATTGTATTTGGGGAGGAGGTGCATAAGGCCCACCTTCTTAATGACCTCCTGACTTCATGTTAAATCCCCTTGACATAAGTGACTCTATTTTATTTTACTCTTCACACCCCATTCTACCATCAACAAAAAGACCAGGAGAACTTAAATTTCACATCTTATTCCTCAGCCACATTTGAGCTTTTCTACTCTGGATAGCCAGATATAGCTTGGTCTACTGTAAAAATAACAAACCTCTAAATTCTGTGCTTACAGTTCAAAAGCTACAGTTTAATCCCTTCAACTTCTCTTTTCAAATTATTAATTCAAACAGAAACTAAATTCTGCCCATTCAGCTAGATTACCAGAATATATCCTTTATTTGACTTCTCAGTACTCAGGATAGACCATAAATAATTTATGGCTAGTTTCATGAATTATTTATAATTTACATAGCACATAGATTATTTTTTTTTCATATCTAAGTAGAGATTTTCTAAAGTTTTGAAAATTTGAAAATATTTGTATACCTATACATTTCTGTAGCTACTTTGTAAATTTTATAGAGTTGGCTTTGCAATATAATGAAAAATGGGAAATTTTAGATAGTAATTTTAACTTTAATTTTAACTGTGAAAGAGCACACATGTCCTCCTTACTCCAAACATATATTCTTCTGAAATAGTATAAAAAATTGATATTTGCAAAATTGGCTTAGAATAATTTAAAAATACATACACTTTTCCTGAATTAAAGTTGTTATTTTTATCCTTTAGATATCATCTAGATTAAAAATATCCTTTGTATTTGAGGATGTCTTAAAATGGTAAATATTTTGCAAATGTAATAATCTGTTTTAGTAAAATACATAATAAAATTAGGTAGCATTTATTGTGCACTTAACTATATGATAAGCACTTCTATGTGTATCTCATTGAGGCAGCACCTGTAAGGTAGATATTACTTTCTCCATTTTACATACAAGGTTTGAAAAGGTTATTTAACTTATCCAAGTAAGAGGTAGGACTGAAACTTAACTTTAAGCTATCTTTTAACCACTATACCATAATGGAAATGAGGTAGAGGGTCAATGAGAAAATAAAAAATCACCCTTCATCCCATAACCCAGAGATTATGATTGTTAATATTCTATTTTTGTCCCATTTTTATTCTAGTTTATTTTGTCCAATTTTTATAACCTGTGATTTTGTTTATATATATACATTTATATGTATATATGTATATATTCTGTGTTCATCTTTCACTTAGTCTTATGTCATAAATATTTCTGATGTTCAGTATTTTTTACAATGTTCCTTGTTATTGAGGTACAATTCTTTAACAATTCCCTTTCCCAAAACAGTTTGCACTCTCCACATTTCCTAACCCCCCACAACCTGCTAATTCATATGTGCTTGCTTTAAATCACTCGATCTTCTAAATCCTGTATCTTAATTAAGAAAATAAAATATTAAAAAGCCATAAGAGTACCCAGAAAGAATTTGTTGGCTAATATAAAGGGAAATGAGCATGTTGGTGTTCTTAAAAACTAACTCTTCTTCTTAAATATTAAAAATTCCTTAAATGGATTTCAACAGAACATGATGAATATGTTGGTTACAATGGTGAAGATTCTCCTCAAAGAATAAACTTGGCACATCTCATCAAGGTGAGGCTGGTACAGTAGAAATGTTTTATGCTGATGATTTTGTATTACTAAAAAGGCATTGATAGGTAGTATCCAAAGCAACAAAGCAATGAAATCTATGCCTTAAAAGTGCAGGTTGTCCTTGTGCATCACAGAAGGTCATCACTGTGTAGATCCAACTGTCTCCAGGTACTAAGATTGTACCCAGACTCCAAGTCACCGTAAATTTGATACAAGCTAAAGCTGCTCCAAGCCCAGATTTAAAAAGTCTTTCAGCAAAAAGATAAGATATTGGTATCATGATCAATTTAAGAAAGGGCACTGATAAATATATGCTAATGAAACATTTTACTGATGTATTAAATGACACTACTTAAGTGAGATGTTTTAGGTTGGCATCATTCAAAAGCCCCCGGGTTAAAATAAAAATATCAAGCTATTCTTAAACTCAAAGATTCTGAAAAGCTATCAATATAAAAAGTGCAAATTGAATTTCTTGGGAAAAATTTATTAACAGCAATGACTAACCAGCACATCCTATCATCAAATCTATACAAATGATTTTCAACTTAAATAGCCACTTGCACATTTCCTCTAACATCAAAGAACTTTTGCTATGTGCATAATAAAGAAGAATTTTTATTTCTCTGCAAGACACTTTTGAATTGTAGTTACGTGTTATTAGTAAAATGGGAAAGATAACTCTAGAAATTTTTATACATGACTTAAAGCTATTTATGCTCAAGACAAATGGTCATGATTATTATAAAGACAATTTGGATTCAATTATTTTCTGACCTTACAAATAAGGTCTTTATAAACTGTTAAACAGGCAGAGCTTTTAGCTTATTTTAACTTTTCTTTGAAACAATTTTATTGTTAGTTAATGTATGAAATGATTCTTATAGCCATTTTTTTGTGCTTACAAGAGACCTTTATAAAGTAAATACCACTATTTAGAGAAATAAATAAAATCTGTTTAATATTATCTTCCTGTTATAATTATTTTTGAAACTGGTTATAACTGTATAAGTACCTTTTGTTTCTGGGTTCTAATTTCCATTATAAGTGAAGCCTTAAAGATCTGGTTAACTTACTTAGTAAAATAACATGCTGTAGGGTATGTTGATCAAATGAATTCTAACTGCTTCTGCAGAAATCAGAAATTCAGCTAACATTCTTGTACTGGGTGATTCACTATTGTGTATCCTTTTAATTGGCAGTATTTCTATGTCCCTAATAGAGGAAATACTGTCATCCTAACTACACAAATTAGATTTGCCTTTCTAAATGTAACCTAGAGGCATACAACTCCAGACTTAAGTCATTAGAAAGAGGAATCAATATATTTCCAACATTTTATAATTACTGAAATAAATGCCTCTGTTTTACCCAAAATGTTGCCCAGCTTCCCCACTAACTCCTTATTTGCCTTAGATTCAAAATATTCTTGCTTAATCAAGAACAAGCTTTATGTTCTTACTTATTCTCAAACATGAAAATCCATCTGGCCTTCTGATGCCCTTTAATTTTTAAGAGTGGATTTCTGCTTAGCGTAAAATTTTCTAGTCCATTTAGTGGACCAGTGATAATTTTTATTTGGTTAAACTAACCTAATTTTGTTACTCAACTATATTGTATAAACCTGAAATGAACATAGAGAGGGAAAGTTTTACTTCATGAAAATCCTACCTTAATATGTAACCAAAGTCCTTAGAAAAGCTTTCCATCTTGGATTGATCAAGAGCAATGTAAAAGACAAGTCATCCTCATGACAGGAGACTGCGGGTTTCTGGTGGACAAGGTCATTTCAATGACAAAATTTGAACCAGTGAAGGGAAACTCTGACCAAATTTAAGCATCTTTGTAATTGTTTACATAGAACTCACTCAGAATAATTTACTTACGGAAAAAGGGCTGGCAGTACAACTATTGGAAGTGACTGTAACTAATCAATTCTATGCCAGAACTTTTGTTTCTCACTCTTTTAAAAAAGAAAGAGAGGGAAAAGGATAGAAAGAAAGAAAGTGTTGAGTTTAGATTGTTGGATTAATGCTTGGGGAGAAGTTTTTTCATCAAATTATTTTGTTTGCTCCTCCTGAATGAGTTCTATAGATGTGCCCTGGGAATCTACGTACCTCCTTATCTGATAATGCCTGAAATCATATAGTAAGTGGGGCATAAGTTGAGTTTTTATGCATAATAACCAAAGACAATATCAATATTGTGTTTCAGATATTCCTTCTCTACTGATCAGGTTGAAAATGCACACTCAGTTACACATTTGGGTGCTTTCTTTACTTCTGCTTTCATCCAGATGCTCCCTGAGTAGAGAATTACATCTTCTTTCCCAATTTGATTTGTCGTTGTCAATTAAATAAAACAAATGAAATGTCAAGCAGTCTCTTACTGAGAAAGGCCCACTTAATTGTCTTTGGTTCAATAAGAGGGTAGTTTAAATTGCACAACTGAAACATGCTAAGAAGGCTATAGAATCATAATGCTTTCCTGGAGGACAGAAGGTATTTTCTTTCATCTTACAATTTGAATTAATATAATGGATTCCCCAGTTTGTTTCAAGTAACTTTTGTTTTTCATAACCACTGAATGGCCAGAAATTATATGCTTTAATTCTGTTTCTACTTGTTATTGTTTAAGTGAGATTTGCTTTCTGGTAAAGACATTTGTTCTTGAGGTACATCCTTGGGAAATTAAAGTTACATTCCTGGGATTGGTTTTCTGGATAAGAAGAATGAGTATCAGCTACTCCAGAAAGGTGCTATGACAAATGACTCCAGTGTCTGAAGGTCAGAAGTAGAGCCACTGAAGACTACCAGTGTCCTTGACCCCTCTTCTCTGAGAGATGGCTGGGGGCAAGGGGGAGACTCTTCTTCATGCTGTGTTGCCTAACATTGTAAAAATTCAAAAACGGCAAGCTGATCAATGCCACTCATAATGAAGAATTACATTCCATGTGTTTTTGTCTGTTTAATTCATAGCTGTATCCTCTTGACCTAGAAAGAGCCTACTATATAGAAGGTTTCTAATAAATATTTCTCAAATGAATCTTTCTAAAATCTGATATATAGGTGCAAAAAGCTGACTCTTCTTTATGTGCATAAGAGGATAAGATCCACTATTTAATGATAATATACTATTAACCATTTTATATCTATCATCTAATTTAATCTTTTTAAAAGTCCTTGGGAAAAAAATTTCATTATCCTAATTTAAAAATAACAACAACAACGATATTTTTTTAAAGGAGAACACTAGTGTTATGGACTGAATGTTTGTCTCCCCAAACTCATATGTTAAAGCCTACTCCCCAAGGTGATGCTATTACCAGGTGAGGCCTTTAGGAAATAATGAGAATCAGATCAGGTCCTGAGAGTGGGGCCCTCATGAATGGGATTAGTGCCTTTATAAGAATGGCAAGAGAACTTGCTCCCTCTTTCTGCTGTCAGCCCTGTGAAGAAACAGGAAATCCATATTCTGCAATACAGGAGAAAGCCTTCTCCAGAACCCATCCATGCTGGCACCCTGATCTCAGACTTTGAAACTCCAGAACTATAAGAAATAAATTTCTGTTGTTAATGAGCCACCCAGTCTATGGTACCTTGTTATAGCAGCCTGAACTGACTCAGACCGCTAGGAAACTTGCCCAGATTTTACAGACTGTAGGAAAGAATTGCATCCTGATGTCAGCTTGATCATTTTCTCCCTACTTCATTTTCTCATGTGCAAACTGAAGGCAATAATTCAAGCTCTAGAATGGATCATATCTAAAGGCAACTGAGCCAATCAAGATCTTCATGAAACCAGAGTTAATTCCTCATCAATGTTAATCAGCAAAAATATTTATGGGAAGCTTCTTAGTTTAGTGGTATAATATTCATGTTTTTAAAAAATACATTTGAGGGGCGCCTGGGTGGCTCAGTCATTAAGCATCTGCCTTTGGCTCAGGGTGTGATCCCAGAGTCCTGGGATCAAGCCCCACACCCGGCTCCCCTCCTGGGAGCCTGCTTCTTCCTCTCCCACTCCTCCCTTCCTCTCCCACTCCCCCTGCCTGTGTTCCCTCTCTTGCTGGCTGTCTCTCTCTCTCTGTCAAATAAATAAATAAAATCTTAAAAAAAACACATTTGAAGTTCAGTTGTTGAATACATAATCCATTCACTTGATTCAAAGTTCACAAAGTATAAAATACATAATCCATTCACTTGATTCAAAGTTCACAAAGTATAAAATAATGCACTAGTGTCTCTTAGCCACCCTGAGCATAATTTTTAGCTATAGCTATTAGCATGAATTTTTAGCTAATAGCATAGCTATTAGCATGAATTTTTAGCTATGTTCAATAGGTCTAATATGTAGTATTTTCATTATTCTTTTCTATATATTCCACAATTTCTGTTTGGGTATTCTCTTGCCTCAAGCCTTTTAAGATAAAGTTTTTATATTTCTTTTTCTGGTTGCTTTTCCCCTCCTTTTTTTTTTTAAGGTTTTCTTAGTTTGTTATAATTTTTAGTTGTATTACACTGGGATCACAGAATGTCGTATGTGCTATTTGCATTTTATAAGATTTATTTAGATTTTCCTTATGTCCTTGTATATGCTTGACTTTTTTAGTATTACAGAAACATTTGGAAATAAAGCATGTTGTGTACTAGCTGACTGTGTGTCTGTGTGTGTGACTGTGTGAGTATGTAGTTTACTTAGGTGTTCTAAATCATTTCCTTTTTTTTTATGTTTAGTCAAATTGTCATGAATTATGAAATAGTAACTATATCTCTCACTGCAAATCCCTTCTACTTTTCTTATATTTCTTGTGTTATCTTTTTTACTCTATGAATATTGATGCTATATTATTTGATGCACAGGTATTCATAACTATTATGAGTTGTACATTTTACCATAAAAATGTACCCTTCTTTACTTAATATTTTTGAAGTCTGAGTTGAGTGTGTCAGATAGTAAAATCACAACCCCTGCTTTCTTTTGTTTTCACTGGCCTGGTATATGTTTGTGAATTTTTTTTTTCAGCCTTTGTGACTCATTTGTTTTAAGTGTGGCTTTTACATACAACATAAAATAGGGTTTTAATGTGTAATCCGATCTGAAGTCCTTTTTCCTTTAAGAAGTGAGTTTAGTCCTTACTGATATGACAATATGCTTAATGTAGTCTGTCACTATTCATTTACCTAATTTCTTTTAATTTCTTACTGTATGTAATTCCTTTTCTTCTTTCCTCCTCTCTTCTATGCCACCTGATTTTTATCAATTATACTGTCTTTTTTAGTATTTAAATTTGTGTTCTTGTATATATGATCCTTACTAATTGATTTTCACTATGATATCACTCACCCATTATTTAGAATGATGAGAAATAATTGACTCAAACTTCTTTCCTCCTTCTACTCCTAATTTTTGTTGTAATTTTTTCTATATCATCAGGGTCTATAACAGGGTATGTAACACTCACTCTGTTCTGCCATCCTAATTTCCACTCTTATTTCAGTGTTTTAGGTAGACCTAATTAAAGAGTCAGTGCTCATCAACAGTGCTTTTAATATTCATTTTTCACAGTTTGCCCAGTTGAAGCTATTTCCTTATGAGAATCATCAAGAAGTCTCATGGGAACAACATTCCCAAGAAGCTGATGTCTAATGTGTCCAAATGTTGTCTTAAACTGAACATCACTTTGAGGAAGTACAAAATCCCTGGTCATACTTTCTTTCTTTTACTTTTTTTATTGCTATTCCCCCACTTACTCTTAACATCAACTTTTGCTGTGGAGAAGTCTAAGGACAGCCTCATGTTTTCACCCCTTACAGGTAATTATATTTTTCTTTGCTCCTCAAAGATTTCTTCCTTTATCTTCAAAGTTGAGCATGTTTAACTGGTTATAACTCCACTCTCTTTGCTTCGATCAGTTTTCCCTTAGACATGATGTATACTTATTTGGACCCAAAATTCTCCCATTTCAAGAAAGTGAATTACAAATGTTTTCCCTGATCCATTATCTTGTTTTTCTCCATTGGGAATTACAAAGTCTGTCTTTTCCTTTCCTCCATATCTATCCTTTTGTCTCTGATCCTTCTTTCCTTCATCACCATTTCATATTTTATACTTCACGGTATTTTCAATAGTGTTCCCTCGCAAGCAACCACAACAAAAAGATATAAAAGGAGACACAAAGATGGGGAAGAGGAAGAAATACAAATAAAATACAAATACAATACAATATACAAATACAAGTAATAACATATTTGTTTTCAATAGTCTCTTTTGTCTACCCTCCCTTGTTTTCCTCCTGTTATCACTATTATTTTTCTACTTTTATTTTTCCCCCAGAATTCCTGAGCTCTGTCAGCTCACACTTCATTTCTTTCCATTATCTCACCATCTCCTCCCAGATCTCTTGCATTTCTGTCCAGTACTCTTGTTTCATGGAAGCAGTTTCTTCATCATGTGTTTTTAATTCACTTTGCAATTTTTTTCATATAAGAGATCTAAATCTGCCCTTTGGTTTTCCTGTCCTTCCTTTTCTTTCTCCTTCCCCTGCTCTTTCTCCTTCTCTTCTACCTCCTTCTCCTTCTTTCTTTCTCTCTCATTCTCTCTCTTCCTCACCCCTCCTTATATCTCCTTTTATATCTTTATGTTCATGGTGGGGGTTTTTTTTGGTAAGGGGAACAAAATTGAATTAATCTATTAACACTTTTATCACTGATCCATGAATGGACACCCTTAATTTTTGACCATTTATTCTTGTTTGTTTTCCCACATTAATAATAGAATAAACAACCACAAAACCACCACTTGATATTAAACTGGAATATTGAATATATCAACAACTGTTTGCACCTCCGTCATTCTGTCTTCCACCTCATCCAAACTAATCACTATCCCAAAACTTGGTATTATCAATCTTTTGCCTAAGAAATCTAGAGGACTTTCAAAGGCAAATGGCAGAGTAGGAGGATCATAGGCTCACCTCATCCTATGAACAGATCTAGCTAACATCCACATCAGTGTAAATAACCCAGAAAATACCTGAAGACTGGCAGAACAGCCTCTCCACAGCTAAATGTAGAAAAGAGGATAGGAAGGGCAGAGGTAGTCAGGAGCCAAACAGGGCTATGGGCCTGTCCTCAGAAGGGTGGGATGCTGCAGGCATGGAAAAGGGAGAGGAATATACCTCACGCCAATCTAACTTCACTACTTCTTATAATCAATGGGGCTTAACACCTGGAACTTTAAAAATAAGTGGACTTGGGAGAGCCAGAAGATGATAGGAAACCACGCCCCTACCTTTAGAGAGATAGCACAACAAACAGCCCTGTTGAGATACAGCATAGAAGCAGCAGTTTGAAAAATGCCTGGGGTATACAGAAAGATTTATTTACTAATTTCAGAGCAGGTACTGGAAGGGCAAGAATCTTTGGGAGACTTCCCAACAACAATGGAGCTGGTGGGCGCCAATTGCCTTCTCCACTCTCCCAGCCTGGATGCACTGAAATCTGTGGAACCAGTGCAGCTTGAATACTGTCGACCTAGCTTGCTAACAGCATGCCAACCCTGCACTCTTCTACAGACCTGTCTCTTCTACTCCAGCCTGTGCAGGAGTTTTCACAGGAAGCTGAAGGTCCCCTCCCACACAGACCTGCATGGACCTTTCTGACACTGTCCCCCATCCCCACATTGTCCTGTGGACCTGCCCTCTAACAACACAGGGACCAAATCCTACCCACAATAGGCAGAGAGCCATTGTAGATGACTAGATTGAGGGTAAACACAGCTCAGCCACAACAGGAGGATGCACAAAACACACGTAGGAGATATCTCCTAGAAGTGTCAGGTTCTGGTGAACAGGGGACGTTGCACTGCAGGGCATTACAGGACATCTTCTTCATAAGGCCACTAATTTTAAGAGACATAGCTGACTTTCCTCACACACAGGGATAGACACAGAGATTCAAAATGAGGGCACAGAGGAATATGTCCTAGATGAAAGAATGGGGGAAAATTACAGCAAGAGAGCAAAATAAAACAGAGATAATTAATATGCCTGAGAATTTAAGGTAATGGTCATAAAGATACTGGATTTGAAGAAAGAGTGGAGGACCTCAATGAGACCCTCAATAAAGAAGAAGAAAACATAAAATAGAATCAATCGGGATGAAGAACTCAATAACTTAAATTAAAAATACACTTGAGGGAATAAATAATAGACTAGAGGAAGCAGAAGAACACATCAGTGACCTGGAGAAAGAGTAATGGAAAGCAATCAAGAAGAACAGGAAAAAGAAAAAAAAATAATAATATAATACATGAAAGTAGATTAAGGGAACTCACAACACCATCAAGCATACTACCATTTGCTTTATGAGAAACTCAAAAGGAGAAGAGAGAAAAAAAGGGGGCAGAAAATGTATTTGAAGAAATAATAGCTGAAAACTTCCCAAATCTGGGGAAGGAAATAGAAATCCAGATCCAGGAGGCACAGAGAGCCCAAACAAAATCAACCCAAGAGTTCCATACCAAGACACATGGTAATTTAATTGGCAAAAATTACTGATAAAGAGAGTTTTAAAAATCCAAGAGGAAAGGAAAAAAAAAACAGTTATTTACAAGGGAAACCCCATAAGGGTATCAGCTAATTTTTCAGCAGAAACTTTGCTGGTGAGAAGGGAGTACCATGATATATTCAAAGTGCTGAAAGAAAGAAAGAAAGAAAGAAAGAAAGAAAGAAAGAAAGAAAGAAAGAAAGAAACTGCAACCAGGAATACTCTATCCAACAAGGCTATTATTCAGAATAGGAGAGATAAAATTTTCTAGACTTACCAAGAGCTAAAGGAATCCGTAACTACTAAACCAGTCTTTCAAGAAATATTAAAGGGAACTATTTGGGTGGAAAGGAAAGATCATAAGCAAGAATAATAAAAGTAGGAAGCACAAAGCAGTAAAATTAAGTATATCTATAAAAATCACTCAAGTAATGCACAAAATAAAAGGATGTAAAGTACAACACCACATACATAAAACTTTAGTACTTTTAGAATGGTTCAAACTTAAGTGACCATCAACTTAATATATGCATAAGATGCTATATATAAGCCTGTTGGTAACCATAAATCAAAAACCAGAAATAGATATGCAAAAATAAAGAGAAAGGAATCCAAGTATATCAATAAAGAAAGCCAGAAAACCAAAGAGAAGAGAGCCACAGAAGAAAGGAATAAAGAAGAACTACAAAAATAACCTTAAAACAAGTAACAAAAGTACAGACTATCAATAATTACTTTGAGTGTAAATGAACTAAATGTTCCGATCAAAAGACATAGGGTGATTGAATAGATAAAAAAGAAAGACCCATCCATACGCTGCCTACAAGAGACTCCATTCAGACCTAAAGACACAAGCAGATTGAAAGTGAAGGGATGAAAAAGCATTTATCATGCAAATGGAAGTGAAAGGAAAGCCAGAGTAGCAATACTTATATTGGACAAAATAAACTTTAAAATAAACACTGTAACAAGAAGCAAAGAAGGATGCAATATAATCACAAAGGGATCAATCTAACAAGAAGATATAAGAATTGTAAATATGCATCCAACATGGGAGCACCCAAGTATATAAAAGTTAATAACAAACATGAACTAATTGATAATAATATAATAACAGTAGGGGACTTTAACACCCCACTTACATCAATGGATAGATCATCCAAACAGAAAATCAACAAGGAAACAGTGGCTTTGACACATTGGACCAGATGGTTCTAACAGATATATTCAGAACATTCCATCCTAAAACAGTGAAATATATATTCTTTTCAAGAGCACATGGATCATTCTCCAGAACAGGCCACATGTTAGGCCACAAAACAAATCTCAAGAAATTTAAAAAGATTAAAGTCATACCATACATCTTTCCAATAACAAGGCTATGAAATTAGAACCAACTACAAGAAAAAATCTGGAATGAGCACATATACATGGGATTAAATAACATGCTACTAAATAATAAATGGGTCAACCAGGGAATCAAGGAATTAATTTAAAAATACATAGAGACAAATGGAAATGAAAACACAATAGTCCAAAATCTTTCGGAATGTAGCAAAAGCTGTTCTAAGAAGGAAGTTTACAGAAATAAAGTCCTACCTCAAGAAGCAAGAAAAAAATCTCAAATAAACAACTTAAACTTACACCAAAAATAGAGAAATAAGAACAAACAAAACCCAAAACCAGTAAAAGGAAATAATAAAGATTAGAGCAGAAATAAACAAAATAGAAACTAAAAAAAAAACAAAAACAAAAACAAAAAACAATAAAACAAATCAATGAAACCAGGAGCTGGTCCTTTGCAAAGAACAACAAAATTGATAAATCTTTTGCCAGACCCATAAAAAATAAAATAAAAAAAGAAGAGCAAGAGAGAAAGTGAGGAGTCAAATAAGTAAAATCACAAATGAAAGAGGAGAAATAACAACTGACACCAGAGAAATACAAAGAATTATAACAAAATATTATGAAAAATGATATGCCTAACAAATTGGACAACTTAGAAGAAATGGATAAATTCCTAGAAATATATAAACTCCCAAAGCTGAATCAAGAAGAAAAAGAAAAATTGAACAGACTGATTACCAGCAATTAAACTAAATCAGTAATCAAAAAACTCCCAACAAACAAAAAGTCCAGGACCAGACAGCCTCACAAGTGAATTCTACCAAATATTTAAAGGAAAGTTAATACCTATTCTTTTCAAACTATTCTAAAAAATAGAAGAGGAAGGAAAGCTTCCAAATTCATTCCATGAGGCCAGCATTACCCTGATACCCAAACCAGATAAAGACACTACAAAAAAAGAGAGAATTACAGGCCAATATTTCTGATAAACATAGATGCAAAAGTCCTCAACAAAATATTAGCAAACTGAATCCAACAATACATTTTAAAAAAGCAGTCACCATGATCAAGTGGGATTTATCCCAGAATTTAAAGGTGGTTCAATATTTTTGCAAATCAATCAAAGTGATGCATGACATCAACAATTAGAAAGAATAAAAACCATATGATCACTTCAATAAATACAGGAAAAGTATTTGACAAAGTTCAACATCCATTCATGATAAAAACCTTCAATGAAGTAGGTTTAGAGGGAACATACTTGATGTAATAAAAGTCATATATGAAAAACCCACAGCAAAAATCATACTTAATGGTGAATAACAGTTTTACCCTAAAATTAAGAATGAGACAGGGATGTCCACTCTCACCACTTTTATTCAACATAGTACTAGAAACCCTAGCCACAGCAATCATGCAAGAAAAAGAAAAGGCATCAAAATTGATAAGTAAGTAGTAAAACTTTCACTATTTGCAGAAAACATATTATATATAGAAAACCCTAAAGACCACCAAAAAACTATAGAACTGGGAAATGAATTCAGTAAGGTCACAGGATACAAAGCCAATATATAGAAATCCATTTAATTTCTATACACTAACGATGAAGTAGTAGAAAAGGAAATTAAGGTAACAGTCCCACTTACAATTGCACCAAAAATAATAAAATACCTAGGAATAAACTTAACCCAAGGAGGTGAAAGACCTGTACTCTAAAAATTACAAAACATTGGATGAAAGACATTGAAGAAAACACAAAGAAATGGAAAGATATTCCATGCTAACGGATTGGGAGAAAAAATTGTTAAAATGTCCATATTACCCAAATCAATCTACAGATTTACTGCAATCCCTATCAAAATACCAATAGCATTTTTTCACAAAACTAAAACAAAAAATCAAATAATCCTAAACTTTGTATGTAACCACAAAAAAATCCTGAATAGCCAAAGCAATCCTGAAAAATAAGAACAATGCTGGAGGTATCACAATCCCAGATTTAAGATATGCTACAAAGTAGTAGTGATCAAAGTAGTATGGTATTGGCACAAAAACACACTCACAGATCAACGGAACAAAATGAGAGCCCAGAAATAAACCCATGATTATATGGTCAATTAACCTATGACAAAGAAGGCAAGAAAATGCAATGGGAAAAAGACAGTCTCTTTAACAAACGGTGTTGGGAAAACTGGACAGCTACATGCAAAAGAATGAAAACGGACCACTTTCTTACACCATACACAAAAATAAAACTCAAAATTGATTAAAGACCTAAATGTGAGAGCTGAAACCATAAAAATCTTAGGAAAGCACACAGGCATTAATTTCTTTAACATCTGTCATAGCAACATTTTTCTAGATATGTCTCCTGAGGCAAGAGAAACAAAAGCAGAAATAAACTATTGAGGCATTATCAAAATAAAATTCTTCTGCACGACAAAGGAAACAATCAACAAAACTGAAAGACAACCTACTGAATGGAAGAAGATACTTGCAAATGATATACCCAATAAGGGGTTAGTATCCAAAATAGAACTCCTAGAACACAATACCAAAAAACCCCCCAAATAATTCAATTAAAAATGGGCATAAAACATGAACAGACATTTCTCCAAAGAAGACCTACAGATGGCCAACAGATACATGAAAAGATGCTCAACATCACTAATTATCAGAGAAATGCAAACAAAACCCACAATAAGATATCACCTCACATATGTCAGAGTGGCCAAAATAAAAAAATACAAGATACAACTGTTGGTGAAGATATGGAGAAAAAGGAACCCTCTTGCACTGTTGGTGAGAATACAAACTTGGTGCAGCCACTGTGGAAAGCAGTATGCAGGGTCCTCAAAAAATTAAAGATAAAATTAGCCTATAATCCAGTGATTCTACCATTGGGTATTTATCCAAAGACTATTCCATTTTATACACACACACACACAGAGCTATAAAAAAAGAATGAAATCTTGCCATTTGCAAAAAACATAGATGAATCTAGACAATATAACGCTAAATCAAATAAGTTAGAGAAAGATAAATACCATATGATTTCATTCATATGTGGAATTCAAGAAACAAAGAAAAAGTGAGACCAAAAAAACCACAATCTTAAATATAGAGAACAAACAAAAAGTTATAGGGTGGGGGGATAGGAGGTGTGGGTGGAATAGGTGAAAGATATTAAGAGTACACTTATGGTGATGAGTACTGAGTAATACATAGAATTGTTGAATCACTATATTATACACCTGAAACTAGTATAACACTGTATGTTAATTATACTGGAACTAAAATTTTAAAAATAAAGCACAGGGAGAGAAAAACAAAAACAAAACAAAAGTTCTAAGGCATCCACAAAAAAACAAAAAAAAAAAGCCTTTGGAAGTAATAAGTGAGTTTAGCAATAATGTAGGATATAAAGTCACTATACACAATTCTATTAAACCTATATATGAGCAACAAGCAATCTAAAACTGAAATTTTTAAAAATACAGTTTGTAACATTAAAAAATATGAAATGCAGAAAGATAAATTTGATGAAAAATGTGCAAGACCTATACAGTAAAAAGGGCAAAACATTTCTGAAACAAATTATACAAGACTTAAATAACTGAAGAAACGTAACATATTCATAGATTTCAAAACTCAACATTGTTATCACATTGATTCTCCCCAAGTTGATATTCAATGCAATCCTAATCAAAATCTATCTAAGGTGGGGGGTTTTGCAGAAATTAACAAGCTACTTCTAAAATTTATATGGAAATGCATAGAACTTTGAAAGCTAAAACTGAAAAAGAAAAAGTCAGAGAACATATACAACCTGATATCAAGGCTCATAAGACTAGAGCAGTCAAGACAGTGTAGTATTTGATACCGATATGAAAAATAAAGAAAGAAACTAGGATCCTAACTTCACTCCTTATGCAAAAGTTAACTCAAAATTAATCACACATCTAAATGTAAGGGTAATACTGTAACACTATAACATTTCTAGAAAAGAACATAAGACAAAATATAATTTCCCTTGAATTTGTCTGAGTTCTTTAACAGGACACAGAATACAAGTATAAAAGAAAAAGTCAACAAATTTAACTTTATCAAAATTGGAAACTTCTGTTCTTCAAAAAATACTTATGAAGAGAAAGGCAAGCCTCAGACTTGTAGAAAGTATTTGTAAATTATATTTGACAAGTGGTTTATATCTAAGATGTGTAAGGAACTATTACATCCCACTTATAATACAAACAATCCAATAAAAATCAGGCAGACTATTTGAACACACAGCTTACAATGTACAGATGTCAGGTGAAGACAAAGATGCTAAATATTCTTAGTCATTAAGAAAATTCAATTTATAACACAATAATATTTTACTATACACTCAATAGAATGGCCAAAATTAAAAAGACTGACCATATCAAGTATTGACAAAGCAACTTAAACCTCTCATACATTGCTGGTTGGAATGTAAAATAACACAATTGCCTTGGAAAACAATTTGGCAGTGTATTACAATGTTAAACATACATTTACCATACTTGCCCGTCCTTCTACTTCTAGGTATTTTCCAAAGAGAAATGAAAGTGTACGTCTATAAAGAGTTGTACATGAATATTCATAGCAAACCCCAAAACTGAAACAAAATCTTAAATTTTTGTCAACAGGTGAATGGATGATATATCTACACCAAGGGTATACAATCTTTTTCTGTAAAGAGACAAATAATATATATTTTCAGCTTTCTGGACCATATGGTCTTTACTCAGCTTTGCTGTTGTAGCATAACACTGACCATAACAATATATAAGAAGATGGGGGTGGTCAGATTTGGTCAACAACAAGCTGAAGTTGACCAAAGCCTGATATATATATATATATGAATTACGACTCTGCAATAAAAAGAAACCACTATTGAAGCATGTAATAGTATGGATGAATCTTAAAATAATAATGCTGAATAAAAAAAGAAAACATACTGTATAATTCCATTTATAAAATTATAGAATGTATCAACAAATCTATAGTGACAGAAGGTTTATCAGTGGTATCTGTGGTTTGGTTGAATAATTACTTAGACATGGTTCCTTTCGTTCTTTCAACATATTTATAATATTTGATTTAAAGTCTCTGGTACATCCAACATTTGGGACCATTTCTATTTACTGTTTGTATGTTTTACTGTGTCTGAGTCATATTTTCCTGTTTGCATGACTCATGACTTTTTTGTTGAAAAGTAAATATTTTAAATAACATAATGTAGCAACTCTGGAAATTAGATTCCCTCTCCCCAGAGTTTGTTGCTGTTGTTTGTTGTTGTTGCTGCTGCTGTTTGTTTATTTAGTGAATTTCCTGGACTAATTCTTTCTGGTCTGTATTCTTTGTCATTTTCACCCCCTGAAGTCTCTGCTTCGTTTAGTGGTCAGCTAATTATTAAACAAACATTTCATTAAATTCCAGTTCAAAAAAGTCCCAAGGATGGGGGCGCCTGGGTGGCACAGCGGTTGCGTCTGCCTTCGGCTCAGGGCGTGATCTCAGCGTTATGGGATCGAGCCCCACATCAGGCTCCTCTGCTGTGAGCCTGCTTCTTCCTCTCCCCCCTGCTTGTGTTCCCTCTCTCGCTGGCTGTCTCTCTATCTCTGTCAAATAAATAAATAAAATCTTTAAAAAAAAAAAAAAAGTCCCAAGGATGATTCCAGTTGGCACAAGTAAAGTTCTGTGTCTATACCTGGAGAGGAGAGGCCTTCAGTTGCTAGCTTCCACTAGAACCACACAGCAAGACCAGCAGTTTCCCCAAAATAGGAAGAAGAAAGCAAAACATGAGTGTCTATCCAGGAGCCACTCCAGAATATGCCACCATTCCTGTATATTCTTAGGCCCACTTTAAGCAAAAACAAGCCTAGTTACCATGTGATCCAACTCTGACTGACTCCTTCAAAACCAAGGTTGACTCAGGCCTGAAGTTATCTATAGGGAGTGCTTCAAATTAGACATTTCTCTTTCCACTACCTACTTTTAGTCTGACTTTGAAGTCCAATTTTTGAAAATCCTAGTCCAGGCCTAAATATGCCATCTCAATTTAAATTAGTCTGACTTTTGGGTTTGGTGAACCAGTCTTCTTTCAGTTCTGTTTCCTCAGGAGGAGTCACACTAATTCATTTGAAAAAATTTCATGTGAAAATTTACTTCCATTGCTAATTAGGGAAAAGAAAAGTTTGAAGACAGAATGCCAACTCAGAAAGAAGATAAAGATACTGTTCGTTAATGGATTTTCAGGTAGAAAGCCAGAAGTTAGACCTCCACCAACATGCTCAATTGAAAGGGAAATAAAGCCGAGTGTAGACCCGTTACAAGTTAGCAGGTTTGTGTCTTTGGCTTTGGTGCCAATGCAATAAAATGATAAGAGCAGATTTGAGTTACAAATATTGAAATTAGGTCCATCCAATTGGACCTAATTTTTTCAATAGATGTTGATAATTCATGTTAATACATAGCAATGAACAAAATTATCAGTGGGGTCCTACATTAAATAATCCCCATGACAAAGACAATAAGATATCCTACACAGTTTCTGTATTTACAACTGTTTAATGAATAGAAGTTTCTAGATGAAAAAAAAAATCTGATTTCCAGAAGATCCTGGGAAGCATTCCAGAGAGAACCAGATAAGGGAAAAAAAAAGTGTCAGCATGTATGATATATTTACAACATTGAGACAGTTAAACTTTAGGAAATCAAACAATACTAGCTAAAAAAAACACAATTTCTTAAATAATAGCAGGTTAATTGTGGTGAAAAAGTTTATCCAAACATACCTACCCCAAAGGAATTATAGTAAATGTCTTTTGTTGTAAATTAAATTGTAAGTGGCTAAGATAGTCTTTTAACTTGTACTATTTTGTCACATCTATTCCCATCAGTCACATTAACTCTACATTAAACAAAAGTAATTGAGCACACACATTATCTTGCTGAAAGCATAGCAGTTTCTTATGTAGACTCTTCTGTCTTGCTTCTGCCTGATTTGTCTAGGTACCAAAGTGTATCAGTTTCTGCATTTAAATTTTAAAGGAATATACAACCAATACTGTCATAAACAAATTTAAAATCTTCTTTTATCCTAGACTTTGGTCAAAGATCATTTATTTAAAATCCTAAATAATCCTCCTAGGACCTAGTATATAAACTCATCGTGTACCCCAATATTTAATAGTAAGTAGAATATATTTCTTCTTTGAGAATCTGAACTTATTCCTCGGTTCTCAGGTTTTAGGGACAACTGTAGAGAAATAGTTAATGGTCATTGGTAAAATCTAATAGATATGTTTGTGTTACTCACGATATACTACATTTTAAAAATACACCCTCTGGGGTATTTTGTTATTTTAAAATTCAAAGATTGTAAAACCATTGTTAAAAACATTTAGAACCATTTTACTGTTTCAGAAACAGTTATACACAGTCACAATATCAAGATACCACATCAGTTTAAAACTAAACATTTTTCCTATACCATTTTATGAACAGTAACTTGGTGATAGAAATAAAATATATTGTAATAGAAATTACAATGCATATGTGTAAAAGTCTGTATCACCTACCTACAACCATGTTTTTGGAGTTTAAGTTTTATTAAATTTGTCACATATAGTATACATCATGCTAGAAAAGGCTCAAAAACATGAGATATTTTAATAAATAGGAATTCTTCCAAATGCGTAGTTGGCAACTTTTAGCCATGTAGGTGATGCCTCTCATGTTTAGCCATGTAGGTGATGCCTCTCATGTTCCCCAGGTTAAGCTATAGCCAGGGTAATGAAAGATAGAGCCATTAAAATACTCATTAATTATCATAACCACCTTCCAAACAACTAGAGCCCACTTAGACTTCTAAGTCAAAATTCATGTCATAGTATATGGTCTATAGTTTCAGAAAACTCTTCAGATATGTTTCTCCTTTCCTCATCATGTCAACCTCTGCCATATATCCTGCAGCATACGGTTTCATGAATACCCATCCAACTTGTATCTTCTTCCTAACCCCTGGCAGTTCTACCAGCTGCCAACTCAGGAAGAAGGCAGTTTTCTTTTTCCTTCTTGTATCACCGAAAACCTACGTTTTGTCACCACAATGCAGGAAATTAATCAAAACTTTATTTCAACCAAATTGACTTTCCCTGCAAAGTAAATCTCTTACCAACTGAAAAAAGTTAAAAATATTCGTATGCTTATATATTTATTACATATTTGTTGCACTTAACAGTGGTCCTTTACAAAATCTGTAGTAATTCACGAGAGTCATTGGTTTTATGCTGAAGACAGCCCTCTCTTCCATTCTTGTATTTACCTAGAACTCAAAGAGCTACTCATAGAAAATCTTGTAAGCACTCTATTGGTAGCTGGGATGACCAAACTCCTCCAAAATCAAAGGCATTTATTTACTTTGTTTTCTTACTGAAAGCAACCAACATAAAATATATGATCTCCCCAATGTATTTAGCAAAGATCATGAAGGGTAAGAGGACCTCTAGTGTCATCCAACTATGAACTCATATGGGTTTGGCAATTCCTGCACCACAAGTATTTATCATGATATTCCACAAAAGGGGCCTACCAGAGAAAGGCCTTCTTGCTTCTGGGCATATATGAGCATCTAGGATTCTGTTTGTTACATTCTTTTAGAGATCCAGAGCAAATTCAGCCTCAAAAACACTTGGAGATTTGGAATGCTCCCCAAGCCATTCATTTCCAAGGGTCAAATCACCCCTTCCAATTCATGTTTAAAACTCTATAAATTCTTAGGGAGTTCGCATATTGGAAGAGTATTTTCCTTTACTTAATTCATTCAATAATACTTATGGAGCATTACTGTATTCCAGGCACTGTATTAGGTACTGTACCACAAAAATGATACCCATCTGTACTGATTGTTCTCTGTTTACACATTAAAATCCATCTTGGCCCTTCTCCAACCTGCCTTCAGCCCTGAGAGGCTGAAATTTAGTCCTAGAAACTATGTCTGCCCTCTGGTGCCCTGTTGGGTTTGCCCAATGGGACGTACTACCAGGAATAAGGGGAGAGGTCAGGGTATTTATTCTTCCTTATCCATATGTCACAGGCTAAATCCTTCTACCTATAGCCACAGCTCCTGCTGCTTCAGCTCTCACCCTGTAGCAGTTGATTTTCTTGCCCTTTTGGCTTTGGGTAATAATTGCTACCTGCTGTTGGTAATCTCCAGGTGTTTTACCATCTCTTGTTCCCATATCTTGTCCACACCTTTGTAAATAGTATCCTCTTTAAACTAGCTTTAAATACCCCTTTTGTACACCATTTTTTCCTGATGAGGCCCTGACTTACATACTGCCCTCAGAAATAGTCTCATAGAGAGCCAGATATAGATGTAAACCATCTTTTCTGTCTAGTATTGTAATCAAAGTAAAGGTTCAATGGATACAAAGATGAATATTCCTAGTTGTTTACTCAAAACGTATTTTCCTTTTCTTCCTTACTTTCAGAACTCTAATTCAGTTAAAAACACTCAGTCTTCCAGGTTCCCTACCTGCTAGTTTGACCAATGAGGATATAGACAGAATACTCTGAGGTTGAGCTTCTGGAAAAGAGGTTGTATTTCTGATAAAAACTCACAGACTCAGTTAGTACACAGACTTTCCTTTTGTTTTTTATTTCTTTCTGCCTGGAATGCAGATTCACTGTCTGGAAGCACAGTGGTCATTCTGAAACCATGCGCTGTAAACCCTTCACAAGATGTAACAGAATAGGAAGCCAAAAGGAGCTTTGATCCTTAGTGATTCCTAGAACTGATATTCTGGCTTTCAACTGCCTACATCTCAACTTCTTATTATAGAGGGGAAACAAACACAATTTACTTAACTCACTGTAGTCCATTCCTGATACATGTAGGTGATCAAACCCCAGCTGATATAAGTGAGTCAAAAATCACTCTGTATAAAGGCATGACCCAGCACTGTGTATAAGGAAAAGAAGTTCTAAATGTCTAGACCTAAATGTAGTATGTATGGTGTAGGACAGGAGGAGGGTAGGGAAGGAAATGAAGTTGAAATATAGATAGCCAGATCATAAAGCATCTTATCTACTGTGTCAAAGGAGTTTAGGTTTTATTCTGCCATTAAGGAAGAGTATGCCAATTTCAGTGCTTTCAGCCCTAAGTAACAGAATACCCAATAAAGATGACTTTAGCAATATAGGCATTTATTTGTACACATTTAATGAGAGGCCCATATGTAGGGGGTTACAAGGTAAATTGAGAGGCTCGAAAACTTCATCTGCTTAGAATCTTGTAAGGTTGATATTTCTGTGATTCTCTTAACCTTCCCATTACTGGGAATATTCTATCAGCCATGCAGCAGGCATCACATCAAAAGATGAGAAAAAAGGGGATGCTAACTAAGCATCTGTCGTTTCTCTCATTTTTATTTTTATTTTTATTTTTATTTTTATCAAAGAGGAAGATCTTTCCTAAAAGCCCCCATCTGATTCCCCACAGGTCTCACTGGCAGAACTGATGTATATATCCCCAAACTTATCTTTAGCAAGGGGGAATGATGTTACTGAAGGGATTCAGAGAATGTTACCCCAAAGTATGCCACTCTGGCATAAAGATTTTTTTCAGCTGAAGGCAACTGAGAAAAACTAGACATAGGCTGAGCTGTCTGGCCTCCTCCAATCTTCCTGAAAGCAGAACATAAATTCCTCTTATAAAGCTGTGCCCCCCGCCTTCCTGTACCAGGAAGTTTTTAACAAACTTATCACCAGGGACAGCAAGAAGACGGCATCTAGATGAATATGCATAAACAAACTTTAGTAAATAATCCTTATCTTTCATTGGTTTCTGCAATATATTTACCTTCCCACAGTTTGCTGCCCCTAAAAACCTAAACCCCTTTTCCTTTGTCTTATCACTTCTCTACAAATTTGTTTCTCTTTGTTCAGATGCTATATAAGCCCCAAGTTCTAACCAGCCCTTTGAGTTACTCATAACCTGGCATGGAGCAGGTTTTCAATATTGTTCTTGAGGATGAATGACATGATCACACAGTCATAAAATGGGACAGTAATGTGTGGTTTGGGGTTCAAATATTTTGGGAGCACAAAGGAGAAAAATGATAGCTCTAAGTAAACAATGAAAGCTTCATTAAAGTGGTGACAGTTCACTTCTTTGTAGCTAAACTCAACTCATCTTTTGCCTTCATTTATTTTTTCTTCTACTTATTTTGTTCCATTTTTTAACTCATTTCAAGCAATCTCAAGATAATTCTTTTTTCATTGGATCTGAACTGTCAGTGAGCTCCATATTGATGCTAACCAAAATCATTTTAAATTTTTTTGGTTAATATAGATTCATTAAATCACCTACAATTTATTATGCTCCCATTATATACCAGAATTTCAACAGTAGTTTTTGCACCCAATATTTTATTTAATATTCCTAATAAACTACAAGGCAAGTATATTATTAAGATTAGGTTCAGCTATGAATAACAGAGTTCAATAAGATATAAACTATTTTTCCTGTTACTTAAAAGTCTGAAAGCTGATATATTAACTCTGACTCATAAAGGTCCCAAGGAATCAGGCTCATTATTCTACCAACCTTAAGATGTGGCTGCCCTTCTTGCCCAAGAGAGCAGCTAGAGCTCCAGCCATCATATCTACATTACAGACAGCAGGGTAAAGGAAAGATTTGAAGAATAAATGTGGCAATGGGCTCACATCAATCATCTTTTAAGGAAGGCTACTTAAAGCTGCCACAGGCCATTCCTAATTACTCCTAATTAACTCAAGATCTTCCTTGACTTACAATGGGGTTATGTACGAAGAAACCCATTGCAAATTGAAAATAATTTAAATTAAAAATGGATTTAATACACCTAATCTACCAAACATCATAATTTATCCTAGACTACCTTACATATGCACAGAACACTTACATTAGCCTACTGTTAGGTGGTCAAAATTGTCTAACACAAAGCCTATTTTATAATAAAGTATTGAATATCTCATGTAATTTATTGAAAACTAGACTGAATGTGAAAAATAGAATGATTGTGAATACAGAATGAGTTATCAGTTATTTACCCTCATGATTGTGTGGCTGACTGGGAGCTGTGGCTTGCTGCCCCTACCGAGCATTAAGAGAGAGTATTGTACCTCATATCACCAGCCCAGGAAAATATAAAAATTCAAAATTCTAGGTATGGTTTCTATTGACTGCATATTGCTTTCATCATAAAGTCAAAAAGTTCTAAATTGGACCATTATAAATCGGGGACCATCTATCTGTACATTCAGAACTTAATTAAATGGCCGCACCTATTTACAAGGGAGAATAGAAAATGCTACTTTATTTGGGACAATATTTTCTAGACTAAAAATTGTGAGTTTTACTCCCATAGAGGAAAGGAGTGGGTATTGATCAATAATGGCATTCTGTGCCACAATTACAACTCTCATTTTTACATATGAGGAAATGAACACTAAGAAGCTGACTTGTCCTTGATGATAAATCCAGTTCATGTCAGCATCAGGATATGAATCCCTTTCTTCTTGATCCAACTTCAACACTGATTTAACTATATAACAACAGCCTCCATCAGTTGAAATATGAAAAACATCCTTTTCCACTACAATTTTGTTTTTCCTTAGAACTGACAATGGTATCACAATTATAAGCACAAACTATTTTTTTGGATAAATCAGTAGAGTGAATAAGTCTAACATCAACCATTGCTGTAGGCCTTGATTTTCTCTTTACCTTTCTGTATTAACATTTTGATATTAATTTCTAAGTTAGTTCTGTATTCTCTATTTTTCAGTCTTGCCTCTATTCTAATAGATACCAATGCAATTTTTTGTTGTTGTTGCCTTTACCCTCTATAATGCATACCTCATACCTGGTGGTTCTGTATAAAATTACACAATTGTCCTGAAGCATCCCTTAATGTTTTCCTCCTGCATTATATCCTGTAGACAAAACCATCCACCATGACAGTTTTAAATAACCCACATTTACCCTTTCTCATCATTCCCACTCCTGTGAAACTTTTTGAAAGACTTTCTTTTGTATTACTCCAATGAGCCTCTTCAGTGGTTACCAAAATCCAAGTACTTGATGCTTCTGAATCCCTTTTTGTTCCCTCAGATGTATGAAGACCTGGTTTCCCAATGATTTTAAGACCCATTTTAAGTAACTTACTCTCTTTTCAATACTCTCTATGCTACAATCTCATTTATCTGCTACGTCAAAGTTATAATACTTTTCACTATTCTCAGAGTATCTAATGCTGGAACTCCTTCCAAAGCCTTCAAATACTCTTGCCACTCTCCTTGTCACAGTCATCTTTGTTACAACTCCTGACATCTGGAACGATCTCCTGCAACTCCCAGACACTCCATCAATCTTCCAATCTCATAATAATAAAAATATTTTGCCTGCTAAATAACTCTAATTTCTCTCTCCCTTCATATTTGAAATGTTCTCTTCTCTAACTAATGTGTAATGCAAAACTTCCATTCTATTGTTTAGTTATTTGTCAACTAGTGAAGTGCTCAGATCTGAATACAGGCATTTCTCAACAAATTATTTTGGGGATTTTTTGTGGGTAGGTCTAGCATGGACCTCTTCTTCGGTGACTCCTGGTAACATAGTAATGTAAACTGATACTTACATATCTTTGCTATTATTAAAGAGAGAGGAATGAATACATCACAAGTTTGGCATTGACTACACTTGACGTGGAGAATAATGTAGCACCTCCAAGCAAATAAAGGATTGTAATATACAAGAGGTGTTCTGCTGAAAGTATAAAATATGAGATCACAGATCAAGTGGTTTACGAACAGCAGCAGGTCTCAGGAGAATGTTTCCCCTATAGACATATATTAGTGGTTTAATGACAGCGCTTTTGACATTTTAAGCCTTATAAATGACTTCATATGATTCGCCTCCCTGGAAAAATACTTTCAGAGACTAAATATTGGATAAAGACATCTCCCTAGTAGGAAAAGAACAAAATGATACAATTGTTTATTATTTTTTATTAAACTTACTGGAGTAAAATTTATTTTGTTTTGGCAAGGTCACTGAAAATACTTCAATAGAAAATAATTGGAAAGAAGTTGTTGGTTCTTTCCTTTAAGCATTTTTATCTGAGACATTCCCTTGATATTGTGGGAAAATATCAGATTTCAGATTAGAGGATATTTTAAAGGACTTATGATGCCTTCAAAACTTGACTCTCAAAGTCACATATATAATTAAGGTGACCTAAAAACTAGCTCTATCCTTAGTGTTAGCATGGGTTTGTTGTTGATTTTAAATACTTTTCTTATTATATCCAGCAATTTAATTTTCTTCTAACTTTATACAATTCTGTAAATTACTGGGTATTCCTATGAGAAATGTAAGGATATTCTATCACAATTTCTATCCAAAAATTTAAATGTTTTATTATATCCTTGTTTTGTCTATCAAATGACTTACACAAAAACAATTTTTCTTTTAAATCCATTTTTCTCCAATTTAATTATTTAAATTAGTTAACAAAATTAAAAATTGAAAATAATTGCTAACATGATATCCTTAATCATGTTTTCATTTTCGATAAACAATATATAACAATCTGGGTTTATAAGCTATTATTTTTACAACTAGTTAGGCCTCTAGTTTTATTTTAAGATGGTTTTAATTTGAAGAAATTCAATATATCCCTATTTTTTCATAACACAAAGGAAAACACAAATGTTTTAAATGAAAATTTACCTGTTATTTCCTTTAAGTCACAATATAATTCACAGTATTTGAAAATTTACACTAGAACTATTTTTAGCTAAATCTTTAAATTATTTCAAGCAGTTATTAGTGCTATTCACCAAGTATTTCTATTTCTCTGCCTTCTGGCTTGTAGTAAGATTGCTGTTTTTTTCCCCATGTGTTTTGGGTCATGTGACTAGTTCTGGCCAATGAATTGTGAGTACAAGTAACCTGTGTCACTTTCCTGAGGAATATTTAACTGCTTGTGAGATACTCTCCTGAGGTCTTCTGTTTCAGGAGGTGATCCATAAAAAATTTTGAGATGGTGGCCTCTCTGTCAGTTCAGGCTCCTGCGTGGCTGTGGTGTGTTGAGCCCCCTGCTGACTTACAATGGACATATATTGTGAGCCAGAAATAAGCTTCATCACAGAATTCTTGATATAGATTTTTCCTTTTACCATAGTATAATCTATTCAGATTAAAACAATGTTTAGGGTCTTTGAATTTAGGGTCTCTATTTTTTAAGACTCTACACACATTTACTTAATCATTTCATTTCTCTTGGTCTACTTTAAGAAAAGCTAGTAAAGGTATAAGAAAAAAATTGAGAGAGATATAGAGATCAATAAACTACAAACTCAGGAAAAACACTTTTAAATGTAACAATAAAGAAAGCACAGAAATAGGTAGATTTCAAATTTTCTTTTCTTAGTTACTTCATCATTTTTTTTTATTTTAAAAGAGGAATTGCCCATTAAAGAAATAAAATTATATATAGAAATTTGGAAAGAAAACAGAGCAATCACTCTCCAGACATGATCACATAGTCATATTGATATTCTGATGTTTCCTGCCAGTCTTTTCTGATGCATATTCAGTGTGTGCATGCATTTACAAATTTAATAATGCACTGTGTGAATTAAAGAATTAAAGCAATAAACCGTAAGACCTAGAAGAAGACATATTTTAATATTCAACTGAATATATGGAAATGAAGGCTTTTCTTAGCACAAATACAAAATGAAAACCACTGACAAAATAATTACATGAAACTTTAAACTTATGAATATCAAAAACATCCTAAAAAGGATATGACAAAATATATTTGTGTAGCCTAAAGTTTAAATTTGTGTTCATAAAAAGCAAAAAAAAAAAAAAGAGAGAGAGAGAGAGAGAAAAGAGAAAAAAAAGAAAAAACGGGCAAGAAAAATGATGGGTATTTTAAATTTTGAAACTCATTTGCAGTTTTATATTTTGTTATACTCAGAATATACACCCAATAAAAGTATGTCAGACTTCATAATATAGTTGTCAAAAGAAAATTGATTCACATAAAAATTTCACAAAAGGAATATGAGATCAATTGCATTATTAGGGCTAAATTTTGTGATATAGGCTGAAAATACTCTAAGAGTTCAAAGAAAGGAAATATTTGTAAGATAGTAATCAGAGGACACTTCTTAGGAAGCAGGAACTGAGCTTACCTTTGGTTTTCCATAATAAAATAAGAAGAATCCTTTATCTTTGCATGGATCATACATGAGCTGTTTTGAATTGTTGCAATGGAACACGGTATTAGAGCAAGAGCAGTAAATGCACAGGGCAGAACAGGTACAAAGGGCCTAGCTGACGGTGGGGCTAGCCCTGGAGGGGTGGTCTCAAGGTCAAATCACAATATCTAAATGGGTTGATTCAGGCTAGTACTCAGACACAGGACATCTGATCTTATTAATGGCAAATACCTTAGTCAGTCTGGTGTGCTATAACAGAATACCATAGACTGGGTGGCTTAAACAATGAACATTCATTTCCCACATTTTTGGAAGCTAAAAGTCCTAGATCAGAATGCCAGTATGGTCAGGTTCTTGGTAAATGCCCTCTTCCTGGTTTGTAGATGGGCATCTTCTTTTCTTGTATCCTCACATTGTATAGAAAAAGAATGCTAGCTTTCTTCTTCCTCTTCTTCCCCTTCTTCCTCTTCTTCCCCTTCTTCCTCTTCTTCCCCTTCTTCCTCTTCTTTCCCTTCTTCCTTCCCTTCCCCTTCCCCTTTCCCTTTCCCTTTCTGTTTTTCTCCTTCTCCTTCTCCTCCTTCTTCTTCTTCTGACACTAATCCCATCATGGGGGCTCTACTGTCACAACTCAATTACCTCCCAAAGATTCCACCTCCAAATACCACCACTTAGGGGTACAACATATGAGTTTAGGGGGATATAAATATTCGGTCCACAACAGGAAGTGTCATCAAAAGGCAAAACCATATTGGGGCTGTCATGATTTTGGGGATAGACCTTCAGTTTAAAGCAGAGTCCTAGAACTCAGTGAGTATCCTAGGACAGGGCCCAACCTCCTGGGGGAGGAGGTAGCAACTATTGAATAGAATGCCAAGGAATGCCCTAAATCAAGTAGATTATTGCTTGGAGCAGGGTCAAATTTATAACAATGACTTTGAATATAAAATAAGGAAGAAGGCTGAAGCCAAGCAATAAAGATTGGGCCATCATGGCAGGAAACTCTAAAGAGGAGATGCAAATGCCTGAGGAGTTTACTATGAGCCTATTAGATAGAGAGCTTTAATCAGCAAAACCAACTCCATATTCTATCTGTTCGTGGGATTTCTCAAACTCAAGCTCTCGATTAAGGAGGGTATAGCTTGAGCATGTAGATTGAAGATCTTTGTTACTTGCAGCTGAACAGAATTTGGAAAGCAAGAAGCTGACTTTCCCAATTTTGCAAATATGTCCATTATGCATCATCTTATTTGATCCTCCCAAAGCCTATAGACCTTTGAAGTGGGAAAAGCAGGTATATAATTTTCCTCATTTTGGAGTGGAACATGACATGCCCAGGTCCTGAGATCAGTAAAAGAAGTCTCTGTCTCTTGTTCAGTGTTCTTTCCTTTGGACTGTAGGGAATCGTGGGGGCTTCATAATAGGATAATGACACAGAGAAAAGAGAAATTGTGAGCACAAGAAAATAATGAATTTGATTTAGTCAGATGACTAAAATTCAAGTTATCTTTAGAGAGAAAAGTAAGACCATGTGGGGTTTTATGTTTTGGATATTATATTAGTTTATTCAGGCTGCTATAGCATAATACCATAGACTAGGTGACTTAAACAACAAAACTTTATTTTCTCATGGTTCTGGATCACAAGTCTAAGATCAAGGTGTCAGCAAGGTTGATTTCTCTGGAAAGCTCTCTCCTTGGTTTATAAATGGATGTCCTCTCACTCTGTTTTGTTTTTTTTTTTTAACCTTTTTATTGTAGTGTTCAATGACTCATTAGTTGCATATAACACCCAGTGTTCATCCCAACACATGCCCTCCCTAATACCCAACATGCAGTCACCCCCCCACCCCCCTCCCCTCTGCAACCCTCAGTTTGTTTCCAGGAGGCCAGAGTCTTTCATGGTTTGTCTCCATCTCTGATTTCTTCCCATTCAGTTTTCCCTCCCTTCCCCTGTGGTCCTCCATGCTATTCCTTATGTTCCACAAATGTTCCATACGATAATTGTCTTTCTCTGCTTGACTTATTTCACTTAGCATAATCCCCTCCAGTTCCATCCATGTCAGTGAAAATGGTGGATATTCATCCTTTCTGATGGCTGAGTAATATTCCATTGTATATATGTACCACATCTTCTCTATCCATTCATCTGTTGAAGGGCATCTGGGCTCCTTCCACAGTTTGGCTATTGTGGACTGCTATGAACATTGGGGTGCATGTGCCCCTTCTTTTCACTACATCTGTATCTTTGGGGCAAATACCTAGTAGTGTAATCACTGGGTCATAGGGTAGCTCTATTTTTAACATCTTGAGGAATCTCCATACTGCTTTCTAAAGTGGCTGTACCAGCTTGCATCCCCACCAACAGTGCAAGAGGGTCCCCTCTTCTCCACAACCTCACCTGCACTTGTTGTTTCCTGTCTTGTTAATTTTTTGGCCATTCTAGCTGGTGTAAGGTGATATCTTGATTTGTATTTCCCTGATGGCTAGTGATGTTAAACATTTTTTCATGTGTCTGTTAGCCATTTGTATGTCTTCTTTGGCGAAGTGTCTTTTCATGCCTTCTGCCCATTTCTTGAATGGATTATTTGGTTTTTGGGTGTTGAGTTTGATAAGTTCTTTATAGATTTTGGATATCAGCCCTTAATCCAAAATGTCATTTGCAAATATCTTCTCACATTCTGTGGATTGCCTCTTAGTTTTATTAACTGTTTCCTTTCATGTGCAAAAGCTTTTTACCTTGATGAAGTCTCAAAAGTTCATTTTTGTTTCTGTTTACCTTGCCTTCAGAGATGTGTCTTGAAAGAAGTTGCTGTGTCCAATGTCAAAGAGGTTACTCCCTATGTTCTCCTCTAGTATTTGATGGATTCCTATCTCACATTAAGGTTTTTCATCCATTTTGAGTTTATCTTTGTGTATGGTGTAAGAAGAAAGGAAAAAGCAGCTAGTGGCACATGAGATTAGACTTAGAGAGATCAATGATGCCATGAAACACTCCAATGTCAGAATTTTTGGGATCCCCAAGGGGGTGGAGAAAGAGAAGACTAGAAGGTATATTTGAGCAAATCATAGCTGAGAATGTCCTGAATCTGGAGGAGGAAACAAACATTCGAGTCCAAGAGGCAGAGAGGACCCCTCCCAAAATCAATAAAAACAGAGCAACACCTGGACATGTAATAGTGAAGCTTGCAAATCTTAGAGCCAAGGAAGCTACCCTTAGAGCAGGTGGGGGGAAGAGATTTCTTATGTACAGTGAAAGGAACATCAGAATAACATCAGACCTGTCCACAGAGACCTGGCAAGCCAGAAGGGGCTTGCAGGACATATTCAGGGTACTAAATGAAAAGAACATGCAGCCAAGAATACTCTACCCAGCAAGATTGTCATTCAGAATGGATGGAGAGATAAAGTTTTTAGGACAGGCAGAAACTGAAAGTATATGTGACAACTAAGCCAGCCCTACAAGAAATTTTAAAGGGGATTCTGTAAATGAAGAGAAACCCCAAGAGTCACATAGACCAGAAAGAAATGAAAACCTACAGAAATAGGAACCTTACAGGCAATACAATGGCACTAAATTCATATATTTCAATAGTTACTCTCAATGTGAATGGGCTGAATGCTCCCATCAAGAGACACAGGGTGTCAGATTGGATAAAAAGGCAATCTGAATAAAAATGCTGTCTATGGGAGACTCATTTTGAACCTAAAGACACCTCCAGATTGAAGGTGAGGGGACGGAGAACCATTTATTATGCCAATGGACCTCAAAAGAAAGCTGGGGTCACAATTCTTATATCAGACAAATTAGATTCTAAACCAAAGACTGTAGTAAGAGATGTAGAGGGACACTATGTCATACTTAAAGTTTTGATCCAACAAGAAGAGCTAACAATTGTAAATATCTCCCTCTGTTTTTAAATGGTCTTGCCTCTGTGCTTGTCTGTGTCTAAATTTCCTCTTAGAAGGACACAGATCATATTAGATTAGGGTCCACTCTAATGACCTCATTTTAACTTAGTTATCTCTTTAAAAACTCTATGTCCAAATACAGTCACATCGTGAGGAACTGGGGGTTAGAATATCAACATGAAATTTTGGGGGATACAATTTAGCCTATAACAGTTTTTAAATCATAGTTTTAGAGATAGACATGACATAAAAGAAACAGCAAACCATTGAAAACTTTTGAAATGTGTGGCATAATGAAAGCAATGTTTAAGAAAGATTCTTTTGGCAATGGATTGTAAAATGGATCTGGGAAAAGACTAGAAACAAAGAGACCCTCTAGATGGATGTTGAAATAGTCTAGAATGGGAATCATGAGCATATGGTAGTTTTCCAAAGATATGTAATTTTTAAAGTATGATGGAACTCCCTCCCTTTTTAAAAAAAAACTTTGGGTAGAAGTATGCAATACAACACATTTCTGTAAATGCTGCCACAAGCATTCTGATTAATGCTGTAGCATAAGGGAAACACACATAAAAAGAATTAAAAAGTAGTAACAAAAAATATTCTGGAACTTGCATTAATGTTATATAATATGATAATTACCATGTACTATGCTACTGTTATAGTAGTTTTTGCCCATTCGTCATGCATTTATTTACAAGCATGTATTAGGTAGTGCACGGAAAATAAAAGCCTTAATCCTCCCCAGAGAAGCCTGCTATTCTTTATGTTCCCTAAAAGTGGGTGTGCTAAATTTTTTCAAACAATTTAAACTTTTTCATTGTCTTTGCCAAGAAATCTCTTCCTCTGGGGCTTAAGCTCTGTGAGCAATCATGAATTTACCCATGCACAAACCAATGAGAAGTCATCAAGCTCCTTTTCCACTTAGAAGCATGGCATTTTTTTTATAAGGAAAAAGTCCTAAACATGCCAGAGAATACATTCTCCTTCCTGCAGCCTCCCCTAAGTGCCTTCAATCACCCTAATTCCCATCGACTTCAAAGGGAGCTCAGTAAAGATATGGCAGAGAAACAAGAAGTTGGCAGGAATTGTACCAACACATCCTCAAACCACAGTGTGTTAAAAACATGAACCTTTCAAGAACCTAAGTGCCAACAAATGATACTTAGCATTTTCAAAGAGCTTTCCAATGGCCTAATTAAATGTTATGAGGTCAATCAGTATTATTAGCCTCATTGTGTAGATAAGAAAATAGAAACACAGAAAGGTTAAGTGATGTGCCCAGGCATTCACAATAAAAATGTTCACATTAGTGTTTGAACTCAGAGGGCTTGACAACCAAGGAATGCTTCAACTCATCTTTCCAGTTCCCTTCAAAAATAATCTAGCTCATATAATTTATCAATTGCCATTTATGAACATTCTTAATAGCTATTAGAGGTTCTATTTAGATTCCAAAGGTGAGTGCATTAATTCCACATCAAAAATAACGAAAATTTGTCATCAAATAGCTCCAAATTCAAATAAATGTGTAAGAGACATATAGGATTCTGATAAATGTAGAATTATTTTACTAGAAAACCATATACAATTATCAGCAATTTTTATATGCTCCTATATTTTTTCTGTATATCTGTGAAGTGACGAATTTTACACTGTGATTAACTCAATGAAAGTCAGGTTCCCATAAACTCTCATCAATTTTCTAGTACCCTATCACTGCATGAAGTCGTTGAGAATGCTTTCAAGCCAAAGTTGGACACATTTACATGATGCAACCAAAGTTGTAATCTTAAAATAGTCAAATAACTTCTACCACAATAGCATTCTGTTGATAGAGAGGTTGATGTAATAAGGTACAATTTAGTCTATTTCTTTACCTACAACAACTACTAACTTTACTGCAAGTTCATACAGGAACCACCACTAGCGAATAGAGTTTATACCTGTACATACTAATCTTTAACTCTCTGGTATATGCTTTTTCAAACAGGCTTTTAAAATTAAAAATTTGTGGGTTTTTAAAAAATCTAGCTAACTTTCTTTCATCCGTGCTTAAGTCAAAATCCATGTTTATATTTTCCCCTCTTCCAGTATTGTGTAATAAATTCTTTCCTATTTCTAATGGTCTGATTAAAGGCAATGCATTGCTTAATGTGTTTTTAATCGATATGAATAAAATCAGTCTTTCTCTCATGACTGAACTTATGTTTCATTAGTAGTAGTAATAATAATAATAATAATAATAGCAAAATTAAGTTGTTAATTTGCCCATGTTCTGTGTTTCCCCCTCCCCGGGAAATTTGATGTTGCATTGTTAAATGATACTAAAGTTAGAGCTTGCACGCTACCCCTCTTCAGTGTGTCATAGGCAGTCCTTCCTTGTTAGCTTAGAAGAGATGTGCAATATCAGTTAATATAGTGGATATCTTTCTACTGACCCATAAACCAGCTTTCCTTTTCTAAGGCAAGTTACTTTTACCAATTTTTCTTCCTAGATCTTGGGTACTTTCTTTTTGACAGTCTGTCTGAGTTATTATTAAAGTGAGCATGGAAGTATCGAGTGGTGATTAAATTCTGTCACTTTGGGGTTCACTTTGCTTAGGTTTAAATCTTGACTTAGCCATTAGTCAAGTGTGTAATCTTGGGCAAGCTGTTTACCCTCTCTAGGCTTCAATTTCATCATATGTAAAATTGGAGTAATAGAACTATATGCTTAATAAGCTTGTTGTTTGAGTTAAAGGAAATAAAACAGATAAAGCACTTAATATAGTACCTGGAATAAAACAAGTGTTCAATAAAAGTCAAGTACTGTTGGAATGAAAACAATGGAACTTATAGGTTGATCCATTTACCCTTACTGATTTATTTGCAAATATCTGTTCACCAAGCCTTTTTGAATGTCTATGCAGAGTATGGACTAAGTATTCCACATAAAATCCCAGTTAGTATGTTAGATGAGGGGAAAAAAGGGAGATTTTGTTCCTGTTTGTGGTATTCAAAGTCTAGTGGACCACACAAAAGCTTGCATACAGATGTTTATAACACCTTCTGTCATAATTGCCAAAACTTGAAAGTAATTAAGACATCCTTCAGTAGGTGAATAGATAAATAAACTATGTATAATCCAGACAATAGAATATTATTCAGCACTATAAAGAAATAGGCTATCAAGCCATGAAAATGACTTAATAAAAGAAGCCAATCTGAGAAGGCTACATACTATATGATTTCAACTATAAGACATTCTGGAAGAGACAAAACTATAGAAACAGTAAAAAGATCAGTGGTTATTAGGAGATGGGGTGGAGGGGAAGCGATGAATAAGTGAAGCACAGAGGATTTTTAGGGTATGATACTATAATGATGGAAATTTTCTGTATGATACTCTAATGAAATATGTCATTACACATTTTTCCAAACCCATAGATTGTACACACAAAAATTGAACTCTAATGTAAACTATGGAGTTAATGTTAAGAGAGTAGTATCCTCAGGGGAAGGTATCGTGATGGAGAATTGTGTTGGTAACAATCATCATTTTTTGAGGATCTGTCTTATAAGAGAGGAAATTGAATTCATTTTCCCATATTTCTTTGCACAAAGAGAAGGACATATGGCTTTGGCTCCAATCATTAATTACCCACACCAAAGTTCTGCTTAGAACTCTTACCCACTGCTAAGAACTCTTACCCACTCTTAATTCCCTTTATCTACTTCACCCATCTCCCCACTCACCTCTGCTCTGGCAACCACCAAAGAATTCTCTGTATTGAAAAGTTTGTCTCTTTTTCTTTTTTTGTTCATTTATTTTGTTTCTTAAATTCCACAGGTGAATGAAATCAAATGGTGTTTGTCTTTCTCTGTCTGGATTATTTTACTTAACATTATACTCTCTGGGTCCATGTTGTTACAAATGGCAAGATCTCATTCTTTTTTATGGCTGAGTAATGTTCGTGTGTGTGTGTTTGTGTGTGCATGTGCGCACGTGTGTGTGTGTGTGTGTATACACACAACATCTTTATCCATTCATCATTTGATGGACACTTGTGTTCCTTCTATATCTTGGATATTGCAAATAATGCTGCAATAAACATAGGGTGCATATATCTTTTCAAATTAGTGTTTGCATTTCTTTGTGTACTCAGTAGTGAAATTACCAAATCATACGGTAATTCTCCTTTTATTTTTTTGAGGAACTTTCTTACTGTTTTCCACAGTGGCTGCACCAGTTAGCATTCACACCAACAGTGCCTAAGAGTTCCTTTTCCCCCGCATCCTCGCCAACACTTGTTATTCCCTGTCTTTTTGATTCTAGCCATTCTGACAGGTGTAGAGTGATATCTCATTGTGGCTTTGATTTGCATCTCCCTGATGATGAGTGATGTGGAGCATCTTTTATGTGTCTGTTGGCCATTTGTATGTCTTCTTTGGAAAAATGTCTATTCAGGTCCTCTGCTCATTTTTAATCAGATTATTTTGGGTGTTGAGTTGTATAAGGTTTTTATATATTTTGGATATTAGTATCTTTTTTGCTATATCATTTACAAATTTCTTCTCCTATTCAGTAGGTTCCCTTGTCTTTTTGTGGATGGTTTCCTTTGCTATACAAAAGCTTTTTATTATAGTGTCATACCAATAGTATAATTTTGCTTGTGTTTCCCTTGCCTGAAAAGACATACCTAGAAAAAATGTTTCTATGGCCAATGTCAAATTATTGCCTATGTTTTCTTCTAGGAGTTTTATAGTTTCAGGTCTAACATTTAGGTCTTTAATCCATTTTGAGTTTTTGTGTATGATGTAAGAAAGTGGTCCAGTTTTCCCAACACCATTTGTTGAAGATACTGCCTTTTCCCCTTGTATATTCTTGCCTCTTTTGTCATAGATTAATTGACCACATTAGCATGGGCTTATTTCTGGGATCTTTATTCTATGCTACTGATCTATATGTCCTATTTTTGTACCAGTATGACACTGTTTTGATCACTACAGCTTTGTAGTATATCTTGAAATCTGAAGTGATGTATGTCCTTTCCAGGTAAAGCCATTTAATTTCCAGTTCCATACTGTTTGCCCCTGTCTTCCTTGCTGAGGCCATCATGGATGTCTATGTTATTATGGAGGGAACAATGTTGAACCACCACAGGGACTACAGCTGCCTCAAGGAGTGACCAAGATCTGCAAAGAATTTTTATGATAAAGAATTTTCATACAATCTGAACTGATTCTATAATAAATCTGGAAATATTTAAGTACCATGAGATCTCCTCCTCCTGCTGCTGCTGCTGCTTCTTCTTCTTGTTTCTCTTAATCTTATTTTATTATAATTATGTTTTTAATTTACACTTACAAACACTATGGTTTGGGGTCATTGTGGACTTTTTTGAGCTCCTCAATTGTGTAATCTAATTCCAAGTAGGTAGAAATAAACCCAAGTAGGTTTTGTGGCAATATAAAACTGTTTCATTGATAATCTACACATTTCTTACCTATTTTGCAGTTATCTGGAATATTTTGTATTTTGTTCAGGTAGCCAACATATAGTACATCATTAGTTTTTGATGTAGTGTTCAACGATTCATTAGTTGCATATAACACCCAGTGCTCATCACAACACATGCCCTCCTTAGTACCCATCACCTGGTTACCCCACCCCCCCCACCCTCCTCCCTTCTGTAACCCTCAGTTTGTTTCCCGTATCTGCAATGTTATCTGATGATAAAGTCGAAATCCCTGAAAAATGAAGTTGACAAAGGCAGAAAATATAAGCCTATTAGCAAAAATCACTAGTCAGTAACTAATGTGGTCTCCACCTTAAAACCTGGGAACATATACCTGAGATGATAATATAAGTTTCATTTAGTTTGCCCACTAGTATTGATTAGTAGTAACTACTTGAAGGTTGTGTAGATTAAGGAGTCTGAAGCTAAATTCAGATTTAGTCAGAAAGGGAGCCACGGTTTACTTGGATATCTGCAGAGGGCATGGAAGGGACTGTAAACATACATGTCACATGTCAGCCCTCTCTACCTTATGCTATAATGTCTGCTTATATGTGTGGTGTAAATTTGGCCTGGGTTTGAAATACTGAACATTTTCACTTGATCTTAAAGCAAACAGAATAGAAAGCCCTAAATGGAAATGTGTTATTTTAGACAGTCTGTTGCACAACACCCCCCCCCCATCTTGCCAAAAATAACTCCATAATAAGATTAAAATTTCTGGCTACTCCTACTTCAGCTAAGACATTTGATGAGATTACTACTGGGTCATGTCTCAAACACATTTCACTAACATACTACTTGTGAAATTATATTATAATTAGTTTGATTGGAGACCCTTCTCACCTTCCTTCCTCGACATGATTGTGAAGTGTCTGGAAGTAAGGTCCATGGCGGTTTCACCTTTATATCACCAGAAGCCGTTCAGACCTTGATGTCCAATACATCTTTAATAAATGATTGTTGAATATAAGCACCGCAAAAGGAATCGACAGCACGAAAAAGGGTTTGTTAATTATATAACAGAGCTACAGCATCTCTCTCAATTCAGCAATCTTGCGTGCGTATTAGCCAGCCACAGGATTGACTGTCTCCTTGGATCACATGGAAAAGTTCTCCAGTGGCATATCTAAGTCAACCTGGGAATTTTTAATAGACCTAGAAGTAGTCTCAGTAAAAGTGTCTGAATATGTGAGAAAAATTAGATCATTAAATTGGCTGTTATAATAAATGGAAGCCCATCAACAGGAGCTGAACATCAACTTTGGTCTCAGATTTAACCCTGGACATTTTCATTCTTGTCACTCCTTTCATCCTGGCCTGCTGCTGACTACCCCCACATGTTCTCCTCAAAGAACTGCTGGTTGAGGTGCTATGTTAGTCAATGGCAGATGAGAGGTACATGTGATGGAGGACCCATCAAGGGACTTGCTCTGCCCTGTTCGTGCTCCTGCTATTTCTTATGCTACAGGGTCTCAGGGCAGGGCTGGCTCAGAGTAGCTTTTGAAGCAATGAAGGATGATTTCACTGAAGACTAGCTTGTCTCCTGCCCATTTTGCAGCCCACAACTCAATAATTCACTGGAAAGGAATGCTGCATACTAACAATTTTCTCACATAAAATACCCATTGGATCTGAGGTCTTGTATACCAGCGTCTCTGGAAATGTGAGGGAAAATATATTGCTCTAGCCGAAGCAGACTGTTTATGTTTCACCAAGGCTTAGTTTCTAAGCAGATTTTCATTGCAGTCTCCAATATATTCAGGAAAACATAGTTGCCAGAAAACACCCTTACTTCTTGTAACCAGGCTTGAAGCCTGAGAAAAGCTTAGCACAAAACAATAACTCAGTTATATTTATAATCTTAAACACCATCCAAAAGAACATTTCAAAAATTATATGCTAGGAAAGATAAGATTCTACCCCATAATTTCAGGAACAACTGTATGTCAGGCTGCCAGATAAATATTTACAGCACATTCAAATTTAGCTGAACTTATATGACTTCAATCAGTGAAACCATTTCCAGACCCCAAGGTCACAAAAGCTGTTATCAGGTTTCCCGAGACTGCTGCCTCATTCGTGTCAGAAACCAAACGCCACACACTCTAGGCTTCCTCAAGTCCTGAAAAGCTGACAGGATGATGATAGTCTTCTCCCCCTCCCTTTCTGTCCACAGAAAACACCTTTTAACCCCTTCTTTTTCCAGTTATCAAATCCTCCTTCTTTGAACAGGTGAAGGGGCTGGCCACCCCTCTGAGGCAACATCTTTCTGCCCTGGAACGTAATTTGCAAATTGTTTAGGCTGGAACTTCAGGGGTATGAACTGAGGTGACCATTGAGGGCGGATGTAAAGACATGGAATAGTAGCAGGCTCTCAGCCAAATTTGCAGTGTCAAGTTATCTGCCTAGAAAAAAAATGTTACAAGGGCCATGGAGGTGCCCAGAGTGGGAGCCTGCCAATTAAAAGGAGTGTGAATGAGACTTACGGGCCTGACCAGGGTGACAGGGCCACAGTCATCCTTTGGCAGGAGCCAATTTAATGACAGGTGTCTGACAGCATAGCCTGGGTTCTCGGAGTTTATGTAAGGTTCTTGGAACTGCACTCTGTTGTAAATTGCTGTGCTCAGATTAAAAGTGCCCTGCTGCTCCCTCCAGTTACTGAATTGTAGCACTTTTGTTTCCTTAAGTAATCAGCGCTTGCAAAGTTTATTCAATGATTTGTAGAGGTGTGGGATAGAGAAGCAGGAGAAAAAAAGCACCATAATTTCCAAGTTTTTAACCTACGTAACAGGAGGGAAAACTGATAATAATTCAGAGAAAATCACAAGATAAGAATCCAAATCAAGGCTACACTTTAGTGATAACATTACTGACGTCATGGGTTATACTTTATTAACCTAATGATTTGCCAAGTAATATAGAATCTTTCCAAACAATTTCAACAGGAATAGACTTTTCTAAAAAGGATAGTGAGTTTGGTAGAAGAGGTGAGAAAAGTATTACAAATTAAAAGAAGAGAAATTAGTTCCATCTTAAGCAATGATCCATGTGTATATTATGAAATGGGTGCAAATATTGAATTAGTCACCCTCAAGTGACGAAGTTACAAGATGTGTTCCGACCACATGTGATAGCTAAGGTAGGAACTGTCACATGTTTGAGAAAAAGCTGTATGGAAATGTGCTGTTTTCAGGGCTCTGGGTATATGCATGTTTCAAGGGCACTTTGGCAAAAATCGGCATTAGGCTAGCAAGAGGTAAACTTAATAGACCACAAATCATTGACGAGGTAAAGGGATAAAATAAAACAAATTCCAAGATCAGCTTCAGTAGTACTAATTTCACTCTTTCGTTTTCTCCACTGTGAAATAACACATTTAGCTAAAATTAGTAACTCTTGCCTTAGTGCTTACTCTGTGCCAGTTTCAGTTGTTCTAAATGTGATTATGTGTTCACTCATTTAGTCCTCCAGACCAATCCTGTGAGGTGGATTCTATTATGATCCCCCTTTTACAGATGAGGAAATGGAGGCAACAGAAGTTAGGTAATTGGCCCAAGGTTATGTATCTATTTTAAGTGCCCGCAAGATTCAAATCAATAGCAAGGCTCTAAACTTGCGCTAAAGATATCTCTGGCTATAAAATCACAAGATCAGCATTGTGATTGGTCAAACACACAAGCAAAATTTGGATTTTCTTTGGTTGAGATGAGTCAGAGGGGTAGAAGAGGAAAGTCAAAGAATATGGGCATAGCTTTGAGCACCTTCTCTTCCATATTACCTGTAGAAACAGAATTCATAAACCAACTCTGGACTATATTTATGTCAAAAATATTTTCCAACACAGGAAAAGAAGTATATGAGCTATAATTATTGAAAGGTCTTAATTTAGATTTTAATGTGTATTTACCACTGGAAAACAACTGCTGTAACAGCATCTTAATGTGGTAAATTACATTTTTTTGTTGTCAGTTCGCGGAAAGTTAACTGATAAAACGAGTCTGTCCTTATCTTAGGGGAGTTCACAGACAGGAGTGATTGGAAGGTCTTCCTTCTGGGTGGTCTTAGCAATCCAGAGTGGTGTTAACAAAATGATAGCAGCTTTTTTAATAACACAGAAAGATAATTGTTGTTCCTGGATCATTAGCTGTATTTTTAACACACAGTGGGAGTATCTCAAAGCTCATCCTTAGTATCTAGGTAACTGATGAGTTTTACTAAGGCATTTGCATCTCAGGTATCCTTCCAGCTTAGAGATACTTGAGACTTTACCAAAGCAAAATTTCTATTGCTCTTTGCACACTTTTTCTCCTTTTTCCTTAAGATCTACATTGGTATCTGACAACGTGTAGACACAGCTGCAATTCTATTAATTCTCAGTGATGTCTGGTGCTGTGATTAGAACCTGTGGTCCTTGTTACACAAGCTAAAAATGCTCGTGTTCAATTCAAGAATTAAGGACAAGCTCCGTGTGAGGAAGATAGCTTGCGGGAAATGAAAACTAGAAAATACAAGTGCTCTTACCTGTGTTCTCAGACCTTAAGCATTGCATTCCTTTCGGTCTGTCAAAATTTCACCCCGTTCCTTATATCTCCACTTGAAAAAAAAAATGGAAATTAATCACTATTCTCTTTTCCTGACAATTGTAGAAAGTCTCTAATTGCAGAATGGTCTCAATATATGTATGCCTGCCTTTCCTCCAAATCCCTAGAAGACCACCCGAGTCTTCTCCCTTTATGCCTCAGATAGACCGATACCAGCAAGCTGCCCTGAACTGTAAAAGGAGATTGAAAACAAAGCATAAATCGTTAAAGAAAGAGAATCTACTGCTTTCTTATCCCTCAGAATCCTAGTGTATTCCAAATGTCAGGGCACATCAGAAATTTAAAGTTCAAGGATGATGTATTAGTTCTCAATCTGCACTTAGGAAAACGGGCAGCTTCAAAGCATGGATAGCTGCACACAATCTGCTTTGGCAGAAGCTTTCTCTCCATTTGGGAGGGAGAAGATTGGAACAGCTATGGGAATTTGGCTTTCTCCCCTTTCGTAGAGGAAAAGAGAAGTAAATAACCAATGATGACTAGCTTTGGCTCTGAGTGTCCAGCAATTATTAAATGCACTCAGGCTTTCAGTAAATTAAGAGAGTCGATGACCCACAGGGCTATGCAAACCATTTATGGTGCTGAAATACTTGAGAGCGAAGCCTGATTTTTGTCCTAAGGTTTAGGCATTATGATTGAGATCATGTGTAAGAATAGAGATAGGGATTCAGAGAGTGTACTTACTGAGACCATGCTTCTAACTATGGAAATTCCAGTCCTTATAAAAATGCTGATTAAATCTCCCACTGAATAAGGAGCAAGATGAACAGGTTCTCATCTGAAGAATTTAGCCTACTGAAAGTTTTGTTCATTGCAGGTGTTTCCTAGCTCAGGAATCCCCCAGCCCCAGTGGCCATGGATTAAGTGCACTGTGTCTCTAACAGGCCCACTTAAAATGCATATGTTGCTATCCTTAGGAGGTTTCTGCACCTGAAAGAAACTTCACTTAGTTTGCTATATTGACTTAAAAATGGTTCTATTTTGGATTCAATCTGATAGGCTACACATTTTTCTAGAGCAAAAGGAAAACTCCTGGGCAAAACTATTACACCCTGAATATTGCAAAATAATAGATTTTTCAACATGTATGCCTGAAGATCCAGAGCAGGAAATTGGCCCCAGTTATTTTTTTGTTGCTCCATTTCCAGTATTTGGTTCATTGATTGTCTTCATTTATCTTCTTTCCATGAAAACAAGATACCTGTAAGTTGGAATCCTAAAAATCTGAGTAATTTATTTTCATTAAGTTAGGATTTCCTGGGGAGAGAGGACAGAGGCTGCTAGCTATTTCTGTACCCAGTAGACTTTGGAATGGACTCTTCTGCAAGAGAGGACCCCTCTTAGTGGTGCATTCGTAAGGCAAATAGTTCTATTTTGCTCTCACAGAGCCCTTTTGGGATAGTTCCCCAAAACCCTGGGGACAGGTGGGAAAACTTTTCTAACGCCCCAGGAACAGTAGAGTGATTTGGGAACAAGAATGAAGTGTATGAAGGCGTATCTGCAGCCTGTGCAGACATACAAACCAGCAGGCACAGCAAGACAGCAGAGAAGGAGAGCAGGAATTGAGACAACTCTCCTTATTCCAATTGCTGGAGTTTGTAGATCTTCCCTCTTGGGCTCTGCCTCTAATATGATTCCATATCCACTTTCCAGTCTCTGTGTCTCACTCAGTTGGAATCCTTGAAAGAGAACATTTTTTAGTACAGCCAGGGCAGGTGTCCACATCTAGGCCACTCTGCTATGACTGTGGAGTGAGGCCAGCTTCCAGAAGGCTGTGAAGATGAAGGCAGGTAGCAAGGACTCTATAGGAACCAGAGAAATACCTCAATATGAGTCTGCCTCATCCAGCACTTCTCAACTTTACTGTGTAACCAGACACCCAGGGATCTTGTTAAAATGCGGATTGTGATCCAGTAGGTCTGGGGTGGGAGCAGAGGTTTTGCATCTAACAAGCATCCAGGTGATGTCAATGCTGCTGGTCCACAGACCACACATTTATTAAGTAGCAAGGCACTACACTATATGTGCTACAAGTTGGTGTCTTAATGACAATAAAAACTTTTATAGAACATTTAACATGCAGTAGGCACTACTTGAAGTGTATTACAGGTTTACTTCATTTAAACCTTATAACAATTGTAGAGGTGGATACATACTGATTCCCACTTTGTCAATGAGGAAACCAAGACATAGAAATGTTAAGTTACTTGTCCAAGGTTTGAGACTTTTATGCAAATTCCATATGGATATCTCTTGCTACTCTGAGCAAATGACTGGAACAGCCTCTGTTGTTTCTCTCTGAACTCCAGGGACCTGGTCAGTATCTGGATATGGACCACTACATAAGAGTTATGTCTGGCAAATAGCATCAAAACTTTTCCAGATGGAATCAGCTTAGTAACTGTACTTAAGAACTTTCAGAATCACACTATTTAAGTGTGTCAAGCTCAACAATACATTAGAAAATCCAAATGGTAAAATAACAAGTTCACTTCTCTGAATATTCTTCTCTGCTCTACTTAAGTATTTTCAACCAAAATGCTATCTCTCACCATAAAATGAATACACAAAGATTTGTTTTCAACAGTTGGTCTCAGTGCAGATTATTTTTATCTTGTCAGCACCTTACAGATGTTATAGTGAGCAAAGGAACATAAAATACTCCTGAAATGTCCCTCCTGTGTTTTAAGTGACATGAGGTAGTAGTTATAGCTAGTTAGGACATAACTCTATTAAATGAATTTCTTTTTTGCTCTTAAAACTGCCTGTCTGCAGAAGCCACAAATGCCTCATGGAGAAAGCACCACATAAAATTTTCACATACTCAATTCTACCAGGTACATGAGTAATTTTGTACAATCACCATCTACTACTGGCTTGGGTTTTTTTCATTAGTAAGAGTTTCTATTGCTTATTCTTTCTAAGAGATTGATTATTGGGTTAAATTGTTGAAAATATTTGAATTAGAATGCAAATTGGCAGTACAAATTTTGTGCTATTATAATATAGTAAGTAACTTTTTAGTGTCTTGTTTTTGATGGTTCTATATGATTCGACTGAGTTCCCCCCCATCCATCCCATAACCAGTGGCTAAAAGAAACTGATTGTACCTACATAAGTTTCTCCACATCCTCACCAGCATTTGGTGTTACCACTTTTTAAGAATTTTAGCTATTCTCATATGTATGTATTGATATCGCATTGTAGTTTCAATTTGCATTTCCTTAATGTCTAATGATGCTGGATATCTTTTCATGCATTACTATACCTATAAAGACAAACTTTTCGAAGGGCCCTTTTAAGAGGAATTTTAATCCCAGCCATGCCTTTCAAATTAAAAATTAACTTGCATTGTCTTAAAATCAATGAATTTTGTCCTGTTACATTATTGGTAAAATAGTATTTGAGGTGCTTGCCAATCACTGTGTAAAACATGTGTCTCTGGGAAATTCTGATTTCCAAACAACCATCTTGCAAATGAATCCTTGGGGAAAAAAACAAAACAAAAAAACAGCTAACTTTACTTTTTTTTGCCTATGCCCTAATCATTCCTCAAAGAATTTCAGGCAGCTCAATTTATTGACATATTAGGCATTGCCTATACAATATGGGTTTGTTTTTGGTTTGGTTTTGTTATTGTTGTTGTTGTTGTTTGTTTTTGCTCAGCTCCTAGGAGTTTTATTTCTTTGTTTATTCAGTCATTCAATGAGTACATAGTGAGTACGTGCTAAAGTGCGGGGCACAATGCCAGGACCCAAGGATAAAAAGTCAAATAAGGCAGGGGCTCCTCGATGGCTCAGTATGTTAAGCGGCTGATTCTTGCTGTGCATACCTTCGGAGGTGCTAGATAAGGTCAATCATACACTATCCTTTTCCTCCAAGAGCTCACCTTCAAGTGAGAAACAGAAATGCAAATGGAGAATTAGAATAAAATATCCTAAATGCTTCTCATCTCTCATGGAGACAAAGAAGGAAGAAAGTAATTCTGTAGCTGGTGACAGCATGAGAGACTGGGGGGAGGGACTTCCATTATGCCAATTTTAAGCTATTGATATTTAAATATGGGTCAAAGTTATTTTTCTGATGTTCCCTTTCACATGTATTTTTGGGGTGGTTTTGTTTGTTTGCTTCTTTTGTTCTTTTAGAAAACTCCCTTCAATTCACCTCCATTTGCCTTGAATTCCAGTTTCTGCTCTTACTTACTAAGTTATTTTTCATTACGTATCAGTTACTATATCCCGTAAAAGACATTTGAGGCTCACATTTACATACAGGCATTCCCCATTATCTCTAACTTGCATTCGTGCCTTTTAGCCGGTTCTACATTTAAAGCAAATATTTCCTTAAATCCAATGGCAACCTGATTTTGTTTTGTTTTTATCAATCTTTGGTGTGGAACCTTGTCAAATCCTTGTAAAAGTCTAAGTAAATTAGGTACACTGATTTCTGTAGTCCAAATGCATATTTACCCCCTCAAAGAACTTTGGTTGGGAAATATTGCCAAGAATTATATTTCACTGTGTATTATAGTCCATCACTGGCCTGTCTCCTTTCTATTCTTAGATTGAAGGGAAAAAAAGCCCCAAAGCTTTTCTTGGTCTATTTGTATCTTTCTTAATGCTGCATTATTTTAATGAGATAAAATCAAAAGCATAAGTATTTTTAACATCTCAATTTCTTACAGTGAAGCATGTAATAGAATTTTGATAATGGCCTGAATTTACTATCTTCCTTCCAAAATACATTAATCCAACTATACAAAAATGCTAAATCTGAGAGCACAGTTAAGCATGTGTGTGTAGGTTTTTGCATTTGCAAATCAACATGTAGATTATGTGAAGGCATGCTTAGGTATTTAATTTAATATAAGGTTACACCATAGATTTTAATCCAAAGTCATGAGCATGAATACATCATTTAAGATATATCATTTTATATTTTAAAATAATATTAATTCAGATATGATATTATCAACATGTCAAAGATGTTTCTTTTCATATAAAATTGCCTAAGAATACACATAAAAACAGATTACATTGTTGTTTTTAATTTTAAAAAATCATATTTGTGGGGCACCTGGGTGGCTCAGTTGGTTGAGTCTGCCTTCAGCTCAGGTCATGATCTCAGGATCCTGGGATGGAGCTCTGCATTGGGGCTCCCTGCTCAGCAGGGAATCTGCTTCTCCCTCTGCCCCTCCCCCTGCTCATGCTTGTGCTCTCTCTCTTTCTCTCTCTCTCTCCCTGAAATAAATAAATAAAATCTTTTAAAAAATCGTATTCGTGTTGATGAGTGATCATTTTGTTGTACTATTTTTAATGCTGATTTTTATTATGGTAGGAAAAGGACATGCCTTGTGGGGTTTTTGGGGTTTTTTTAGAGCAATGTGTTTGTTATTACTCATGAAGAGTTTTATGTCTTGCTCTTTGGCTGTGTTCTACTTTCTGAGCATGAGTAAATTTATGAAAATATTACATGTTCAACCCCTTTTGTATTTCCTTTAATGAAACATTCTTTCCTATCTTTTTCAACATTTATCAGAAGTCACATCCCATTATGTAAAAGATGGAAGTATTTGGCTTATTTTCACAGGATTGTTTGACACTTAAAGGATTATAGAAAATCTGATTTATGATCTGTAACATGAACCCAAAGTACAGAAATGAACAATATTCTGAGATCTAAATTCAACTACCGATACAAGAATTCGGTTGATTTCCTTTGGTGATTTGAAATTCCTCCTCATCAAAAACAATCTGAAACTATTCTTGTATATGTGATTTATAGATTATGACATCAATATTTAAAAGATAATATGTGATATCTCCTGACAAATATGTATCAAATGCCTATTTTGCCCCATTTCCATGATGTTTTAATTATTAGCTTCATGTTGTGCTCATGAAAAGGTAGTATTTCCAACATAAAGAAATTAATAAAGACCCAAAGACTTTTAAAATGCACTTTTGAAGGGAAAAAAATGGATGAAATACAATGAATATTTTCTTTAAAATAAACAGAGAAATGTCTGATGCCAAAAAAAGCTGATAGCAAAGTCTATATATCTTCTTAATTGATATGTTAATGATGATGGTATAATGACCTTTTGGAATAATTCCAAGAGTAAATAAGAAAATAATAATAGATAAGAGGCAGTAGTAGTAGATAGTGTTATTAGGCTTTTCTCTAAGAATATGCTTTCTTATCTCACTATAACATGTTTGAGCATGCAGTGGAGCTTATAGTTTGCTCATTTGCACTACACAATACTTTAATATGATTCTGTTAAAAAGAGGGAATGCCAGTGTAAAATTAAGATGACAAGAAAGTATGAAGCATCCATAATCCTGACATATAACCTCAGGCACCCTTCCCAGCTTTCTGTAATTTTCAAGAAAGACAACAAAAAGTTTTTCTATTTTGTCACTTTTTGGTGGTAAAATATTTACATCATTTGTAAAAAAGTAGAACACATTTATTTCTCTCAAAAATGTATTGATTCCTTCTTTGATCAAAAAAAAATAGTACAAATAATGAGATAACCAGTACTTTTTGTTTACTTTGTGGCAAGTTTAAAGACGTGAACTAACATCTCAAGATGAAATGTTAACATAAAATGAAACCCACTCACAGTCAGACTCCAGGGACAATATCCCTAATCTCATTACGTTCACTAAAGCAATAAAAATTAACAAATTTCTAAGAAATTGTTTCTTCCATGAGGACTCTCAGGGGAGGAAGGGAGACACAGAAAAGCAAATAATTGCAGGAGCCTCATAAATGGTAGAATGGAGATGATAAAGGCTATAGGGGGAGATAGGGAAAAGTATCTGGTGCCTGGGAATGTAACACCTCAACAAAGTCAGATGGATGGGAGTTAGCCAAGTCAGCATGATTTGGAGAGAAAGAACTAGGGGAGAACAGGTTAGTCGAGGAAGAGATAAAACCATGGCAGAGCTGAAAAGAAGGAAACGTGAGGCCATATTCAGGGAATGTGTTCTGGCTGGAGAAGATGCAGTGTTTGGGGTAAGAATAGAGAAGGGTAGGTTTGAGAAGGGTAGACAGAGACCCTATGAGACTTATTAGTAGGGCTGAACTTTGGCAATTGGAGCCACTAAACTTAAAGAAAACAAAATGGCCAGACATTTTAGGGGAAATTCTCTGATGGTCACATATAGAATATGAATTCAGTGGATTGGAAATCATGAGGTTATTGTAGCATCAGAGGCAAGATAAAAATAAGAGGCCTAACCAAAGCAATGAAATGATCATGGGCCAGGGGACACATTTGAAAAAGATTATAGAGGCTGAGTCAGCCAAATTTATGATAGGAAAGGAGGTAATGAAAAAAGAATCAATAGGATAAGTTTGAGGTTTATGTGAATAGATGAATAGTGGCATCAATAACAAAGCTAGAAAACACAAAAGGAGGTAAAAGTTTTGAGGAGTCATCAATGACTCAAGGTGAGGACATGTTGAGTTAGAAGTATCTGTGGAAAATCCTAGTGTCGGTGAAAAAATGGATATGCAGAAATGTGGCTTGGAGGGAATCTGACTAGCCCTTTACCCCAATAAGAAAATGTATGTGGAAAGTCAATTTATAAAGAGGAGGTCATTTAGAAGCAGGAAATCAAGCAGGTCTGTTTATGTCTATATGACGTTAAGGGCTGAATTGTGTCTCTCTCCACCCACTGCAAATTTATATGCTGAAGTCTTAACCCCCTATTGGGATATGGAATATGGCTGTATTTTGAGATAGGGCCTTTAAAGAGGTGATTGAGTTCAATGAGGCCATTAAGATGGGCTTAATCCAATCTGATTTGTGTCCTTGTAAAAAGAGGAAATTTGGACACCCAGACACCAGCAATCACGTGCACAGAGAAAAAACCATACAAGGGCACAGTGGGAAGACAGCCATCTACAAGCCAAGAAAAGAGGCCTCAGGAGAAACCAAACCTACTACACTTGATCTTGAACTTCCAGCCTCCAGAACCATGAGAAATAAATCTCTGTTGTTTAAGCCACTCAGTTTATAGTACTCTGTTATGGCAGACTTACATGATATAGATATTACCTAATGATTTAGACATTATTCTAACCTATACACCACCTTCATGATATGGATATGTTTGCCAGGAGGTCTAACCCTTTTCCCTGGAGTATGCTGAAAACACATGTCAACATCTTGTTCATTGGGTTTCATTTCTCTTTGCTCCATTCTGTCCACCCTATAATCTCTACAGAGAACATCAACTAAAAATGAGCTTCCTTGAGGCGCCTGGGTGGCACAGCGGTTAAGCGTCTGCCTTCGGCTCAGGGCGTGATCCCGGCGTTGTGGGATCGAGCCCCACATCAGGCTCTTCTGCTATGAGCCTGCTTCTTCCTCTCCCACTCCCCCTGCTTGTGTTCCCTCTCTCGCTGGCTGTCTCTATCTCTGTCAAATAAATAAATAAAATCTTTAAAAAAAAAATGAGCTTCCTTAATCACGTTTTCATTCTAAATTTATTTCTGAAGACTGCACCAGGATACTTTTACTGAAATTTTGAGTGCTCATAAAACAGTGAAGACTTCTGTTTTTCACTGAGCATGTATTATTCCTACACCTGACTAATCCGATTACTATTTCATAACTTCCTTGTCAAAAGGTAGGCTTATCTTCACAGAATCCCATAAAATTGCCTACATCACCAGCTACATTTACCTCTGCATCCCTAAAATGATCTGGAGTACTAATTTCTACTCAATAAAAAGCAGATAGTTGTTCAAGATATTGCTGAGAAGAATTTTAGAGGCATAAAGTATTGAAATAAATCTATACAAAATTAATCACCTTTTAATTTCTGTAGATTTAAACTTCATATCAGATGATATAATTTTTTTAAGCTTAAAAGAAAACTTCTTCCTATAGACCAAACTTATAATAGCTTATTAACCACTTTGAAGAAGATTCTATCCTTGTTTTATGATTTATAATTACATATTACTAGGCAAATCATTAATGTATTAATTCAATAAATAAATGGTATTAATTATCTACTCTGAGTCTGGCACTGTGCTAGATACTAGGATGCTGACAAACATGGATTTCGACCCCTTGAACCCTTAAAGGCTAGCTGGGGTGAAAGTAAAGGAAATCATTGAAAGGTTTTAAAGAGATATGTGGTCCTATTTATCTTGGTTCCACTTTATTACCCTGGCAAAAAAAAAATTATGTCTGCTTACAGCATCTTTAATCTAACTTCAAACATACAATGCAGAAAAAGTAGCTATAAGCTAAAAGTACTCTTATAGCCCATTATGCTAGGAGTAAGCTGGTGATTGTATTTGAAAAAGCTATTTTGTATTTTAGCTTTTATCACTAGAGATTCAAATGTCAGTATTGGGAAACAAACATCGCTGGTGGTAAGTGCTGAATTGCACCCCCATAATATTCATGGCTTGAAACCCTTACCCCTGTACCTCAGAATGTGACTGTATCTGAAGATAAGGCCTTTAAAGAAGTCAGTAAGTTTAAATGAGGCCATCAGAGGGGGCTCTTACAAGAAGAGGAAATTTAGACATATGCATTCATAGAGAGACTCCCATGTGAAAAAATAGCAAGAGGGTAGTTACGTGCAAACCAAGGAGTAGCCTCAGGCAAAACTAACCCTGCCAAAACCTTGATTTTTGACTTCCAGCCTCCAGAACCACGAGAAAATAAATTTCACTTGTCTAAGCCACCCAGTCTATGGTATTTTGTTACAGCAGCCCAAGCTGACTTAAAATGACACCCACCTGAAGGCAAGGCGAGATCCATAAAATGAAAACCAATTTTGTAATTCAGCCACTATGTAATTAACTTGGGCATTGCCATATGTAAGATATTCAGATAACTCAAACCAATCCACGGATTCTTTTTTACGCTGTTAAATACGAATGAGCACAGCACACTTTCTTATAATTATGTCCTGCTGTTTAAATAATAACTTCTAAAGAGTGTAAAAATATTTTTTCACTAGATGCTCTTATCAATACAAAATCTATAACATTTAATGTATCAGTTCCTGTCACTGTGGCCCTTCATTTCAATCTTTAAAGGTTTATTCAGCAGTCTTCCCTTCAGTCTTCTCAATGAACCACAATCATTTCTGGCACATATGCAGAACAGAGCAAACTTTCTTGAATTAATAAAATTAAGTCTGTCAGATTTAGGCCAGTTGGGTATTAAATTCAAACTAGACCAAATACTGGCTGAGCATAGTTGCAGCTTGTATAGATCAGATTTGGCATAAAATTCAGCTTGTGATGTAATGTAAATTGTCAAAGTGATACTGCTTCAAACTTCATATGGTTTATTTTAAAAGTGATATGTATCATACAGAAAAATAAAGCCTCACTTAATGTGAAAATAACTACTTAGAAGAACAATAGAATGAGCATGTAAGTTGAGCATTCATTAAGAACTGGCATATGATTCTGCATATTAATCCAGGACTTCATCGTTTCCATTTGGATTGAACAAAAAAAGAGAGAAAGCCCAATAAAATGTTACCTTTGCTTTTTTCTTTTTAATGTGAGAATTTTTTTTAAAAATGTGTTCACTTTAGGAATAGGCACCCTTTACTCTTTTAAGTAAGTGTAAAATGTCCATCACATTTTTTGTAATGAAAAAACAAAACAAAACTGATATGATGCCACAATAGTGCTATGTCCAAAAAAGCTCAATTAACCTAACATTGTTAAAAATATATGTACCTGGGGCGCCTGGGTGGCACAGCGGTTAAGCGTCTGCCTTCGGTTCAGGGTGTGATCCCGGCATTACGGGATCGAGCCCCACGTCAGGCTCCTCCGCTGGGAGCCTGCTTCTTCCTCTCCCACTCCCCCTGCTTGTGTTCCCTCTCTCTCTGGCTGTCTCTATCTCTGTCGAATGAATAAATAAAATCTTTAAAAATATATATATATGTACCTGTTGGTGACAAATTCAATACTGGAGTTTTAAACATCACATTGTATCATAGCCACCATTTCAATGAATTAAGATTCTTGTCAAAGAACCCTTTTGTCAAAATAAAAAACCAACATTTCAAATGTTCTACAGGATGATTTGAAGGTACAGATTATAAAGGAACAACTAAATGAGTAAAATATTTTTTGGTCCTGAACTTCTACTTAACTTCCTTCAAATTACCATACTATTAGCTCATTCGTTCATTCATTCATTCAACAAATGATTTCGGTGTGTTTATTACCTGCTGGGTACAATGGTTCACAAACAGGCATGGTACTACTGATAGAACTTACAGTATAATGAGAAAGATAAGGATTCCATAATTAGACACAAATACAAAATAGATAAGCATTTCATATGCTAGGGCCATATGCAACGTATTTAAATATATTCTCTGATTCGGTCCTCAAAATACCCAGAGGTCATTACTATTTTTAGCCCCATTTTACTAATGAAGGAACCGAGGCACCAAGAAGTGATGGAATAGGCCAAGATGGCAGAGCCTATTTGTGGCAAAGCTGGGGTTTGAACTCATGCACGCTGGCTCCGGAGCTTGTATTCTTAACGGATAGACTGCAAATACTTTCAATTGTGAATACTACATGATACGATTGAAAAAACTTTCAATACTTTAAATTGTGATGAATGATGTAAAGAGAAATTCCATTTACAAAAAAAAAAAAGTTTATACACAAAGCCAAATTTAACTTGAGGCTGTCAAGGGAAGCCTCTCAAGAGCATTGATTTTGAAGACGACTTGAAGGGCAACGAAGATAGGGAAAAGACAGTGGAGAGGAGGGTGGAATGGTGTTTTAGCAGAATAAATAGCATGTCCCAAGGTCCCCATATCTAAAAAAAAAAAAGAGAGAGAGAGAGAGAGCCCCAATCATTTTTTTTGCCTTTTTTTAATTTTATTTTATTATATTATGTTAATCACCATACAGTACATCCCCAGATTCCGATGTAAAGTTTGATGCTTCATTAGTTGCGTATAACACCCAGTGCACCATGCAATACGTGCCCTCCTTACTACCCATCACCAGTCTATCCCATTCCCCCACCCCCTCCCCTCTGAAGTCTTCAGTTTGTTTCTCATAGTCCATAGTCTCTCATGTTTCATTCCCCCTTCTGATTACCCCCCTTTTCTTTATCCCTTTCTTCCCCTACCGATCATCCTAGTTCTTATGTTCCATAGATGAGAGAAATCATATGATAATTGTCTTTCTCTGCTTGACTTATTTCACTTAGCATTATCTCCTCCAGTGCCGTCCATGTTGCAGCAAATGTTGAGAATTCGTTCTTTCTGATAGCTGAGTAATATTCCATTGTATATATGGACCACAGCTTCTTAATCCAGTCATCTGTTGAAGGGCATCTCGGCTCCTTCCATGATTTGGCTATTGTGGACAATGCAGCTATGAACATTGGGGTGCATATGGCCCTTCTCTTTACTACGTCTGTATCTTTGGGGTAAACACCCAGTAGTGCAATGGCTGGGTCATAGGGTAGTTCAATTTTTAACTTTTTAAGGGACCTCCACACTGTTTTCCAGAGTGGCTGTACCAACTTGCATTCCCACCAACAATGTAGGAGGGATCCCCTTTCTCCACATCCTCTCCAACAATTGTTGTTTCTTGCCTTGTCTATCTTTGCCATTCTAACTGGCGTAAGGTGGTATCTCAGTGTGGTTTTGATTTGAATTTCCCTGATGGCTAATGATTTTGAACATTTTTTCATGTGTCTGTTAGCCATTTGTATGTCTTCATTGGAAAAGTGTCTGTTCATATCTTCTGCCCATTTTATGATTTGTTTATTTGTTTCTCGTGTATTGAGTTTGAGAAGTTCTTTGTAGATCTTGGATACCAGTCCTTTATCTGTGGTGTCCTTTGCAAATATATTCTCCCATTCCGTGGGCTGTCTCTTAGTTTTTTTGACTGTTTCCTTGGCTGTGCAGAAGCTCTTTATCCTGATAAAGTCCCATAAGTTCATTTTATCTTTTATTTCTCTTGCCTTTGGAGATGTGTCGTGAAAAAGGTTGCTCTGGCCGATGTCATAGAAGTTGTTGCCTATGTTCTCCTCTAGAATTTTGATGGATTCCTGTCTCACATTGAGGTCTTTCATCCATTTGGAGTTTATTTTTGTGTATGGTGTGAGAGAGTGGTCAAGTTTCATTCTTTTGCATGTAGCTGTCCAATTTTCCCAGCACCATTTATTGAAGAGACTGTCTTTTTTCCACCGGATGTTTTTTCCTGCTTTATCAAAGATTAGTTGCCCAAAGAGCCGAGGGTCCATTTCTGGGTTCTCTATTCTGTTCCATTGGTCGATGTGTCTGTTTTTGTGCCAGTACCATGCTGTCTTTGTGATCACAGCTTTGTAGTACAGCTCGAAATCCGGCATTGTGATGCCCCCAGCTTTGTTTTTCCTTTTCAACAGTTCCTTGGAGATTCGGGGCCTTTTCTGGTTCCATACAAATTTAAGGACTATTTGTTCCAGTTCTTTGAAAAATGTCCTCGGTATTTTGATCGGGATAGCATTGAAAGTGTAGATTGCTCTGGGTAGTATGGACATTTTAACTATGTTAATTCTTCCAATCCATGAGCATGGAATATTTTTCCATCTTTTTATGTCTTCCTCAATATCTTTCAAAAGTGATCTATAGTTTCTAGCATATAGGTCCTTTACGTCTCTGGTTAAGTTAATTCCAAGGTAACGTATGGTTTTTGGTGTTATTGTAAATGGGATGGATTCCCTAATTTCTCTTTCTTCAGTCTCGTTATTCGTGTATAGAAATGCAACTGATTTCTGGGCATTGATTTTGTATCCTGCCACCTTACTGAATTGTTCTATAACTTCTAATAGTTTGGGAGTGGATTCCTTTGGGTTTTCCATATAGAGTATCATGTCATCTGCAAAGAGAGACAGTTTGACTTCTTCTTTGCCGATTTGGATACCTTTGATCCCTTTTTGTCTTCTGATTGCTGTTGCAAGGACTTCTAGTACTATGTTGAATAATAGTGGCGAGAGTGGGCATCCTTGTCGTGTTCCTGATCTTAAGGGAAAGGCTTCCAGCTTTTCCCCATTGAGAATAATGCTTGCAGTAGGCTTTTCATAGATGGCTTTTATGAGATTGAGAAATGTACCCTCTATTCCTACACCTCTGAAGGGTTTTAATCAGGAAAGGATGCTGTATTTTGTCAAATGCTTTTTCTGCATCAATTGAGAGGATCATATGGTCCCCCCAATCATTGTAGTTTAAGAGCCAAGATGTATTTTATATTTCATTTAAAAAAATAAATTTAAATTTTGTACCCAGAGAAAAAAGAAACTGAAAACAATTTTTAAAAGATCAATAAAAAATGCTTAAAAACACAGTAGATGGCAAAATTTCTCTGCAGGGTACTAAGATTTCTGATACATGAAAAACCCATGGTGAATGGTCAATTTCAAATGCATTTTCACCAAAAAGGCATTTTGAACCAAATTTTATCCCACCGAATTGTGTTTTCAATTTGCCTTTGCCGTCAGGAAAGGCCTTCAGGCAGAAGAATCAGTGTAGGCAAAAAAATAAAAACATACAACAGCATGACTTGTTCTCAGAACTGTAAAGAACTCAGATTTGGCTGAGGTGTATGGTGAGGTGTGGGGAAAAGAAGCTCTCAGGGATAAAGATAAGGTTGGACAGGAGGGTAGAAACCAGATTGCAGAAGGAATTATAAGTCATACTAACCGTTTTTTCCTTTAGATTAATGGAAAACTATCAAAAAGTTTCAAGCGGGGACTTGCATTTTAGGAAGCTCTACCTAAGAAAAATGGAAGCTGAGAGACACATGAAAACCAAAAAACAAAAAATATGAACTGTCCAACATGCTACCATTTGAAATTATGTTAACTGATAAAACAGTAAATTCATAATGTGACTAATGCAGAAATGAAGTATGAGGAGAGAAAGATAAAAACATATGTATTGTGGTCTTGTATCAAATATATTTTGTTTATTATAACTTTTGAAAGGTAATCAACATAGACTCTATGTGGTAACATCAATGAACTGTTGAGCTAACATATGTAAAATCACCTAGCACTTACCTGAAATATAATACTCAATAAATGTTATATCATTTCCTCTAATAAGTTCCATTACCAACCATGTCCCAAACTGTAGTATCATTTACACTCTCTCTTTGGAGATACCCACCATTACAAGAAGTCAAAGCAATAAACTCAAGGGAAAAACACTTTATTTTGGAATTTGAAATTTACAAGCATTCATGGCACTATTTGTGTGTTTAGTGATAAGAAGGCAAGAGTCACCATTTAAAGCCATCTCTTAACCATTTCTTCTCTTCAGATTTATTATGCATTCATCAGGACTCTGTTCTAGACTTCAAAAAAGTTATTCGATGTCATTTGGGGGAAAAGATTCCAACAATGGCATTTTCTGAACTAAACTCCTATGTTAAAAACAATCAATTTCAGGATCCAATAAAAGAGGCTGAAGTGGAAGGTAAAGAAAACATGTTATATGTCAAATACAGTTATTAATGCCCCTCACTTCACTCTAGCAACATCCCTATGTCATCCCTGTTTATGTCAATGGGAAAACTAACCATCAAAGAGATTGTGTAATGAAATTCCCTCTGGAAGCAGGTGAAGTGAAAGACCTTAAGCTTTGGAATCAGACACCTTGGGGTTTCAATCCATTGCTTCCTCTACTATACCATGTTTCTTAGTCATCCTTTTATTGCCATAATCTAGCAGATCAAATGATTTAGAAGAGAAAGTCAATCAAAAATGAAGAAAAGAGAGAGGGAAGAAAATTTCATAATGTAGCAATCCTGAGCTCATTTTTAGAAAAGACTTTAGTACAAATCACTTATGAATTCTACATATAGTCAGGAATTCACTTCTAGTTGTGTCCTGCAAATAGCTTTCAGGAAGAGTTGTTGTTGATTAAGATGATCAGAAAAAGACTCAAGTAAGTCAAATGAGCAATGAAAATTGACCTTATAATTCCCAAGTTATCAAAAAAATAAAAGAGAAGTCAGTTTTTATAAAGATGATGTGACAGCAACTGCTAGCTGTCCTCTAATCCCCGATTTCCCATTTTCCACTATAATAGAACTTCCAAATTTTAGCTAGCCATATGGTTACTAAGAATAGCAGTCACCTATCCCTGTTTTCCCCTTATCTAAGGGTAGCTGCACAATTAAATTCAAGCCAAGAGAATGTGAGGGGAAAATGATCTGTGCAACTTCTAGGATATGTCCTTAAAGGGGAAGGCTATGACCTTTCTCCCGCTTTCTCCATCCTGTTTCCTAAAATGTAGATATGATGGACCACCATCTTGGACCATGATGATGAGGGCAACAGCACCTGAGCTATGGATGATAGAGTAATAAGACAAAAGGAGCCTGGATCCAGATCTGTCACTAAGCAGCCATGCCCATCCTATACCACTTACCTTCATACTATTAGGTGAGAGAAACATACCGTCTTGCATAAACCAGTGACTCAAGGTCCCTGCTACATGCTACTGAGCCCAAATGCTCATTAACACCAAGGAGCCCATGACAGCAGGATTCTCGTGGACTAGCTCATTCTCTTTTCCAATGTCAGCATCTCCTTCCTAATTAGACAAAAGCAAGGAAAGCATTTACCGGGAATCAGAAATTAGCTTACATCTTTAACTGGACAAGATGACTATTGGAAATAATTCTAAATTCACTGAAACATTTCTCTTCAAAAACTAAAATGTAATTTTAGCCCAATGGCTTTTTTTTCTTCTCAATGTGACTAAAACAAAATATGCCAAAATATATTACCACATTGGGTTCTTCTTATCTTGAAAAGAAGGGATCAAAAGGCACATCTGCATCTGTATGGTCTGCTTGCTTGCTTTCTCTTTCTCCTTCCTTCCTTCTCCATCCCTCCTTCCCTCCCTTCCTTCCTTCCTTTCTTCCTTCCTTCCTTTTCTTCCTTTTTTATTTTAAATCTATAGAAAACTCATGACTTTGTGAACTAAGTTGGCTAATGTCAAAACAAATTTTAAGCTGGGAAAAAAGTTTTAAACAAGTCACTTTGCAAGTGACTAGAGCAGACAGGCACATCCAATGTCCTAAAACATATGGGATTGCCTCTCCATATTTTTCAAATTTTACTTTAGCTTTTGCTCTAGGCACTATGTATATTAAACTTTCTAGTAGCAGTAAACTCAGTCACATTCTGAAATTTCTAACTTTTGAGCATTTTGCCTGCTATTTAAAAGGGTATGAGTTTTTAAAAAATCAAAAAAATACTCCCAGTTACTCTTTGTTACAATATGGGAGGAGCCTACACACTGCAACATATGAGCTGTGTGACCTTGCGCAACTCACTTAACCTCACTCAAGCTTTTCTTTACACCTGTAAAGTGGGAATAGTACCTGTACTTGATTTAGGATTGTGGCATGAAATACTGACCAAGCACCTAGCGGACTGCATCTGACACATTATAGGAGCTAAGTAAATATCAGCTATTACTCAAATTATTATTGCAATTGTTATTTGTCACAGACATTTGCAATTTCTGTGCTCTAAAAATTAATCTCCTTCCCATGGAAAGATGATATGCCTTGACCATTATCTGCACACCGTCTGCTCTAGTTATTTAATACAAATGAGTTTATGCTGAGCAATCTATATATTCGCAAAGTGGATGAACAGTGTCGAAAACTAGCCTACATTCATGAAACAGAATGAACTAATGGTGCAAAGTAAACTTCTCTGTCAGTTCTTTAATTTTAGCTACTTGAAATTCACACCAAATCCATGTGGGTCTTTTTGTACAATAATAGGCAAATCATTACCCTTCATTACTATCTGTTTTGTTCATTAACAGAATACCTTTATTAACAGAATATCATTGTTAGTTTAATACTTACTTTGCATGATTCTCAAAGACCATGCAGGGAATATTTTCATTCCTTGTGGCTTTTCAAATATAAGATAAATGTCTGTGTGTGTGTGTGTGTGTGTGCGCACGCGCACACATATGCCATGTAGTAAAATAAAAGTTTCTAGAAACTACTATAACTTGGGAGGAGAAAAAAGAATATTCATTCTTTATGCCACAGATAGCTACATGCCCAAAATAAAATCAAGAGATTACATTAATGGTAAAATTTAATGAAACTGCACTTGTTAAAGCTATGTGTCAAATAAGAATGAGAAGATGGTATCAGGCAGAAATATACATTGTAAAACAAAAACTGCCGTGTAACACATTTAATAATTGTACACTCTTAAATGAACTCCGGGGTCAAGGATCACAAATTTAATTCAAGTATTAGAGATTGTTTTCAACTAGATGATAATGCTCCTTTCATTTGGTGCCTATGAAAAATTGTATAGGATTTACTCTGCAGATTATTCACATTTGTTTAACACTCCCCAGTTCCCCTGGCCCAATCCTTCCACCTTTCCCACCCTATCCAAGACAAACCAAGAGAAGGATAAATTCCCTTGATTGAAATAAAAACAAGATAAAAGTTAATCTTATGTCTGATAGTTTCTTTTAAAGCACTGAACTAGAGCCATTTTGCTTAATTTCTTTTCAAATCATTTGTATTTGAGTGTGGTTAACACATGGTACTTACAATATAAAAAGACTTAAAATATCAGATTTTAATAATCCTTAGGTGGCTCTATGCAAAGCATATGTTCTACTATGCTTTCCAGATGCTAGCTGTAAGCACAATTAATTAAAGACAGTGCTTACCTATCATCTTGGTAAATTTCAGTATAGTTAAAATTACATTAGAGGAAAAGAGAGAATGAGCAAGAGCCAGGACTACTTAACTGCAAAGAGAATCGCCAAGAAAGATTAAGTTCGCATATGCAATGCCAACAACAGGCAGAACTAAAAAGCAACTGTAACCAATGTAGAAGTGCTTTCTTGGTGCGCTAGGACAACACTGAGAACTATCATATAGCAACGCCGTTCACAATTTTCTGCCTTGCCTGAGGTTTCAACCTGGTTCTTAAGTATTCCAGAAATTTTCCTAAAACACAAATACACCCTTTTAGAATACAACAACCTGTTAAAACTCAGTTTGAGTAGCTCTTACCCAGTTTGCTAGAGAAGCCAATTTTTACATTTCAAACAATATTTTTTCTATGTTCCCTTACTCTTCAGTATATCGCATGATAATCAGTCCCTTTATCGGGTGCTGCCTTGTCTTTTGAATGTGCTATAAATTATCCCCAATATTAGTGCAACTCAATGAGCACTGAGTGCCTGTTATGTTCAAAGCCCTGTACTGAGAGAGGTAAGAATAAACTAGCCAGGGATTTTTGCTCACAGGTCGAATTTTCATTCAGATACTATCAAAACAACAGCATCAAATTCACTTCCCAACTTACCAATAACCCTGGTTATATGATATGACCTAAGAAAACTTTAGGTTGAATCCATCGTACTGAGTTTCCCTTTGTTGTCCCAACCCCTGCTACAGTCAGCATCCAATAGCATTTTCTTAAGGCAGAAAACACAGGTAAGATGCTAATGTTTAAGCAAAAAAGGACACCTCCTTCAGATCAGCTGAGTGGATATATATGAATCACTCATTGTCTGCAAAACATAGTGCTGGCTCCTTACAAACAGAAGTGATGTAATCAGAAATGGAAAAATCTAATATGTGAAATGACCCTCTAATCCCCTATTCTCTGGATTTCACCCTCATGATTCCCTAGTTGAATGCTACGCTTACTTTCTAAATGGCCATAGAGGGAGATGTCCATTCGTTTTCACCCTTAACACAACTTACAGCGATTTCAGTTTATTTTTCTTTACTTGGTCAATTTCAAATGTGTCCGTGTATGTAAAAATTGAATAAAATTGGAAACTTACCTTGGATGGTCTAATTAATGTTGAATGTTATTAAATTGCTAGTATTGAACAGTTGTTGACCTACAAAATAACAACTTCATATGGTTCGACCCGCTTTGTAACTTGAATATACTGTTTTATTAACTCGGTAACCCTAAAACTTTTATATTTAATTCAGTGGGATTTGAATACAGTGATTTGATAACTTTAAAATGAAATTTCAATTTAAAAAAAGCAAGAGACATAAAGATGGAAAATAACACACAAAAAGGAAGGAAGTTCCTTACTCTCCTTGAAATTGAAAGTAAACCCACTGAATGAATGCGCTGAAGAAAGCATCCTCTCTCTATCATACAAGCTGATATTACTGATAGGACTAAAGATTTGTTGTAACAGCTGCCTTTCAGAAGGGTTTCCTTTTGTCCATGGTCCAAGGGCTCAGGAAAAGGGATACAATAGATATAAAGCATATTCTGATCTCTCACCTCTTATGGGCCAAATTTTAACTGGGTCCATATAGTCATTCCTTCTTAACTTAATTACTACTAAAAAAATGACTGCACAAAAACACACATAGTAATAGTCGCTTGAAGCTAACCAAAGCCTCAGATCTACACAGGCACGAAAATGAAACTGCCTTTTAGTTCACAAGACATCATCCTCCCCCTGGGTCCCCAAGTGCATCTGACTAAAAGGCTCACATCACACCTACCTGGCTATACCTGCAATTGGAAGATAAACAGATGATGAATCAGTCAGAAGAACAATAAAAACTCCCTCCAGAAAAGATGAAGGGGAAAAAACGAGCATATTTTTTCTGGTGAGAATATGGTGATGATCATGTCATTGGTCAGGCTTCCTTAACTGACAAGGTTGTCCTTGGAGGGAGTGGTGACTGCTCACAGGTACTGCTGAGAGAGTACTGCTGAGCTCAGCGCCTTTGTCTTAAAAAAAAAAAACAAAATCAAGTCACTCTATTAGCGCTCACACCTTTAAGGTGCTTTCGGCCCTCCAAATACTTTGCAAGAATAGACTTTATTTAGAGAGGGAAGGGGACAGGGACAAAGGCAGAGAGAGAATCTTAAGCAGGTTCTATGCCCAGGGCAGAGCCCACTGCAGGGATCTCATGACCCTGAGATCATGACCTGAGCTGAAATCAAGAGTCACCACTTAACTGACTGAGCCACCCAGGCAGCCCTGCAAAAATAAATTATTATTGTTACATCGTTCCCTGATGATAAAGAACTTACTCTCTTCAAGATTCCCTACAGAAATACAGCTGACATTTTTGTAGCAAGATCAATACTTCACAAGTGTCCAATTGTCTTTTAGGATCAGCAACATGAACCCTGAGGACTGGCTTAATTCCACTCTAAACTCAATCCTTTCAGTAAACCCATTAGCACTCATCACTACCAGATTCTCTCTTGTTCGTCTGTTTATTTCACTTATTTATTGTCTTTTTCTCTCCCCCTCCTAAAAGGAAACTCCATGATGGCCTTGGTATGTCTCATTCATGGCTGGCTCTATCTCTCGTGCCTAAATCATAGGCGTCACTTAGGAGAGCATATAGTAAATAATGCTGAATTAATGATTAAGTAATAGAAAGTGTAACACTAACGCTAGCAATAGCACGAATACATAAAAACACTAAAATAAGAGTGCTTTCTTGTTTGTATTTAGTATTTGTCCTTCCTCAATACTGTTTCTACAAACTTTATAAATTTTGCAGATATTTGTCCCAACTTCATAACAGCTGGGTTATGAGTAATAAGAAAACATTTATAAAGCACTTTGAATTTCTGCCATAAAGCATTATATGTAAATAAAAGAGGACCTGAAAGATTGGCAAAATATGCACTTTTCATTCACTTATAAATCAAACATCTGTTGTTGGGGATCCACAGGGTAATACACACTCTCACACACATTATCATTATTAATCTTCATTAGATCCTATAGTGGACAGCAGGCTTCCAGGTTCCAGAGTAGAAAGAGTAGTTAGAATCTGAACATACTCTAACCTGGTATTTTGGCATAACCTAGTGTTCTTGTTATCTTATTTTTCCATTACCATCAGACACCTCAATGCTGCGCTGTTTTCCCATCTGCATAGGGAACGCGCCTGGGCAACCGGATGGCTCATTCATAGGAAGATCTACTGTAGGAGGCACAGGGCACTGATTTAGTTAAGCACTAAGCCTCTGGATACAGACCGTTTACAGCTGGCTTTGTCGCTCTCAGGCATAGTGACCTTGTCTTAATGTCTCCATGCCTCAGTTTCCCCACATGTAACACCGATAATAAACAAGAAGTAGCAACTATTTTTAATAACAGAGTAGACCTTTGTGGTTGTCAGTAACGTACCAAGCAACTGCTCCATTTTTTTCTTCCTTTTTTTTTTCTTCAAAAAACAAACAAAACCCACAAAACTTCATTGCTTCCATGCCCAGTGTCTGTGGGGAGAGGCTCAGACAGAAGCTCTGACACCAGGGGTGACGCAGAGGGTCCCTGAAGGGCTGCGGGGCCGGTAGCCTCCTCGTCACGCTTTAGGAGACATACTCGCCCAGCGGGGGGCGGGCCCGTCCGGGAAGTCGTCACGTGGCTGCTTGTCTCCTTGATGAATTTCACCTCCTCCGCTAGGAAGCGGTTCTCCAGGAAGCCACAGACGCGGAGTCTGTATGGGCAGAACTCGGGACATGCAGATCCCAAAGGGCCTGGTTCAGGTTCTTCTTCTGGGCCAGGACGGATTCTGCATGTTCCGCCCCCCCCCCCGCCCCCAACTTATCCTGGGAAGACTTCTGGGCGTCCAGGATCCACCCCGCTGGTTGCTCCGCGCCCTCCTACTGCTCCTCCGCCAACTCTCTGAAGAAGCAAAGAAGCGGCCAGCACCCTCCAGAGCCACCCCTCGCAGAATAGACGCCCAGGGAGAGGTAAGCGTCGGAGGCCCACAGAAGCAGGTTGACCAGGTTGTTGACTGCGGCGTCCACCTCCGTGGATAACTGATGAATCTGGAAGCTCAGGGTTGGTAGCACAATAAGGAGCTAATCACAGAAAATCGTGTTGGCTGGTCTCGGAGGCAAGGGACGGTGGAGTTGCGGCTGGAAGGTTGGGGTGGGGTGCTAAGAGGGGAAGGAGGCTAGTCAAACACTGTTGAGGCAAGAGACTCAGGACCGCGGGCCGCTGCCTCCATTTCTGCGGCGCGTTTTAAAGCAGGTCACCCAGCCTTCCATCTTACATGAGAAATCCGTTTTTAAGAAAACTCCCTTTCCTGTATATGGAACTGGTTTGGAATTTCTATTTCTTCCCAGAAATAGAACAAGATTGATCATGGTTCATATACATCTATGAACATGGAAAATGGAGGAAAAAAGATTGAGTTTTTCATAAAGAGTTTCATGCCTTCAAACTTCTCTTTATATTCTGTGAGTTATAGGTCATGGAGACAAATCCACAAAAAAAAAAAATCCACAGTATCTAGGGCAAAACAATGAAATGTCTCACATGTGGGTCACTCTAGTCCTTATCAAATGAGATTGTTTTCAATAACAGCTTTGTTGAGTATATTTCACATATCCTATAACTCACTCATATAAAATGTGCAATTCAGTCTTTCTTTAGTATATTCACACGATTGCACAACTGCCACCACAATCAATTTTAGAAGATTTTCATCATCCCAGAGACAAACCCTGACTCCTTTAGCAATCACTCTTTTTCCCCAATTCTTCCAGCTGGAGGCAATCACCAGTTTATGTTATGTCTCTATAAAAAGTTTGTCTTTTTTTTTTTTTTTAAGATTTATTTATTTTAGAGAGAGGGTGTGAGTGGGGGGAGGGGCAGAGGGAGAGGGAGACAAGCAGACTCCCCGCTGAGCTGGGAGCCCAACTCAGGGCTCCGTCTCAGGACCTGAGTTCATGACCTGAGCGGAAACCAAGAGTCGGACACTCAGCCGACTGAGCCGCCCAGGCGCCCCAAGAAGTTTTTAAAATGATGGATTCCAAAGTTAAATCAATGGATGAATTAGCGTTACGTAACTAACGCATATAAAAGTTTTATAAGTAAATGTGAATCATTTCTTTACTACTCAGAAATGAAGAGCCCGTGTTTAGAGAAGCAGCTGGGAAGCCCGGCCGCCTGCTTACAGCTCACTCATAGGGAGGGAGGGCAGCTGAGGGAAGCATGTCCAGTGCTTTCTTCCAGCGTATCGTTCATCTACCTGCCTAAGGGTAGGTATCAAACTCGAGCACCCAACAGAACCATCTGGAGGGCTTGTTCAAACCCAGATTGCTGGGCTCCATGCACAGCATCATTGATTTGCATTTCTGACAGGTGCCCAGGTAATGCTGCTGCTGGTTTGGGGGATGGGGGCTGGAGGGCACTCCGCACTTTGAGAACTGCGGGCACACAAAGCAGTCAAGAGCATCACATGCCGTCAGGGTGAGCAAGAAGTGTGCCCCCCAACAACTTCCACAGCAGCTGTTGCGTACCCTGGATAGATTCTGTCCCCTTCTTCCCGCAGGGATGAGTCACAGGGCCTAGCACACAGTGGCAACAAGTTGTCGCTGGTTTGACTCGAATATGCTAAATATGTTGTGTGATGCCTGCTCCAACCAGCGTGTGAAAACAATTTTTGGAAAAAATTTTAAAAGTCAGTCTTGGACTTTCACCCATTTTTTAAAACTAAACTGCGTATCATCTTCATTTGAAGCTCTTGATTCTGATACTTACCTGATTCCCCGGGGTGCAGACTGGCTGTGAATTAGGAGCCACTGGAGGCCGCAGGGCTGCAGACATGCCGATGTCTGTACAGTCTCTTCTGAGAGTACCACAGATTCTCCCCGAAAGGGCATTAGGTAAGGGAAATGAAAACCGAGCGTTCGAGTTTTTTGATATAACTCTAAACATTAGAAGGTTTACTTGTCTTTCCGGATCTGTCAACTCCTCCGATTTCTGCTCCCTCACACTCTAGAGAAATCCTTCATTCTACATGTCTAAATTATATTCAGACTTTTCACAGATACAGAAAAAAATGTTCATTTTCTGTTTCACAGTCTTTTAAAACATAGGCCCCATTAAAGATACTGGCAGTACTTCACAAATTTCATATCCTGAATAATTTAAAAGAGACCAACACTTTATCAAGAAAAAACATTGTTATAACTGTAACATGAATTCAGAACCCAGAAATGATATAATGAAGACAGGATTTTTAAAGGGTTACAGAAGCTTACTTGAAAGAATTCTTCAGAAATGGTTTAGAGCCGGGAAGTTAAATTCTATGAGTCACTCTTTGACTGCCCCCTACTGGCTAAATTTCAGAATGCTGATCAGAGTATAGTACTTGGTTTTAAGATTGTAACAAAACATTTGCCATGAGATTTTTATAGGTTTTCAAATCTTATAGAAGGCGGTGTGATCCCTATTTCTGTACCTCCATACAACCAGAAGTGATATCTTTCATTTATATTTAATCCTTGTTGATACCTATCTTTTTTAACAAGAGTTATTTATTTATTTAAGAGAGAGAGAAGGCTAGCACCAAGCAGTTGGGCAGGCGGGGAGGAGGAAGGGACAGAGGGAGAGAATCCACAAGCAGACTCCCTGCTGAGTGCAGAGCTGGATGCAGGGCTCCATCCTAGGACCCTCAGGTGATGACCAGATCTGAAATCAGGAGTTGGGTGCTTAACCAACTGAGCCACACCAACACCATATTGATACATATCTTGATTTTTCATCTGTGCCAGTCGCTTTATCTAAGGTATTTTCAATAATTCATAAGAGCATTGCATTCAAGGATGACCACAAATAAGGAATTCAGTGTATTGCATCTTCAGTGAGAGAAGCTTATCTTCTTATAATTTAGTGAAAAATGTGATTTTCTGAATTCAGGGACTGTCACAAGGACGTAGAAATGACTTTTGTAACTAATGCTTTGCATGTCATTTTACCATTTTATATCTCAGTTTATCTACACCTATTGATAACAACTAGTACGGACTTACGACAATTTTTTATTGGAGACTGATAAGTTGCTTTCTTAAGTTCTCAAGGAATATCAGTGAGATGACAAGTCTTCCTAAAATCCCGGGGTCAGTTGTGGGAGTTAAATTTAGATACTTTATATGGATTTCATTTTTAAAGATCTTAAGTGGAAAACTGTAATTCTTGTATCCTGCATTTCTTCGCCTGTGAACTGTGATTGTGGATGGGAACAGTTTGGGTATCGATAATATCTTGAAGCCGGGCCCATTTGTCTCCTGTGTTCACTTGTCACAAGAACTCCAATAGAAGAGCTCATGCCGGGGCACCTGGGTGGTTCAGTCAGTAAAGCCTCCGCCTTTGGCTCAGATCATGATCCCAGGGTCCTGGGGTCAAGTCCCATGTCCGGCTCCCTGCTCAGTGGGGCGTCTGCTTCTCCCTGTCCTTCCCACTAGGGCTCTCTGTTGCTATCTTTGTCTCTTTCTCTCTCAAATAAGTAAAATCTTAAAAAAAAAAAAAAAAGAAAGAAAGAAAAAAAAGAAGAGCTCATGCCCCAAGGGCACTCAGTGGCTGGTAGGAACACCTTCCTTCAATGAGGTCATGTGAGGTCACTCACCCCAGGGAAGTGAGCTCCTGTCATATGATGGAGGGATGAAAAATATCTTTACTTTTCATCAAGAGAGGAAGTTGCTAGAACAAAGTTGCAACCCTGCCCATTATGGGACAAGTAGGTCCTACAGATCAAAATCCATTTGTACAAAAGATAGAACTTGTACTGTAAACTTGGAAGTCTAAATAATGTCATCGAACTTTATTTTCTCTGAATCTAAATAAATCGGAGACAGAGCCCACATCATACTGAGTTATCAAAACATTCAGTCTTACTCATTATTATTCTGGGGCTTCTCCTACCCTAGGTTCAGATGAAGAGCCCAATAATCTTGCATAGAGCAAAACACTGAGAATGTTACCTCCAGCTATCCGTCCTCTGTGATTGCTTTGACACTTACCCAACCCCCACTGCACCCATGTATTTTGCCTTCATCCAGCCACACAATGGGGAAGAGACTGCAGTTGCCCCCTGCTCCCAGAACCTACAGCCCTCCTACCCCGAGTCATGGCAAATCACTCCTCTCTACATCTTCTAATCACCTCTCTCCTACCTTTTCTGCATCACCCAGCATAATCTCCTTAGTGAGGTCAGCCTTTCTTTACGGACAGGGTAAGGGATTGTCTGTCAGCAGCTTCTGCTAGGAGGGTTGCCAGAGGACCTCCCTGGAGGCACCATCAAGGCAGGAAAAATTCAGAGAATAAATAAAACTGTTTCCATCCGTTCTGATTCTTCCACAGCAGTCAAATTAAAGCTAGTATTGCGAGCTTCAACAAATTATTCTGCAAAATTAAGGAGATGGCAATGAAATGAGAAAGATATGAGGTTGGGAAATGGAAAGAACATTCAGATAAAGGGCATCATTTCTCTGGGTCTTTGTAATGCGTTGTTTAGCTTATTTTATTTATTTCTGCTGCCACCTGCTGGTGCACAGGGAGAAACCTCAGGCTTTAATTCCTTGCAGCCTGGTGCAGATTTATAAGTCTCAGGCACAAGCCCGTTCAGGGAATCATAATCATAAAGGTTTAACAACAGAATACTGACAATGCTTTAAATACAAATCAAATCGTAGTATACCAAGGGAGAGAGCTATAGAAGCAGAAAAGAGATGAGGAAGTAGATATTTTATGATACCAGCGGTCACTAGGTTGGAGCTAGAATGTTGCCAGTAGTCATAGAGAGATTTTATAAATGCTATGGGTGCAGTATTTCAATATTTGTAATGAGGCCTTCTGGGAGCCTATAGTTATGTATGCAGTTACAGAAGATAAAGTAACCCCAGAGTGTATCTGAACTGCTAGATACGGGTCCCCTGAAGACTTGCTCATCTCCTGCCCATTTCGCTGTTTATCTACAACAGCATCATCTAGAGTTGATGGAATCTTATTTTTTTAAAAAAATTGGACAACAGTAGGCAATATAAAATCCACTCTTAAATGCCACCAGGGGACAAATTAATATATTCTACAGTCTGAAAATTAAGCAGACTCCGTGCTACACACAATAGCCCGAACACACAGGATTGCCTTGAAGTCAATCAGTGTATAGTCTGGAATTAATATACTAGGAGGTTTTCATTTCAAATCAAAACAAAGAAACAAAGGATCCTGCATAGAAGCATGTTGTATGTTCTTAATTACTTACGGAGTTAAAAACCTAGGCTATGGAAAGATTTCTCCTGATCCTGGTTTCAGCAAGGGCTAAAATATTTACTAACAGGATGGCATCATGGAAGGCTACCTGCCCGCCCACACTAGCAATCACTCTTGAGAGATTTCAGCTCCTCAAAAGGAATCAGCTGGTCCTGAAGACATCGCTGTTTGTGTTACAGGTTAGGCCACTGTCTCAACATCACAAATGGAGAGATCTCTGAGGTCATCACGCAGTTGCCGATGTAGAGTTGATGATAAGCTTATCTAACTTTGCTACTCTAGTGAACTAAATATGGGATTTAGAGAATATAACCAATGGACTATGGACACTTTTATTTACAAATAAATCCTAACTCGAACTGGCTTAGAAAAAAATAGGAATTTGATGGTTAATAGAATTCAACTGAAGTTCATACAGACGAATCACAAGAAGAGCAGGGTCTGGTTGGACCACAGATGCAGCTAAAATAACGGCCTTGGGGGCTGCCAGCATTCCTCAGCTCCTCGGTCTGTGCTGGCTTCAGGTCTAGTGCTGGAAGCCGTCCTTTCCAAGGAAGCATTATGCCCTCTAACAGCTTTCTAGCTCCGCATGCCCTCCACTCCTGCCATATAAAGTTCTGAGAGATTAGTGATTGGCCTGAGTCAGGGGCCCAGCCCGGAACAACTGAGGCCAAGAATCGCAGGAGCCCTGAACCCTGACTGTCCAGGCGTGATTCTGATACTAAGTAACTCTGAGACCTTGGACGATCTGCTCAACTTCTCTGTGTATCAGTTTTCCGATCTATCAAGTGGGGCTGTGATAGTACCTAACTCGGGAGCTTACTGTGGGATTCAAAGAGACATGATACGTCAAGTGCTTCAAACTCTGCCTGACACCGAACGAGCTCCATGTAAGTGGTCGTTATTCCACGGGAACGGCAATTCTCGGTCTCAGTCATCTGGGGAGCTTTAAACAATACTTGATGCCTTGGTCTCATCCACAGATAATTGATTTTGGGTCGAGCGCAGCATCAAGATGTTTTCTGTACTTCTCAGAAAATTGTATGCACACCCAGGACTGAGAACTATTGCACTAGATTATAAACTCCACAGATGGAGGGATTTTGTGTCCAGCATTCAGTCTCTGGTCCTTAAAACCATGTCTGGCATGCAAAAGGCCCTCAAAAATATTTGTTGAATGAGATAATAAGGTAGCTAGAGAAGCTACCATATCCAGTTGAATGAGGGTATGTGTGTGCACATCCGTGTACGTGAACGGCGGTTGGAAAGAATACTGGGCCCACTGCAGTTTCCAATGCTTTGCATAACACAGCTTTAAATCTAAACGCTGTTCAAAACATGCAGGCAGATATCCCTTGCCTCTGTCTTCAAAATGGGCCCAGACATGCACATGCGTGCTATACAGAGTGTCTTCTGCTTTCAACCTTTCAGGGACTTCCCATTGCATTTAGGAAAAAAGTCACAGGCAACTCTTCCTAGCCGTGGTAGATACGCGGCGTGAAGGCATTAGGCACCATGAATTAGTGACTCTGGAGCCATTCCTCCGAGGTGATATACGGGTTAGCTTCCTTCAAGCCTCTTGTCATGGCATTTTCATCAGTTGACCAATACATACCCTTGGATGTATAACTCTGTTTAAAAACACCTTATTCAATGTATACATTGTTGATTCATTAATGTTAAACTCACCATCAATCGCACTGTAACTCATGCCTGAACAAAGCTTACTGAACACTATCTAACACACGTGTTCTCTCCAGAAGTCACACCTCAGCTTTCTTGCCTGTAGGAACTCTAGGCAGCATTCCAGCATTATTCTTGGGGCCCTTTTAAACAGGGGAATCACCAACAAAAAGCATGAAAAATGTGCAAAGCATGACACTAAATATACTGGGAAGGGATCCTGGTTTACAACCTAACAGCTGAAACGAGAAATGACTGGTGACTCCAAAGAGAGACTTTTGCCCTACTGTGTGTCTCATTATGACAGCAAAAACCTGTATCGATTTTGTAAGGTTACAAATAAATGTAATCTAGGAAGCAGATTTGCAAACACATAATCCACGAATAGGAAGGATCAACTACATCTAACATGAAACAATCTAAAATCCTGGAATCAGACCTCTCCATGAGCTGGCTCTGTTTTGCTTTCCACCTTAATGTCAGTCCTCCCCAGATCTCCCCTCCTTGCTCTCCACTCTCATGTCAGGCTGAAGCCACCCTTCCCCCCTACCCTGCATAGCCACACATTCCTCTCTCCCCTGTTTCTGTTGACTTAAGCCAAGATTTATCAGAAACATGAATATGTCATAACAGCATGGGGCAGAAGAAAAAGTCTCTTCTCAATAAATGTATATGTTGGGATATTACTCCCAAACCCTTTTATATTAATTAATTACATTAAAATCACCTTACTCTGATGAAATCCATCAAACCAGGGAGATCAGTGTGGTGGAGACAGTGGAGAGAATGCTATTACATGACCAAGTGTCTAAAGAGCATCAGATGCTGTGACTGGGCCAGATTTGATATGAATAAATTTACCATGGCTTTGGAAAGTTCACGGTCAAATATTTCTCCACTTCCCATGAGATAAGCTCATGGTTGAGAATAACAATTTTGAATTATTCCTCTTCTTTATGAAATAAACTGTAGGCTAGAGTTACATAGGCGTTGTATGATAAAATTCAGTTCCAAGGATTGATTTCCAACTTTCTGAAAAAGCAAAACTTGCAGAGAAGTCTGTTTTAAATGACAATATTATTACTTTGATGACTTGGTTACGCTTCTCAGAACTTGGTCATACACATTTGAGATATACATCATATTATATATCTGAGATGTATATGCATAAGTGTGGATATATAAATATGTGTATAAATATGTATATAAATATTTTTTATATTTTTAAGGCTAGCTATAATTCCCCATTGTGTGAATCATTTTACAGGTTGAAGAAAACCAAAAATTAAAACAAAGGACCTATAGTCCTTATGTGTGTGTTTTTATAATTTTAAGAAAAAATGCAAACAATGAGTCTGGCTTTTACTTTCCTCAGTGAACTATCTGGGTACAAAAGTGTGTGCTTTCGTTATTAAGTCTTTATTGTTCTTAGCTTCTATTTTGGAATCTGCTGCCAGGAAATGGGTTTTTAATTACCTTTGTGACCAATAAAGAAAAGTTTAGAACACCAGAATGAATTTCAGCGCAAAGAGCATAAGTAAAAAAATGGATTTTCCAAGTTTTTCACCCAGTCCATAATCAAATAAAAATCATTTAAGTTTGTCTTCGGTAAATGAGCACTTCATGTGCTTTGGGGGCTGAGGAAAGCACTATAATTAGTCCATCCTCCTCTGAGATGACAGAGAAGGCTGCCCATATTCAGGAAGTTCCTTGCTGTCCCCAACTAAATACTTCCTAGTCTGCCTCTGCTTTACATTCTTCTTAATTTAGAAAGCATTAGGAAACAAAATAGGGGATCGTGCCATCGGAGAGTGTCTACCAACATGTTCTTCTGGGATCTAAGTCATTCACTGTCCCATTCCAGGTCTCAAAGACAGACCAAGCTCAAGGGCAGAGCTTGATTCCAGTCCTCTTCAGCAGGACTGAACACAAAAGATACCAAGACGGAAAGTCTAGGGGTGTGGAAGAGGCTGAGATATATCTCTGCTCTAGTTCTTGATGGAAACCTTGGGCCACCTCACTTCCTATACTTTACACACGGAAGACTGTACAACAACTTTCAAGAAATCTTTATCTCTGAACCTAATATACTGTGTGGTCCCCAGAGGAATACTTGCGAGGTGACGTGTGCTGACAACAGGACTGTGACATGGCCCATCTTTGGTCATTGCAGAGGTGAGGCAAAAGCCTCAGCTGGGCTTTCTGCACCATGAAATTCTGTAGGGCCGGCAGGACCCTCCAGAGAACTGACAATTGTGCCCACGTGAGTGGGCCAGAGTCCGGACTTCCACAACGAAGACTTCACATTCCAGGAGCCCAGTGATTGTGGTCCTGACCAATTCGAGAGAAGGCAATTGAAGGAAGGTGAATTGCTCTTATACTGTAAAATTTCAAATGATAAATTTAACAAAGCCAGAAAAGAAGTTATTGTTCACATTTTCCTGGGTAAGCCAGATAAAACTTGTGTATGTTATCATCAACAAAATAAAGTAATAACCTTTGAGCAAGTCCCTGGAAACTGCTGTCCACCAGATAATGCAGCCTCATGGGTCATGATACACCCCGCATTAAGTCAGCGGTGTTAGGGAACTGTAAAGGCAAGCCGATCAATATTGTTTCTATAAAAACAAGTTCCGAGGAGCCATGGCATTGTGAATAATAATGGCATTTCTACCTTTATTTCATGGTGGAAGATGTGAAATTAGCTGAGAAAAGCACTTTTGACAATAACACAAAGAGATGGTTCCTTGAACATCAACGGGAAGAGATGGGACATGGACACTATGAAGAATCTTTATTTACACTGATTAGACAATAAATATGTAAATACCTCTTCTCTATCCACTATTCTTAATGTCCATTGATAAATCATTATACGTTATATGGGTCCATGAATTTTATAATATATTTTTAATGTAACTGTTGGTTAGACAGGGGCAACACAAAAATATATTTCCCAGGACCCTGCACAGCTTAAGGGCAGCCCTTGATGTGACTTTCTGATCAACAAATAAGGGGGCCTCTACTTTTCTAAGCTGTCACCTAAGGGAATGTCGTTTGTCTCTACCTCCTTCCCAGGGCAGCACCAGAGGAGAAAACAGAAAGAAAAGGAGAGTGGAGCATAGAAGTTAACAGAACAGACCCTCTGACATACCTTTTAAGCGTTGGACCTACAGTTCTAACCTGAGACAAAGTGACTGAGAGGTTATGAAATTCAACTAGGATATAGTTCAAGGAGTTTGCTACCTTGGAGGAGAAGATGCTAGCAGTTACTGGAAAATTAAGTCCCATAATTATATCTCAGTTCTAGCACCTGCGATCTCAGAGGAGATTCCTTGAGATTGCAGATTCAATTTTTTATTCCACAAACTGAGTACTTAATTTTATGAATAGCCAACATCAGTTTGAATGAGTTATCCAAATTAAATCTAGAGTTTGTTTTGGACCTCCAAAGATAATTCACTTTTAGCACCCACAATAAAAGATTAAATAAAGTAGATGGGTAGCTAGAGGGACATATGACAACTAGAAACACCAGTTGGGCAGACTAAAATTCTAAAGAAGGGGGCACCTGAGTGGCTCAGTAGGTTAAGCATCTGCCTTCTACTCAGGTCGTGATCCCAGGGTCCTGGGATCAAGTTCCGAATGAATAGCATCTGGCTTCTTGCCCAGTGGGGAGTCTGCTTCTCCCCCTGCCCCTCCCCTACTTGTGCCTGAACACTCATGCTCCCTCTCTTTCTGAAAAAAAAATAAAATAAAAATAAGATTCTAAATACCAACTGAAATCTTAAGGCAATTGTGAAATACACGATTAGTATACTCCTTGCCATGATTTATCTTTGTATTTCTCACTATACTTGGCACAATTAAGGAAATACTGTAGACCGGCGCACTCAGTGGCCTATAAACATGAATATTTAAAAGCATTTGATACCAATAATCCTCATAACTTATTACATCATTCTTTTCATGTGCAGAGTGCTGGTGATTCAAAATGAAATGTCGATTATAATAGACCTTTGTATTTCAGGTCTAGAAATATTTCTTCTATTCCATTTTGTCTACAAGCGCACTTACAAGAAATCATTCAAAAAAGCCACTCATGTAAAAGTAGTTGTCTTCTGTAGAAAAGTGTCAAAATTTTTATTGATTGTGATATGTGTACCAACCCACACCAAAAATATGATTTTCTTAGTCAAATTTAGGGCTCAAAAGAAGTGAGTCTAACTAAAAGCAGGCTATAAATGCTGAATATTCAGTTCTTGTTGTTACAGGCTCCCTATATCCTCCAAGAATTTGCAAACTCTCTGGTACCTACCACACTTTTTAACTCTTCTTTCCAATTTTAGTATATGTGCCGCCAAAGCAAGCACTTAACTCTTCTTCCCTTTCAATCAGTGTGCGCTGAGGAAATCAGCTCATTAATTCCTTCTTTCATTTGGTGCAGGCAAACATGCACAAAGGCCTGGGCTAGGTGGGGTGGATAAGACACTGTCGTAAAGCCAGCATTCCAAGACAGAAACAGACGTCAAACAAGCATTTACCAAAGACCCTGTAAGCCTACTAGCTAGAATACACACAGAAATCCCACTGCCAGGATCAACTCCCAGCACTCTACAGGCAACAAGTTTTGTAATAAAAAAAAAAAAATGTGCGTAATAACAGAACCTCCTAGGGTTGTTGCAGGGATTAAGTGAACTGTCCTTACACGAGTGTCCGCTCCGTGGTTAGATTCAATAAGACAATGTTATTACTAACAAGCAGGATAACTGCCATGAGAAGAGAAATTCAGGATGCGATGTCATTTTAATATGAACCCACAGAAAGTATGAAAAAACAAATCCAACTTAAAAATAACTTGCTGTTGGGGCGCCTGGGTGGCACAGCGGTTAAGCGTCTGCCTTCGGCTCAGGGCGTGATCCCGGCGTTATGGGATCGAGTCCCACATCAGGCTCCTCTGTTGTGAGCCTGCTTCTTCCTCTCCCACTCCCCCTGCTTGTGTTCCCTCTCTCACTGGCTGTCTCTATCTCTGTCAGATAAATAAATAAAAATCTTAAAAAAAAATAACTTGCTGTGTAACATTCTATAGCCAAAATTGAGTGTGCCTGTCTTGTTCACCTAAACCAGTGCTCATACTCCCTTCATTCGTTCAATCATTCAGCAAGTACTTGCTGAGTTTCTGCCGTGTGACCAGCCTGGGCTAGACACGGGGTGCAGCAAGAGAACAGGACCTGCATTTATGGCGTTTACAGTCTATCTGGGGGAAGAACTAGAGGTGACTTACTGCCCCCACAGATCCAGTGGCCATTTGACTATAAGTTGTAAACTTGGGGAGAACTCAGAAACTTCATAAATAAATAAAACTTATTTTTTTCAGGGTATATGAATTTCCCTAAATTCACATGTCACTTAGAACTGGTCAGATCTCTTACCTTGAAATGCAGTCTCTCACTTCATTTCTCGCACTGTCTTGGTACTTATTATTAAATATTTATAAGATTTTAAATCTTGAAAGCTAGGTACCATAGAAGCACTATTAAAAATTCATAAATCTTGCACAACATGTGTCATAATGAGTCTACTTCCCATCTTACAGAGCTAACATCATTTTAGAGTGACCACGTTCCAACTTCTTGTTCAATAAAGGATGTTACTTTATAATCTGTGGGATAAAGATAGAGGCAGTGTAGTCTCGTTGAAAGAGTCCTGGTCTTAGATTTTGAAGGCCTATTTCTTCCACTAATTTAAGCAAATACTTATTAAATATTTATATGGAGGATCTCTGTTCTTTCAGCCTGTTCTATATCTTTTTTTGCCTTCCTGAGAACATGACCCTCACTTCCCCTTGGGAAATGGAGGTCAGCTGACCCCACCCCCAACTTCAGTGTAGTCCTGTCACTCAGGGGAGCCACATGAGCATACCCATCTCAAAGGCCACAATGCTTGGTTCAGGGACATAATGCAAAAACAGTTCCCTGAGTCAGCCCTGGTGCTTTGGGGGAGCTATTGGCAAAGAGGTGGGTTTTTTCATCTTGAGTTGCCAGTTGGGGCATGTCTGCCTGAAGTTTCCAGCAGCCACTGCCCACCCAGAGCCTGCCATACAAGAGCCAAAGACATGGAGCGTGACTGTAAGGAAAAAGAGGGACAGGGGTGTCTGGGTGGCTCAGTCAGTTAAGCTTCCAACTATGATTTCAGCTCAGGTCATGATCTCAGGGTTGTGAGATCCAGCCCCCCATAAGGATCTATGTGGCGTGGAGCCTGTTTAAGATTCTCTCTCTCTCAAAAAAAAAAAAAAAAAAAAAGGAAAGAAAGAAAGAAAAAGGGAGAGAGGAAGTCTGTGTGCTGATGACTTCTCTATGGACAAGCACAAGCTGAGGGGGGCAGAAGCATAGGCTACTTCCCAGAAGCAAACTTAACTTCTGTCTTAACCTCTCATTTCACCTGGTGGCAAAACCAGGAGACAACTCCGTGTATCAGTGAACTCGGGGCCTGGCTGCTCCCCTTCCCCTGAGGTCGATGGAAAGTTTAGCAACATGGAGGGGGAACCAGATGCTGCCCAGTTTCCCTCTGGCCTGCCCCCCTGAGAAGTCCAGGACTGCACTGGCTTCCTGCTCTCTGCTTCCTTCCCTCCCGAGGGTCCAGCTCTCCCTTGAAAACCGCCAAGTCTGCCCCCCCCAAACCATCTCTCTCCCTCCACCTGCACACGGTGGCGTCACAGAGTGCCTCCTGGGGCTCCGATGGCCCTAATGTCACAGGCCTCCTCTCCGCTGCCCCCCAGCTGTGGCATTGTCTCGCTCCCATTCACACCGGGGCTCACCCTGGCCGGGGCTCAGCCACGGTGCTCCGACTGCCTCGCTCTTCAGAAGCCTGCGTAGTGGGGACAACTACACCACCTCCTTTTCTTCCCCAGCTAGTCCTTTACGTACACTTACGTCCTTTGAAACTGAAAACCCTTGTCTCCGGTGAAAGTTCTGAGAGCCCACTTTGAAGTTGGAAACCGAAAATGGACCTCACCTGTCTGTGCAGGTCCCATCCCCTGAGGCGGGGAGTCTGGGCTACCTGGGTTCTTGCCTGAAATCAAGGGAAAGGAGGATATTGCTGATGGAACGCACAACAGGTGGCCTGAGATTTTGCTTTAAATTAATCCAGCAAAGAGTACTGGGGTTGGAGGATGGGGAAGTATAGATAAAACAAAATTAGCCACCTGTGATTAACCACTGAAGCTAGATCATAGCCCACGAGGGTTCATCATGCTGTTCTTTCCACTCTTTTACCATTTCCTCTATTTTGATTGTTGGAACACTGTCATACTGTAAATTTTTTCACAAAGGGGGGGGAAATCAGTTAATACCAAAATATTCCTCCATTATACACTTGATGATCAGGGTTTAGGTAATAGAGAAATATTAAAGGAAATCAAACTGAAAAAAAACAAAAACACCGACAACAAAAAAAACCTTGACCAGATTTGTAATTGTGAAAGATGACTCTGGCTGTTGGATAGTCGAAAGTGTCTCTAGACAGAAAACTGGAGAGACTAGCGCCTTGAACCAGAAAAATTCCCCAAATCGGTTCAAAAGGGCAAATTTTCAGGAGAAAAGCTAATTTTCCTGTACATCAACAAATTCAAGAGAAATAAAATATGTATGGATGGAGATCATAGTGACAAACGTGAATGAACATTTGGAGAGAAAACAATTCAAAATGCAATCAGTGGAAACTCTTTGACTTAGCTTACCAAAGAACGTATATAGATTTATTTTAGTAGTGTGTCAAGTTCAAACAGCTAGGAAGAAACAAGATGAGTGTTGAAATTTGAACGAACACAGGGCTATTGATTTCAGCTGAATAAGATAAAAAATAAAAAGCCTTCACTCAAGATATACAGTATTTATGCAGATACCAGCAAAGGAAACACTTTTTCACCCATTTCTTTGCTGAGGAAAAGGTGGAAAGTAAGAAAATACTTTCCAAGCCAGGAATCATTTAATGCATGATATTGAAAGCTGACTTTAACACCAGCTTTTTTTTTTTTTTTAATTTGTACTTCAGGGTTAGATCTCAAAATCCTTCCCTTTCCCTCTGATAATCCTTTTAGGTATCAGCCCTCAAAGCTTTTCTTAAGATGAGAGTCCTGTGGTCCAACTTGTGCACGTTTTGTTACAAGAACTCCTTTTGCCGTCCCTTTGAGAAGGTCATGGCTGTTTTTCATAAAGAAACATCGATAATTTATTCCTAGAATTACAAAGCATTTTCCGGCACTGCGAAGAAGGGAGACTCATTCCGTTATACTCCGACGTGCTTACATTGATTTAAATTCCCAACGTTCTGTTCAAGTCTGACCTCTGTCCAATGTGGCCTTTATTTCTCTCATCTAAGGAGTTTCTGCAGGGGTCTGGAATGCCACTACTGAGAGAGCGTGTCAGCAGCATTTCTTAGCAAAACACTGCCAGAGATACAGAAAATAAACAGCTTTGAAAAATAGCTGAGTTGAAGTGCGTCCAGATTCAACTCCAAATAGCTAAACTCCCTTAAAGCCTGTTAAATATTATAAAAATCAGGTCATTAACGTCGTTCAGCTTGCAGATTGCAACAGGACTTAGAAGCAGAAGGCAAGTTTTATAGCAGCGCTATTGGTCGGCAGACAGGACCATCTCCTACAGACTTTCAGGGTGGGGAAGAGGAAGGAGGCTGAGAACTCAGAACTGAGGCGCTCTCAGGGGGATATGAGAGCTAATTTGGGTTGCCGAGGACAGATAAAGAGCTCAGCACCTAATTAAAAGTGCTTTGCAAACAGCTCCCAAAGCAAAATAAATGTCTCTATTTGGAATCAGTGATCGCTCTCTGGGGAGTCATCATAAGTCAGAAATGATAACTTGGCCTCTTGGAAAATCTTCACCCTAAAAGATGGTAAGCCAGAGTGATGAAAATCACAAGTTCTGACGTTCTGGAACAAGGTCACTTTGGTCTTATCTGCACAAGCATATCTCCCTCAACTATCAGGCTGGGAATAAATAAAGCCTGGAAAAGGTTCGTGCTCTAGGGAGAAAGTGATCCTTTTGCACAGTGGATTAGAGCAGCTCGTCCATGAAAATGCATGTCCTGAGCAGTAACAATGTCCCATCAATACAAGCCTCTGGGAAGGAGCTTCCAAGGCCCTAGGCACCAACAGGGAGAACATTCTACGCCTCTCTACAGACATATGGGTGTGAACTTTTAACCACCGCTAGGGAGTATAAGAAATCTCATTACTTTACTACCTTGAAATGGTTTTCAGACATCCAGCTCCAAGATCCCATGCGGCCGGAATGGCAAGGAATTCATGCTCCATCATTAGTTACTTTCTCATGAGTTTGCCTGACTCCCAGGGATGCAAAAGTCCTGAGTTTCTTTTATAGAGCAAAGAACAGAGAAGGCCACACTGCTTACAGCTGAGATGCCTGGCAGTATCCAGTTGATTCTTCTACTTGGGGGCCACCCTGGGCACCCAACACTCAGCAGAGAGTGTTTGTGTGTACCTGGGTAGACAAGCCTCCCGGGGTCACACCGAGCGTCCCTGGAGAACTTCCAAGTGTGTGTACGCCTTTTCCGTATCTTTTGCTGTCTGGGGCTTCCTCGGCATTCTGTTCCCCCTCTCTCCTCAGAGACAGAGTCAACTCTAAACAGACAGACTTCCAAGAAAAGACTGAAAGAGAGCTGTCTTCTGGAGCTCTCGGTTTGGACTCCCAAAGGATAGGGAACACAATGGCACCCATTACCTTTCCCAAAAAAGAAAGATCGGTCTCTCTCTCTCTCTCTCTCTCTCTCTCACTCTTACTCTCTCTGTCTTTCTCTCCCTCTCTCTCACACACACACACTTGCACACTTAGTTTAAAAAAGGTTAACATTATTATTATTATTTAACAAATGAAGAAATTAAGTCTCAGCCATGTTTAATAACTTTCCCTAAGTGACAACGGTGTGTGGTTGGACCCAAGTCTGTCTAAATCCAAAGCCCGTGCTTTTAAAACTTCTGTCAGAAGCAGAAAAAAGTCAGCATTTTAGAGGGTGACTTGTAAGAAAATAATCTTTATTTAATTAAGAAAAAATAAATTAGATGCTTAGGCAAGTAGCACGTTAACAGGCAGATGTTGGTGCTGCTGGCAAGGGAAACTGGTTATAGACCTTTTTTTGTTTTTTATCTGTAGAGATAAAGAGCACACGTTAAGCCAAAGAAGAAAGGAAGGGGCCGGAATCTCAATTTATTGACATGTGTTTTATTAATCGTCTATTCCTGAGTAGAAAATTATTGGAAACTTAATGGCTTAGGATAGCAAGTATTGGTATCCCAGGTTTCTGTGGGTCAGAAACCTAGAGAGGTAACTGGGTGCTTCTTCCTCAGTATCTCTTGTGATGGGGCATAGTCCTCTCCAGCCCGAGGCTAAGGGTCTGCTTCCGCGCTGACACACATGCTTGCTGGCCGGACTCAGTTCCTCATGGGCTGTAGGGCTGAGGGCTGAGGGCTTCAGTTGGTCATCATGCCTCATAAGCCTTTCCATAGTGCGGCTCCCAAGCAGACATCTGGCTTCTGTCAAGTGAGTGAGAGAGAGAGAGAGAGAGAAAGAGAAAGAAGCATAGAGAGAGTGAGTGGGATAGGAACCATAGTCTTTTTGTAACCTGTCTTAATCCATTTGGGCTGCTATAAATAAATACCAGAGACTGAGTAGTTTATAAACAGAAATTTATTACTCACAGTTCTGGGCTGGAAGTCTGAGGTCAGGCTGCCAGCATGGTCAGGGGAGGGCTCTCTTCCAGGTTGCAAACTTCTCTCAAGTCCTCACATGGCAAAAGGGGCTGGGGAACATTCTGGAGCCTCTTTTGATCCCTATCAGGAGGGCTCCAATCTTATGATTTAAGCACCCCCCCAAAAGGTCCCACCTACTCATACTATCATCTTTAAGATTTCAGCCCATGAATTTGGGGAGAGAGGGAGGGACACACACATTTAGACCAAAGCATAACCTAATCTTGGAAGTAACATCCCATTATTTTTACTGTACTCTGTTCTTTAGAAACAAGTCTATAGGCCCAACCCACCTGCAGGGGAAGGGAATTACACAAAGGCGTGACTACCAGGAAGAGGGGCTCATCGGGGCATCGCAGAGGCTGCCTGCCACATGCGTCTCTGTGATTGATTGCCGGGCTACCTGAGCTCCCATCGTAACTTTATTACTTGCTAGCGATGTAGATCTTCAGTAAGTTACTTCACTACTTTGATCCTCACTGTCTTCATCTGCAAAATGGAGCTACTGATCTCAAGGAGTCAACATGGATTAAATATGTACCAAACAATCAAAACCTAGATTAATGCCTGGTACAGGGCAGGCATTCAGTGAATTTTAGCTAGCATTATATTAATAATTGTGTCATATAAAATAGCTTTTCTAGCTAATAATGTACACTAAAAAAGAGGCTTTTATTTTTAACGTATGAAATGTAACCCAAATGAAGTGGTCCCAAAGGAAGCCAAAGACGCAGCCATTCTTGGAAAAGTTGAAAAATGTTACCTATGTTGGCACTGAGCATTTTTCTCAACATAGTAGAATTTCAAACAACTAAATGTAATTTAAGGAGTATGTTATTACTCTACCACTCTTTGGTCTATCTCTTCTCCTGATTTCACTAATATAATACTGCCCAAATGGTACTATTTACTGCCCCCTGAGGAATGGGACAGGCTCACTTGGCTACTGCTGCTGTGTCAATCGGACCTCAGGTATGAAACCTTCCTCACATTTCCTTCCTTGCATCCCCCACCAGCCCTACCCCCAGCCCACCCATGGACGTGTAAACAGACACACAGGCAGTACTCACACCTCTGTGACATATGCTTACACCCAATTCTTAGATGTAAATATTAGTTACATCCAAAACTAACTGGAATCTCATAGAAATGTTTGCCAGTAAATATGTTCAATTAATGAGATTTTACCTAAAACTCCTCCTCTATTCCCCAAATTGGTAAATGGCATCCACCATCTCCAAACCAAAATTGGGAAGCGGCCCTGGTCCTCTGTCTCTGACTTTCCTTGTCTGACACCTTGCCCTTGTCTAGCTAGACCTCCTTGGTCACTTTTTCTACCCCAAATTCAGCTGCCTTAATTTAAGCCCTCATCAATGCCCCTAAGCCAAGCTGGCTTCCTTTCAGAAATGAGAATTGTCGCCTACCCCCAGCTCCTCATCCCACTTTGCCACTGGGGCCCAGCAATTTACCATGGAGAAATACCTCTGTAATTCACAAGGTTCTTCATGCAAATTGCATCCAGCCCTCATCTCTGTTGGCTCAGATCTAGTTTCTGGAGCCAGGCTGGACCAGAGACCATGCAGCCCTCCCCGTCTCTCTTTTCTGTGTCTCTCTCTTTCCTGAGATGTGTCCCAAATTTCCCTCTTGAAGGAGGCTTTCTTTTTTCTTTTGGTTTTTTTTTTTTTTAAAGATTTTATTTATTTGACAGAGACAGCCAGCGAGAGAGGGAACACAAGCAGGGGGAGGGGGAGAGGAAGAAGCAGGCTCATAGTGGAGGAGCCTGATGTGGGGCTCGATCCCGTAACGCCAGGATTACACCCTGAGCCGAAGGCAGATGCTTAACGGCTGCGCCACCCAGGCGCCCCCCCCCCCGAAGGAGGCTTTCTGATTGCTTTGTGCAAAGATATTCCAGTGAGTGAGGGAAGCATCAGGCAGCCATTCACTGTTTTACCATTTGCAGCTGAACTCTGAATTCCAGTTTAGATTCATCTGGGACACCTACAGGCAAAGAAACATCTGGCACTGCAAGGGCACTACCCTGAGAAGATATCAAAACACTATTGTTCATTTAACATGGAAAAGACCTGATAGAGAGTAAAGTCCTTACACTCAGGGACTTGAGATAGGTTTTACAGGAGTAAGGGATCCATACACCCCAAAGTCAGGTAGCAGTGTTCAAAGAAGGCATTGACAGATTGAGCCCGATTGAGAGGTCCTGGGCTGCCAAGGAATAACCTGAGGCCTTGGGCTGCTTGATTCCAGTTATTTCTGGAATTGTGAGGAAGACGATAGTGTTCTCTGGTAGCCCACACAGCAGCACCCCCAGAGCCAGACTTCGTAACTGGGTCACAGCCCCCCAACTCTTACCCAGGCTGATCTCAGGGCAGGTCCAACTTTCCTATCCCCTTCCCTAACACCTGTCTTGCATCTGCCATGAATGGATTATTTCGCCTTCAGCTCAAGCCATCAGATAAAACAGGATCCTCCTGACAATTGGACCAGAGCAGGTGAAGCCTGAACGACTTTCACTGAAGGTGAATGACTTTCACTCTGTCACAGAACACAGTCAGACACGTTTGTAGAAGTCAGGCAATCCAATCTTTTTGTCAGTTGTAAAAACCTTGAATGTTATTTTTAACAGGGATCTCGTGTTTGTTGCTTTCTCAGCATCCCTTTCTCTTGTCTTTTTGTTAGCTACGCCCTGACCTTATTTTGGGGAATCAGCCCTCCCACAATTTCATTTTGTGTGGTTCCACTAAGGCGGATTCTGCCTGGGGTTTTAGTGAACTGAGAGTTGTAGCAACGGAAAGTATCTCATCTCTGGGCCACAGTGATTGGCTAACGGTGGACATGTGTCCCCAGCCAAATGAAACATAGTTAATCCCAGGACTATTGCTGGAATTTTTAGGAAATAGCAACTGTCTTTCTTCTAAGGTTGCTAATCAGGCAGGATATAATCCTGAAACTTCTGGAGTCCACACTGCTTCCTCTTGGAGACAGTCTGCCTTAGAATGAGGCCAAGAGAGAGACAAGCAGAGGTTCTAGTTGAACAAATAATGTTCCCATGGACATTATTGAATAATTACCTGGATTCAGCCATGCTGTCACTTTTCAGTTAAAGAAGCCAGGATATTCCCCTTTGGGCCTAAGGCAATTGATGATGAGCTTCTTTCCCATACAAACCAAAGCTGCCCACCCACCCCCTACAGCTTCACTGCTGCGAGGCTGTTAGCCCTCACTTTGATCATTCCAGACAGACCAACCTTCATTTTCTGCCAGGGCTCTGGCTCTGGGGCTCCGACTCTCAGTTCTTCCTTGTCTTGAGCAAAATCGCTGTCTTTAACCTATTCATACTACTAATGTTCCCTGGACTTGTTCGTTTAGTTCCATGTTTAGCCAAAGAATAGCAAGTGTAAGAGTCCTGAGGTAGGTTTACACCTACCTGTGTGTGTGTTGGACCCTAGTGATGAGGAGCATACTGGGATAAGTGACATCTGATGGGATGAAGGCTGACCTGAGAAAACTGAATTTCCTGGTAAGAACAATGAGAAGCCATGTGAGTATTTGTAACACGGGGAAACAAGATTTGAGTTACAATGTCTCAAAGCCCACCTTCTGTCCAAGGAAGTGCTGGAGGACACCACTGTGCCTCCCGACCGTCCTTCAGGAAGTTGAAGTCTCTGGTGTTGCCCATAAATTTCTTCTTTTCTAGCACACATATCTCCAGCTTCTTCAACCGTATTTCATGCCGCAGGGTTCCCAGGCTTCACAACACCATGGCTTCTTTCCCTAAACTCATTCCAGTTTGTCGGTGTGCCTCTGAAAACACAGTGCTCAGGCTGACCATAGTAACAGCACGTACTGCCCGAGCCATGAATCCCATTGTGGGATCATTATTTTCTCTTTCTTATCCCTTTACCCCTACGGTGCAGCTTAAGCCTACAGTCCCATTTTAGGCTATCATGTCACTCTAGTAACTCTCTTTTAAAAATTTATTTTTATTGATATACAACATATCTATATCGGCAACCTCTATCTCTAGCAACGGCCAATCTGTTCTCAGTATCTGTGAATTCGGTTCTTTTATATTTGACGTATAAGTATTTGTCTTTGTCTCACTTATTTCACTTAGCTTGTGTGTGTGTGTGTGTGTGTGTGTTTGAAAAATAAAAAAAAAAGGTTTAAATAGCATGTTACTCATAGTTGGGCATAAAAACATGGCTAATTTAAGCAGATCAATACTAGTTAAAAGGTGTCTTTGGAAAGTTACCAAATTGTCCCTGGATATTTGTTTCCCATAATAATGAGATCATTAAAATTATCTACTTCATCCTTCAGTGTTTATGCTCAATTGTAGCAGTAAAGATCATGTTAATATTTTTAGAATTCTCAGTGACAGTGTACGCTGATTTCTCCAGTGGGAACCCAGGTTGCTCTACCAACATGCCCCAGTCCATCTGGTAGAAGGTGCCCTGACTCGTCGTGAGAAGTTTCTGCATAACAGCCTTGCAAACCCCAGTTTTACAGTGTAACATTGAATTCCACACCTGGTTGGTGAAAATCAAAGGATGTCTTTATAAATTATAAAGCAGTAATTAGTTATTCTGATCAAATTTTCAGGGAACTCCGGAGGCAATTATGTTCCCTATCCCACCAGCTGTAGTCAGGACAACTGTTAGCTCAAATGCAAGTTAAAATAAATAAATATATACATATACACATGTACATATATGTATATATGTATGTATCCTCTTTGCTCTTAGCAGACACAAATCCACACTAGGTTTCCTAGCTTAACAAGAGGATTGTGGGCTGGATGACTTCAGCCTTTTTTCATCCTGTATTAGTTATCTATTGCCAAAATACCACTGTGTAACCAATCATTTGATAACTTAGTGGCTTAAATAATAACTATTGATTACTTCTCATGTATCTGTGAGTTTTCTGGCCACTTAGGCTCATATGGGCTTTCCGTTCATCTGTACTCAGCACCAGATTAGGTGGGGTAGCTAGTCTAGAACTTTGGCTGGATCAACTTATCTCTGCTCCATATGATCTCTCAACCAGCCCAGACTTATTCTTAGGGCAGAAGCATGTGTCCAATAGACAGAGCAGAAGCTGCAAATCCTCCTTGAGGTCTATGCTTGAGCATGGCCCATCATCACTTCTCCCACATTCTATTAGCCAAAGGAAGTTACAAAGATAGCCCGGATTCAAGGGGTAGGGAATAGACTTCAACTCTTGATGAGAGAAGATTCAGACTCACATTGCGAGGGCTATGGATGTTAGGTGGAGAGTTGGGGCTGTTCTTGTAATCAGTCTACGACACACCTCTTCAATGAGGTGTCTACAACACTTCATAAAACTTCAATAAAATAATACTGACACTTTATTTGCCTTAACTAATTAAAAATATTTTGAGAATAAATATTATATGCGCTAAGATTACAGTGGCGAGCAAAAATAGATAGGATCCCTGTTTTCAGAGAGCCTACAGTCTGAGGTCTTCCGATTCCCCCATTACCATTTTGGTAGTATACAGGTAAGCATTGTATTTTCACTTCAGATTTCAAAAGGTCATATATAAAATCTGATTATCTCTTTCAAAATTATGAGCATAAGAATTACCACAAGTTTCATGACTAGGAAAGATCATGTATCAGTTCCAGGAGATTCAAATTTGAAATAAGGTTGAGTCATGTTAAAAGTCAATATTTTCCCAGCATCAGCAGCTGTGTCAATCTGTGTCCTTAATCCTTCTTGCTTTGCTACTGCCTCCAGTCTGCAGATTTCAAAAATCATGGTATCTGACTCAAGTCTATTATTAAAATCAATTTTAAAGCATCACAAGAGGCACTTGCTCCAGAATTAGAAACATCTTTAACAAAATCATTGAATTCTAAAGTTCGAAGTCTCCTTAGAACTCATGGGATCCAAGGTCTTTATCTTACAGACGTAGAAGCCGATAAGCGAGAGGCAGAAATTTGCCCAAATTCACTTATCCAGGCCGCACTAGAGCCAGAACCAGACCTTAGGTCTCCTCTCTTCCATCCCAGGGCTCTGTTCACCATCACACAGGCCTCCTTCCTTCCGCTCTGACTGTACACTTGAGTGCTTCATTTCCCGGAGGCCTGTCAGTCCTCATGAACGAATTGGTGGGGACAAGAGTAGAGGAAGAAAAGCAATCATAAAGGTTACTCAGTGATTCAGGCAAGTCAAGTGTTCTGGAACAGGGGCATGGGAGAGAAGGTCGAGAAAGCTGCACATATTCCAAATACGTTTAGGAGTTAGAAGTGACAGAATTCCTGGAGTGAGGACAAGAGAAGAAACAAGGATGAAAATGGGGTTTCTGACACGAACGGGTTGGTAACACCATTCACAGAGCTCAGCTATAGGGATGGAAATCGAGAGGTTGGTTTTGCCCACAATTTTGTACTGCCTTCCAAAATGTCCAGTTGAGAATCTCCTTTGGGCAGCTTAGATACAGGTTTGGGGTTTAGGATGGAAACACGCAATGAGTACATTGGCTCGCTCTTTCAACAAATGCTATGCAAACAGGTACAAGTCCTGAGCACTGTGCTGTGTGCAGAGAACACAGAAGCAAGATAGGTTGGTACCCGCTGCCATGGCGTTTCCACAAGCACAGGACAGTGTGACCTCGTGAGTACTTCTGGGCCTGCATTATCCCTCGTAGTTGTCACAGGCACAGCCACGGTATACCGTGATCTGCCCCGCAGGCCACATTTGTCAAAAGAGCGGACACTGCGGTACTCAATGATTTGCGTCAAATTAAGCTCACTGAGAAATGGTAGACCAAGGGCCCTAATCTGCTTTTCAGTGGCTCATTTGGTCTCAAGCTCTGCTCCTCACTTCTCTTCTCCTGAGAGATCAGGAGAGGAGCTTTATTATTATAAGCCAGGCGGCTCTTATTTCTTTCTGCAACCCTTTTCCAGCTCAAATTTTCACAAGTACTGAAAACACATTTCAAGGATTTAAACATGGGTTCTCTCCTTTCCTCATGCCTGTGCTGGCCACGGAGCGTTCCTCTTGGCATGGTCAGGGCCTCTAGTGCCGGAATGAATGAGGCCTGTGATTTTGGACTCTTCTCTGTTTGACCCTCTTTCCTCTCAGGTTTGAAACACAGTATCTTTGACCATCATATGCCAACCATTCCTCCAGCTGCCGTGCTTACAGAGGAGGCTGCCCCAAAGAGCAGCTCAGAGTTCCAGGACAGTAAGCCAAGCATTTACATCGTAAAAGTTACTCAGGCAGAATTAGAAGTTTATGGCAAAACATGGATTGTCTGCCAGTCATTATCAGTTATATCATCATAACAGCTTCCATTTATTGAATGCTTACTATGTGCCAGACACTGTACTAAGACGAAGCTAGATGTGAAATATTTTATTTAATCCTTACAATTGCCTTATTTGACAGATCAAGGAAATGAAGCTTAAAGAGGTTAAATACCATGAGGAACCACCGCTTATCAGAACTGGAATGCAAATCTGTCCATTCCCTCCAAAGCGTGCTCTTAACCACCAAACTAAACTAAATTCTTGTGTATTCAAAGGTTTCTCCAAACGTGATTTCAAAGTCTGCTGTGCTCTTCTCTGAACGCCGCGTAAACAGCTCATCACAAGGCCTTCCTCTTTCATTTGTTTGACCATGGCATAGCTGAATGGCTCGCTGGATTGTCCTTCACAGGTCCCCCCCACCCCCACCCCGCACACACAACCAGTCCTAGGGGACTCGGTACTGGATAGAGCAAAGAACTCAAGTTTCCAGAATATTTCACTTAAATTACAAGCTAATTTTGGGGCACCTGGGTGGCTCAGCCAGTTAAGCATCCAATTCCTGTCTTTGGCTCAGGTCATGATCTTGGGGTCCTGGGATCAAATCCTGCAATGGGCTCCACGCTCCACAGGCAGTCTGCTTGAGGATTCTCTCCCTCCCTCTTTCTCTACCCCTCCATGCCACTTGCTCTCTCTCTCTCTGTCAAATAAATAAATCTTAAATAAATACATAAATGCATAAATCACAAGCTATTTTAATAACAATCAGTGTCACATCTCATGTTAGGAAACAAGAAGTTGAGCCACAGACTGTTTTAAATGATGCAAGGATGTCAAGTGATATCTCTTTCACAAACAAGTGACACAAAGGGAAAAGAAAAGCTGGGCAAAGTGTGGGGAAAATGACCTACACCGTTTGTTGTAATTAAATGAAAGTTAGATTGGTTTCAGCATACAATAATAAAATGAGCCAACCAGAATGACTCAGTTGGAGAAATCTATTGGATTTCAATTTATGTAAATTTTGAGAGAGAGAAATACCAAAAAGGCGACTTTAACGCTGAGAAAAATAGTGTGAATTTATTTATAATTTTGTTAGCTTTTGTTCTCAAACTTGCTCAGTCCTGCAGTTTCAACCCGAAGGCATACCCATCATGTATTCTCTTTAGAGAAAGACGGCATGTTAAGACAACAAATAGAATCTCCAGTGTTTTTCAAAGTTGAATGCCTCAGGTTTTCAACAAAACGTACAGAAAGCAGTTTGGGTTTTGAGTAGGTTTTGCCTTATACCATGATCAGCCACTAGATGGCGAAATACAACATGAAATGGAGGCTGCCGCCACTGTTTAAAGTCTGGAAGTGGAAGTAAAGAAGTTCCAGTTAGTGAAAACCTCTAAGTGCACTCTATTCATAAAGAGGTATAGTATAATCAGTCTTAAGGTGTGCACATCACGTCTAATTAAAAACACTAATTCATTCAAATTCTTGCCTAGAAGTCCTGAGGCTAGACCCGCTGCCTGCAAGGACGTTTCCCTGTGCCTGCCTTTCCAGTCTCTGCTAGCCTCCCTCCCAGAGCCTCCCTGTTTCGTAATTCTCAGCACCAACTGCCGCTTTGCCTGGGTCCTAATTGCAATTATCTTCTGTCACATCTCTATGAGTCTTCATGGCCCCCCTCCACCATCCTTCACCATTCATCCTTGAGTACGTGCTTGGACTGAGTTCAGCTGCCATCACTCTTTCTGACATTTTGAATTTTGGGGCCTCATGATCCCATTTCTCAAGAGCACACCTAGCGGGATGCTCTATTTCTGGGTCCTAGTCTGAACCCAAATGAGCCCCAGGATGCTCTATTTCTGGGTCCTAGTCTGAACCCAAATGAGCCCCAGGATGCAACACGACTCTTTCTCAAAAATGGGTCACAGGAAGGCTGGTGGAAAGGAAGAAAGAGATGAAACTCAGACCAGTTAAGTAGCTTATTCAGTTTCTTTTTATTTTTTTTAAAGATTTTATTTATTTATTGGACAGAGATAGAGACAGCCAGAGAGAGAGGGAACACAAGCAGGGGGGGGTGGGAGAGGAAGAAGCAGGCTCTCAGCAAGGATCCTGATGTGGGGCTCGATCCCACAACGGCCGGAAGCACGCCCTGAGCCAAAGGCAGACGTTTAACCGCTGTGCCACCCAGGTGCCCCGCTTATTCAGTTTCTTACCAATAATTTCTAAGGGGCGCCTGGGGGAAGCGCAGTCGTTAAGAGTGGGACTCTTGGTTTCAGCTCAGGTCAGAATCTCAGGGTCGTGAAATTGAGGTCCGCGATGGGCTCTGTGCTCACTGAGGAGTCTGCTTAAGACTTTCTGTCTCTCTGCTCATCCCCGCCACTCTCTCTCTCTCCAATAAATAAATCCTTAAAAAAGTAATAATTGCTAAAAATAGAATCATACTCCTGACACCTGATTTGGCACTCCATTTGGTCAATAGGTATCTTTCTTTGATCATTAAATGAAAGAACAGAATAGCAATTTGGGGGGAGGGGGGAAGGGAAGCCTGCCAAGTAGACCTGATAATCTTTTCAAGCGCTATCAGTGAAACCACTTTTTTTAATAGAAGGAAATTTATTTGGTTGTGTCTCCACTGTTCTGGACTTAATACTTTTTATAATACTCTATACCCATAAATTGAATCATGGTACTCTCTTGTTGGAGATTAACAAAGTGAAAGTTAGCCTGAAATTTCCCAAAGTTAAATGATCTTTCTGAGAAGCCTCCTGAGCAATCCATACCAGTTGTCATTGTATACATAGATACTTTACCAAATGTTGAAATAGCCAAGAACATGCTTCATAAAATCTTCCCTTACCAAATGCACCTAACTTAAACCAATCTCATTTCCGTTGTGGCTGGTACGTAACAGATGCTCTATTTGCACAGGAAGGACGGGAAGAAGGAAAGTAAGAGATGGACAGAAATAAAAAGGGAGATTCAGGAAAAGATGGATCTATTGAGAAGCTATAAACAAATGCTTGTAAAATCACCAAGAAGCATACTTTCTTTGTCCAGCTGAGATGAAGAAATGTCAACTCTCTTCTCATATAAATGCTTTAGGCTTGGCCATTATAAAAAAAAAATTCCCTAATCATCTCCTTTCTAGACTAAACAATCCCAGCTCCTAAAACTTTCCCTCAGGACTTTCATTAATTGTTTTGGGGTCTATCTATACTAATTCTGATTTCTTTCTTAAAAGTCAAAGTTATTTGAGATTATATTCCAGCTTTTCATTATCCTTTTAAATGTTATTCTTATTTGAGGAGATATTTATACAGTTAAAAGAGAAACCAGATGAAATTTCTATGTTTTTAAGGAGAAAACATATAGTGAAGCCCATGGAAAAAAAATAGTTTTGTCTAAACAACCACTTTTTTACATACAAACCAATTTTATCAAGAACTTTGCATTTTTAAAGAATAAAACAATTATTGCATCCAGATTTCTCAATCCCCAACACACACATGCACACACACACTTCCTGTGGTATGAAAAAATAGTCAAACATAATACCTTTCCCAAGTAATAATGTTTAATGAAATAAACATTGATAAGATTTCTTTACCTTGAATGCACGGACCTGAATTCAAGGAATCTGTTAAAGCCTAGGAAAACTCAGAAAACCTGTGGGCAAGTATTGTTGGGAACACGCAGATAAATTTTCCGGCTTATGGACTTGCCAATTTCTAAGTCAAACTGTTGCCTATGACCCACCTTCATCAGAATCACCTTGCAGAAGTTACTTCAACAGTACTTCTCACAAGTGCTGATTCTTGGTCTCCTTTCCAGCCCTACAGAATTAGAATCTCTAGAGGCAGGGTCCAGAACTGGCATACTCCCCAGATGATTCTTATGAATATTTCAGTTTCAAGGGACACTTCTATTAAGCTTTGGTCTTTTCACTTGGTGCAGCAATTTCTTGCCTTGCCTTGCCTTTCCCTTCTCTTCTTCTTCTTCTCCTTCCCCCTTCCCTTCCTTTCCTTTCCTTTCCTTTCCTTTCCTTTCCTTTCCTTTCCTTTCCTTTCCTTTCCTTCCCTTCCCTTCCCTTCCCTTCCCTTCCCTTTCCTTTCCTTTCCTTCTGTAGAAGTACAGAGATTTTTTTTAAATTGGTATTTGAACAGTAATTATAAAAATGTAAAAGGTGCTTCCTATTTAGCAAACACCCTGGATCTAGTTAACAACCTGATTATTGTGGGCAGAGAATTTAATTGTGTTACCAGGGATCTATAAGGTGCTTTGATCTCCAGAGACTAGATTTATTTTTGGATGTTGATGTAAGGCAAATTCCACCATCTCTTTTACAATTCACTTATTTGGACAAGTTCGTACCTCACATTGCAGTGAGTTTGATCTCTTCCCTGTAGTGAACTAGAATATGAGATGTTGCCTTTTTAATAAGAAAATGGGAGTACTTATTTTTGGTTGGCCACCATCGGCCAGTGAGTTGAAAAGAAGGAAAACTAATGCTGAGATTTGATTACTTAAAGTCAGTGGTTTGAGTCTATGAAATGGGATCCCAAGAAGTGGGACTGTGATTCTGAAACTCTTATTCTTCCGGTTTCCACCACTCATTTCACCTCAAGTTTATTTGCTTTAAAGGTGACCTATTGGGAGTATGTGATAGCTTAGAATTTATGTGATGGCTATCGTGATAGTTTAGAATGTTGTCCCTGTTTATGCTAGACTCTCTCAATAAAGTTATTGTCTAACATAAATTTTGTTCACCACTTTTCTTTTTGCCTTACCCCCTTTTAATATATTTTCTCATAAAAATGAATATATTTTGAAAGCTTTATGGCTATGACTTACCAGGTGTTTCTCTATGATAGTTTTCCTCTGATTTTGCAGACTTTCATTTTGTATTCTGTAAAAAATGATTCATTGGTTTTTGATGGTCTATATTTTATCAAAAACTTGCAGATCCATATGATTGTCAGAACCACTCAAAATGTGGCAGCAAATGTACTGTCTATATCTTAATTTTTAAAGAAAAACTAATAAATGTCATAATCATCCATATGAATTTTATCATTAGTAAAACATTAACAAGGATGTTTGGGAATTAACTTTGTTATAAAGTTAAATTAACATGGAAAATATATTTTATCTTGTGTTAATGCAGGATGAGAGAGAAACTTATTGGTGAAAATTCTCCAAACTGCTTGAATCAAACTTCTTTTCATTCAGTGTGATATAAGAACAAAGCTTGAGGCTTCCCAGGCTTATGATGTTATCTCCGTCATTTACAAAGCCTGTTGGGAAAGTTTGATTGCAAGGAGGGTACGTGTGTCAGTGCACCCCACACTGCCCCCCATTTTATACCTGTAGCTCTAGCACCCCAAGATTTTCATAGTGAACAATAAATCACATGATCAATCTAATTATGTGTCCCTGGGCCACAATTTGCTCAATTATAACATAAGAGAATTTGACCACATGCCTTAATGATAACCTCCAACCCTATAACTCTACAGAAGAAATCTATGTTAATTCATGTCACCTTATTTAATATCTATACTACTTGTCTCATAGGAGTATTACACTGTCAGTGAAGAAGATACAGGAAGTTAGGCTAACTATGTACAAGGGTCACTAATTCACAAAGAGATTGTAGAGTAGAAATACAATTTCAAGTTGATTGCTCGGAAACTGGAACCTATTTTCCCCTATAAACAATTTTATAAATTATTTTTAAATGACAAGGTGAATTCAAAATGTTTGTAGGGGGGCTACCCCAATAAAAATGCGAAGTGGTTATAGTAAAGCTGGCCTCCAGAAAGAGCTATGAACAGATAGCTGTAATGCAACTGCAAGCCAATCCCAGGTGAGGGTCACAAAAAATGGACAAAGGGAAACCAAAGTCTCTGATGCAGGAAGAGCCCTTTGATTTCTTGACAGGATAATGACACAGCATGAGCTAATTTCCCTTGGGAATGATAGCCAGATGCTTTTCAGAGTGTTGGTCCTAAACCCCTCGTGAGATATGATTGATACCTTTATTCCAAACGCCAAAGAAGATAACGAAGTGGGGGAA